>NC_057794.1:268696948-269014643 GCF_018294505.1 Triticum aestivum
GGTGCGGCCGGCGCCGGGCTAGGGCGGCGGCTAGGGTTTGGTGGGGGGTGGCGGCTGGGCCTCCCGGCTATTTAAAGCCGTCCGGGCCTGGTGTCCAGGTCGGACACAGCCCGGTAAGTTGGTTGCGCGGTTTTTTTAAATAGTTACGCTCAGAAAAAACAAAAGGAATACTAAACGGACTCCAAAAATCCCGAAATAAATTTTCCCCAGCTTCTAAAATCAATCCGCACAGGATGAACATTAATTTGGGGCCTAAATGAAATTTTGAAAAACGCGCATTTTTCCTAAATTCAAATAAAATAACAAATAAAACCAAAATAAAATCTTATTTGATTTTTTTATTAAATCCTCAATATTTCTTTATTTTGGGAAAGTCATTTTATTCCCTTTCTCATATTTTGATAATAGAAATAATTGAATATAAAAGAAATAAAATCAAATGATCCTATTTTCACAATTTGAGAAAACTCAAATATGAAAATAACGAAATCCCCAACTCTCTCCGAGGGTCCTTGAGTTGCGTGAAATTTCTAGGATCAACCAAAATGCAATAAAATATGATATGCAATGATGATCTAGTGTATAACATTCCAAATTGAAAATTTGGGATGTTACAGATTTCATGGCCTCAAGCCATTTCGCGGAATCTGGGCTCATCATCGCTTCCTCATAGTTCATAGGTTCGTCATGGTCAAGTAACATGACCTCCAGAATAGGATTACCGTATCCCTCTGGTGCGGATCTCACTCTGGTTGACCTACGAGGTTCGGTAGTAACTTGATCTGAAGTTACATGATCATCATCATTAGCTGTCGGCGTTCTGGGAACGGGGGTCCCCAGACTTGCCTGCCTGTGGCCTGCGGCGTGGCTCAAAGGGGGGCCCAGCGCGGCCCATCTTCACCAACACAAACCCAAGACCCTCGCGAGGGGCCAAGCCTCGTGGGGCGGACGATGCGGAGCTTCCTCAGGCACGACCTCGTCAGGCTGGCTCACGAGGAGGCGGAGAGATCAAGGCGGGGTACCTCACGAGGTGCCCGTGACGCAAGCCATGACGACCGGGGGCGCCAGGCGGGTGCCAGCCCGCGCAGTGTCCTCCCTTCCTCTTTGGTGCAAAGGGGGCAAGCGCAGCCGCGGAGTACCGAGGCACCAGGCAAAGGTTGCCATTTCGGTGCAACGAGACCAAGACCAGGAGGACTACGAGACGGAGGTCACCGTGGAGCCCAAGACGGCGTCATCACCAGAGCTTTGCGCAGGCGAAGACTACTTTTGTCAGGATAGTTGATACTAGCTGTCCCCCTTCAAATTAGCCCGCCATTGTTGGCTCCCTTCCCGCTCGATATTTGGGAAGAGGACCAGGGCCTCTATAAATAGGACCAGCCACCCACAGAGCAAGAAGGGGGCAGGCAGGCAGAGGCTGGGAAAGAGAGAGAGGAGACAGAGAAAGAGAGAGAGAGAAAGGTGACTGAGCTCCTCCTAGCAGTTCATCGCCCCGACCAAGAACAGACCCTCGCGAGGCTGTTCTTCCTTGTATTGTTCATCATCATCAGCCCAAGAGGCAATCCACCACACCACACACTGGAGTAGGGTATTACACCACAACGGTGGCCTGAACCAGTATAAACCCTGTGTCTCTTGTGTTGTTCTTTCCATAGTTCAGATCCTAGCAAGGCGGAGGGGTGCAGGTAGGTAGGAGGCAAAATCTCCGTGCGCACCCCAGTGTTCGAACCTCAAGGGTCTACCGGAACCCGAAATCCAACATTTGGCGCGCTAGGTAGGGGTGCGCCGGGATTCGTCTTCCACCACCCCGTTCTCCTCCAACCATCACGCCCATGTCTGACGCTCGTCGGGCCCGCGCTGAGCGCCGGGCCGCGCTCGCTTCCCGCGTCGCCCAGATGGCCCCTGTCGGCGGGCATCCTCGCCGTTCCCCGTCACCTGCCGTCAATGTCGCTACCGGCCCGGCAGGGGACGAGCAGCAAGCATCGTCCCAGCATCCGTCCGTGCGGCAAGACGGCCGCACCGCGACTCCCTCGCTCACCCCAGCTGGTTCTTCGTCCCGCGCGCTCCGCGCACCCATGGAGGCTCGGGCTGCGCTCATCATGGCGAACGACCTCCTGCGCTACTGTCCCGTCGACGATGTCTACGAAGAATGGCTCGACCGCGTCGCCGAGCTCATCCGCGCCGCAGGGGGCTCTCCTGCGCCGTCCATTCCGCTGCACCGCACCCCGCCCCATGCGGGCAATGAAGCTCTAGCGGCGCCCCAGCCGCCTCCTCGTCAGGAAGGCGCCATGGCTCCAAGGCGTGTGGCCCCTGGGCGGAACCCGCTCCGTCAGGCGCCAGCGCAGCAAGAGCAGAGCTGTCAAGAAGTCCCTCGCCCGCAAGAAGCTACCCGGGTGCTCCCTGCTCCAGCACGTCGCGACCATGCTCCTGCTCCCGCGCGTCAAGACCCCGCACTGCTCCCAGCTGCAGCGCATGGGGACATGCAAGACCAAGTTCCCCGTCATCCAAGGCCTCCCGTGGCCACAGCAGGCTGCCGCGCCTTCACCACCGAGCTACGCAATGTTGCGTGGCCCGGCAAGTTCAAGCCAGACCTGCCTCCTCGCTATGACGACACGGCTGACCCTGTGGAGTTCCTCCAGCTCTACGAGCTGAGCATCGAAGCTGCCAACGGAGACGAGAAGGTCATGGCGAACTGGTTCCCCATGGCGCTCAAGGATGGGGCCCGGACCTGGCTCCTGAACCTGGCTCCAGGCACAATCTCCCCTGGGACGAGATGCGCACCCGCTTCATCGCCAACTTCCAAGGCACTCGCGACCGGCCACCCGCCGTGAGCGACATGCGCCGCATCAAGCAACAGCCCGGGGAGACCCTGCAAAAGTACATCCAGCGCTTCAATAGCGCGCGCCTCAAGATTCCCAAGGTGACTGAGGATGCCATCATCTCGGCCTTCTCCGACGGCGTGCGCGACATCAAGATGAAGCAGGAGCTGGCGATGCATGAAGACCTGTGCACTTCCCTGGAGCTGTTCAACTTGGCAACCAAGTGCGCCAGGGCCGAGGAAGGGCGTCTCTCCCTCCTCGAGCTGCCTGCCGCAGACCCAGAAGAGAAGAAGCCCAAGGCCAAGGATGTGAAGCGCAAGGGGGCTGCCGTGCTCGCGGCAGAACCAGACACCAAGCGGGGCAGAGATCAGCCCGAACCTTCCAAGGGCAGCCGGTACTGCATGTACCATGACCTCCACACCCACAACACCAACAAATGTCAAGAGCTCCGAGCCGTGCGAGAAGGAAGGATCGGCCGTCGCCCTGACCGCAGTGACCGGGGCTACGGCCGAGGAGGAGGAAGGAACGCAGGACGCTGGGAAGACTGTGGCCCGCGCCAAGGGTGGCGCGATCAACCTCGCGAGGATCGCTGGCAAGACCCGCCTCGCGAGGGAGGCTGGAGAGATCAGCCTCGCGTGGGAGACTGGAGGGATCAGCCTCGCGAGGATCGCCCACAAGGCAACGCAGGCCTCCCACCGCAGCCGCCGCAGCCAAGGAGAAACGAGGACCGCCACCAGGACGAGGGGCTGGGGGCTTCCAGGAGCCGCACGCGATCGCCTGCATCCTGGGCGGGGCACAAGCCCCAGCCTCTCAGCGCATCTTCAAGCAGTTCGCCCGCGAAGTGAACGCAGTCCTCCCCAGGCTTGAAGCCACGCGCCCTCTCAGGTGGTCGGCGTGCGCCATCACGTTCAGCTCAGCAGATCAGCTCAAGTGTGCGGCTACAGCCAGAGTCCTGCCGATGCTTTGCTCCCCAATCATCAGCAACGTGGTGGTCACCAAGACCCTCATCGATGGCGGGGTAGGGCTCAACGTCCTGTCCGTGGAAACATTCAACAACCTCCAAGTGCCCTACAGCCAGCTTCAGCCAACCAAGCCTTTCTCCGGTATCACCGACGGCTGCACGGTCCCGATTGGGCAGTTCCGCCTCCCTGTCACCTTCGGGGCACGCGACAACTACCGCACCGAGCTCATCAACTTCGACGTCGCTCACATTCGTCTGCCGTACAACACCATCCTTGGGTACCCAGCGCTGGCCAAGTTCATGGCCGTAACTCACCACGGCTATAACGTCCTCAAGATGCCAGGAAGCGGCGGAGTCATCACGGTGCCATGTGAAGAGAAGGACGCGGTGTGTTCCCTGGAACAAGCCTTTCAAGCCGCGTCACTGGAAGACTCAGATCGTGGAAGCAGGAGGCCTCCCGAGACTGCCCCTAAGAAGAAGAAGACATCGTCCGGCCCGACAACTCAGGAGGCAGGCCCCTCTGGGCCCGCGCCTGCCCAGGGGGAACCTCCTTCCATCGCATAGGAAAGCGCGCCTGGCGCCCTCCTCAGGCAGGGCTCGGGGGCTCTCCCCTGGAGGGCCACCGACCTAGCCAGGGTCACGAGGGAGGCGCTTGGGCACCACATGGAGGCGTGTTTTGAAGCACGTTTCCCTCAAGAAGGAGCAAGGCAAGGAGATCCAGACCCTCAGGAGTTCGTCAGCAAGGCCATTCAGGAGCTTCAGGAGTCAAGAGTCATGAAAGGCGGCCGCCGCCTACCAACAGTGGCTCCCCATCCAGGCGAGGATGGTGGGCTGCGCGTCTGCATCGACATACCAGGGCTCAACCGAGTTGCCTCTCTGGAGCGCCTCTGGCCCTCGCGAGTGGGGCGCTGCGGAGGACCACCCCACAGCTACGTTCGCATGCCTTACGGCTTGCCGAACGTGGCTGCCACGTACCAGCGCCTCATGAGGGGCATCACGGAGGCACGAGAGGCAGGGCGTTCCGTAGCCCTGGCAGGGATGGAGATGGCCCGTGAGGAGCCGCCAGCGCCTCTGGAGCCCCCCGAGGCCCCTGGGCCTGGGGGCTCGTGAGGATCGGCTCCCGCAGCCCACCGAGTCTGCTACACCAACACCCCTTCGTCCTCAACGTCATCAGGTGACATCTTTCAAGCTTTCACTTCCAGTTGGGAGCGCCCCCCCAGGGCTGCATTATTCCCAGGCCGCGTGGGTCCGTCCCTGCGGCGTGTATCCCTTTTTATTCCATGTTGTTATCTTACCTTGTTGGGGGCACCCCTCGGGCTGCATGATCCCCAAGCCGCTCAGGCATGACCCAGTAATGTCCGCATTCCCAGCATCTATTTGAACGAATCCACTCCTTCGCGGCTAATGTGTTTTACCCAGTTGCCTGCTCAGCCGACGCCAACTAACAGAGCTGCTCCCAAACGGCACGACACTTGCGCATGGGTCCGTCCCTGCAATGCTGACAAACCTGGATGGCTGAGCTCTGGCCGCGGCAGCCCCGCATAGCTTCACCTCGTCAAGCCTTTAGTGCCTCACTACCCCTCGGAAGCAACCAACAGCTGACCGTCAATTGTCATGGCAACCCCTTGTTTTTTCTATGATGGACCTGCAGGGCCTCCTGAAGGAGCTGCGTCAGGCGAGGCCCTTGCGGTGTCTCCTCCGCTCTCGTCCGTGCGAACTGCTTGCACGTTAAAGGGGGGGTGCCTGAGCATCACGACTCAGGGCTCCTACTGGCTCTCCAGCCCTCACCCTCTGGCCTTGACCACGGCATCACGACCTGGCATACCAGTGACGGCTGAGACTCGCTCAAGGGCCAGGACCCGAGCACGTAGAGAAGAAAGGGGAGCAAAGGCGAGAGGGGAGAGACACACGAGGACCTCGCCGAGCAACCTCGCGCCTGCCGATGCACGGACCCGGCGACACACTAGAGAGCGGCCCCTGATCCTCGAGATAAGTCATCACCCGGAAGCGCAAGCTGCCGCGGCACCATCCCTGCACCTAATGCTACCCTGTGTTAGCAACGCCGCTCTCCTTTCTCACCGAACAACGGTTGCTTGGGCGCCAAAGGGGACCTCCTGAGCATCGCGACTCAGGGGCTCTTACCGGACTCCGGGTCGCTCACCTCCTGGCCTTGACCACGGCATCGCGACCTGGCATACCAGCGACGGCTGAAGCCGCCTTGGGACTGGGACCTATCGGCGCAGAGCACCAAGCCCTCGTGAGGTTCGAAAGGGAGGACTGAGCTAAGACGGAATGAGCAACTCGCGCAATTCTACGACAAGGGTTATATTGACAAAACAGGATCACAGGCAGCTTACAAGCCCCCACGGGACGCGTTTTTAATTCCTCGCAGGGAACAGGTCCTAAAGGGACAAAAACTACGCGCGACCCTGCAAAAGACGCCATCATCAACAGTGGGCCGTCAAGCACCAACGTCAACCCCATCCAGATCAGAGACGGTGGCGGCCTGACGAGCCCGCCCTGCTCCAGGAGCGGCGCCGGCTCGGGGGCTCGTAGCTGTCGTCGCTCGTCTCCGGAGTCGCGAAGAGCTCGCCGGAGTCGCTGGAGCCTCCGACGCCTCCACCGCCTGAGGAGCCGCCAAGGGAGCGGTTGGCGGGCCCAGTCCTCGTCGCGGCAGGGTCCGGGCCACCTTCCCCGGGGCAGCACTCCAGCCGGCGCCCGCTCGCATCGAAGACCTTGAAGAGCATCACCAAAGCACCGTCGTAATCCAAGTGGACCGCGAAGACGCCCCTTACCCTGCAAACCCGGGCGATCTCTCTCCAGCCCCGAGTCATGAAGACCTCGCCCGGGGCAACGACCGCGACCTCTGCCTTGGTCGCGAGGGTGCTGCAGCCGGCGTGCTGCAGCCAAAGCTCCAGGGGCTCCCCCTGTGGGATGATGGACGTGAAGAAGGGAGGAAGGCGGATCCAAGACTGAAGAGGAATGGCGACGTGGAGCACGAACTCTCGAGAGGATCCCTCGGTGTGGACCCCAGGGGGGATGATCCACACCTTCGTGACCCATCGGCACCGACGGCGGCGCCGCCCATGGCGGTCAGCATCAGCTCCTTCGGGGCCCTCGACATGGGCGTACAATGGCAGCGGGAACCCCGGCGGCACCCGCTCGCACCAAGGCCTTGACACCACCTAAAGGGCCCCTTCGTCCGGGCCACGGGGGACGAGCCGTTTCTTCGGCGGAAGTGGGTCTGGCTCCTCTCAAGGAGCTTTTCCTTTCTCTGCCATCGAGAACCGGCGGATCGGAGCCATCGCAGGAATACGGAGCAAGGATCGGGAAGAAGGAGAAGCAAGGAGGGATGGACTGGAAGGGCGCGCGCTGCCCCATACTTATGGCCGGCAAAGGCCAACCGCCGAACTCCACGACTACAGGTAATCATGACCCACTTTCCATGCAGGGACTTGTCCAATCCGTGCAGTTGCCGAGGCACCATGGGGAAGTGGAGACGCCCACGTCCAACCAACCGCCACACGGCACCCAAGGCCGCAGGCTGTTAGGGCCCGCGGCGCTTCGCTCTTGCCCTTCCGCCTCCCTACACGGCCAAGTCCGGGCGCGCCTTGGGCCCGGGGGCTACTGTCGGTGTTCTGGGAACGGGGGTCCCCAGACTTGCCTGCCTGCGGCCTACGGCGTGGCTCAAAGGGGGGCCCAGCGCGGCCCATCTTCACTAACACAAACCCAAGACCCTCGCGAGGGGCCAAGCCTCGCGGGGCGGACGACGCGGAGCTTCCTCAGGCACGGCCTCGTCAGGCTGGCTCACGAGGAGGCGGAGAGATCAAGGCGGGGTACCTCACGAGGTGCCCGTGACGCAAGCCATGATGACCGGGGGCGCCAGGCGGGTGCCAGCCCGCGCAGCGTCCTTCCTTCCTCTTTGGTGCAAAGGGGGCAAGCGCAGCCGCGGAGTACTGAGGCATCAGGCAAAGGTTGCCATTTTGGTGCAACGAGACCAAGACCAGGAGGACTATGAGACGGAGGTCACCGTGGAGCCCAAGATGGCGTCATCACCAGAGCTTTGCGCAGGCGAAGACTACTTTTGTCAGGATAGTTGATACTAGTTGTCCCCCTTCAAATTAGCCCGCCATTGTTGGCTCCCTTCCCGCTCGATATTTGGGAAGAGGACCAGGGCCTCTATAAATAGGACCGGCCACCCACAGAGCAAGAAGGGGGCAGGCAAGCAGAGGCAGGGAAAGAGAGAGAGAGGAGACGGAGAAAGAGAGAGAGAGAGAGAGAGAGAGAGAGAGAGAGAGAGAGAGAGAGAGAAAGGTGACTGAGCTCCTCCTAGCAGTTCATCGCCCCGACCAAGAACAGACCCTCGCGAGGCTGTTCTTCCTTGTATTGTTCATCATCATCAGCCCAAGAGGCAATCCACCACACCACACACTGGATTAGGGTATTACACCACAACGGTGGCCCGAACCAGTATAAACCCTGTGTCTCTTGTGTTGTTCTTTCCATAGTTCAGATCCTAGCAAGGCGGAGGGGTGCAGGTAGGTAGGAGGCGAAATCTCTGCGCGCACCCCAGTGTTCGAACCTCAAGGGTCTGCCGGAACCCGAAATCCGACATTAGCTTCGTCACTAATTAGTGTAGGAGTCACAAGAACAAATTTCTGTGATGAACTACTTTCCAATAAGGGAGCAGGTACAGTTACCTCATCAAGTTCTACTTTCCTCCCACTCACTTCTTTCGAGAGAAACTCCTTCTCTAGAAAGGATCCATTCTAAGCAGCGAATGCCTTGCCTTTGGATTTGTGATAGTCGGTGTTCCCAACTGTCTCCTTTGGGTATCCTATGAAGACACATTTCTTCGATTTGGGTTTGAGCTTATCCGGATGAAACTTTTTCACATAAGCATCGCAACCCCAAACTTTAAGAAACGACAACTTTGGTTTCTTGCCAAACCACAGTTCATATGGTGTCGTCTCAACGGATTTAGATGGTGCCCTATTTAACGTGAATGCAGTTGTCTCTAATGCATAACCCCAAAACAATAGTGGTAAATCGGTAAGAGACATCATAGATTGCACCATATCAAATAAAGTACGGTTACGATGTTCGGACACACCATTACGCTGTGGTGTTCCAGGTGGCGTGAGTTGCGAAACTATTCCGCATTTTTTCAAATGAAGACCAAACTCGTAACTCAAATATTCTCCTCCATGATCAGATCGTAGAAACTTTATTTTCTTGTTACGATGATTTTCCACTTCACTCTGAAATTCTTTGAACTTTTCAAATGTTTCAGACTTATGTTTCATGAAGTAGATATACCCATATCTGCTCAAATCATCTGTGAAGATCAGAAAATAACGATACCTGCCGTGAGCCTCAACACTCATCGGACTGCATACATCAGTATGTATTATTTCCAACAAGTCTGTTGCTCGCTCCATTGTTCCAGAGAACAGAGTCTTAGTCATCTTGCCCATAAGGCATGGTTCGCAAGCATCAACTGATTCATAATCAAGTGATTCCAAAAGCCCATCAGCATGGATTTTCTTCATGCCCTTTACACCAATATGACCTAAACGGTAGTGCCACAAATAAGTTGCACTATCATTATTAACTTTGCATCTTTTGGCTTCAATATTATGAATATGTGTATCACTACGATCGAGATTCAGTAAACCATTCACCTTGGGTGTATGACCATTGAAGGTTTTATTCATGTAAACAGAACAACAATTATTCTCTGACTTTAAATGAATAATTGTATTGCAATAAACATGATCAAATCATATTCATGCTTAACGAAAACACCAAATAACATTTATTTACGTTCAACACTAATGCCGAAAGTATAGGGAGTGTGCAATGATGATCATATCAATCTTGGAACCACTTCCAACACACATCATCACTTCACCCTTAACTAGTCTCTGTTCATTCTACAACTCCCGTTTCGAGTTACTAGTCTTAGCAACTGAACTAGTATCAAATACTGAGGGGTTTCTATAAACACTAGTAAAGTACACATCAATAACATGTATATCAAATATACCTTTTTTCACTTTGCCATCCTTCTTATCTGTGAAATACTTGGCGCAGTTCTGCTTCCAGTGACCAGTCCCTTTGTAGTAGAAGCACTTAGTCTCAGGCTTAGGTCCAGACTTTGGCTTCTTCACTTGAGCAGCAACTTGCTTGTCGTTCTTCTTGAAGTTCCCCTTCTTCCCTTTGCCCTTTTCTTGAAACTAGTGGTCTTGTCAACCATGAACACTTGATGCTTTTCTTGATTTCTACCTTCGTCGATTTCAGCATCACAAAGGGCTTGGGAATCGTTTCCGTTATCCCTTGCATATTATACTTCATCACGAAGTTCTAATAACTTGGTGATAGTGACTAGAGAACTCTGTCAATCACTATCTTATCTAGAAGATTAACTCCCACTTGATTCAAGTGATTGTAATACTCAGACATTCTGAGCACATGCTCACTAGCTGAGCTATTCTCATCCATCTTGTAGGAAATGTGCTTGTCAAAGGTCTCATACCTTTCGACATGGGCATGAGTCTGAAATACTAATTTCAACTCTTGGAACATCTCATATGCTTTGTGGCATTAAAAATGTCTTTGAAGCCTCGATTCTAAGCCGCAAAGCATGGTGCACTAAACTATCAAGTAGTCATCATATCGAGCTTGCCAAACGTTCATAACATCTGCATCTGCTCCTGCAATCGGTCTGTCACCTAGCGATGCATCAAGGACATAATTCTTCTGTGCAACAATGAGGATAATCCTCAGATCACGGATCCAATCCGCATCATTGCTACTAACATCTTTCAATTCTCTAGGAACATATCAAAAATAAACGGGGAGCTACATCGCGAGCTATTGATCTATAACATAGTTATGCAAATACTATCAGGACTAAGTTCATGATAAATTAAAGTTCAATTAATCATATTACTTAAGAACTCCCACTTATATATACATCCCTCTAATCATCTAAGTGATCACGTGATCCAAATCAACTAAACCATGTCCGGTCATCACGTGAGATGGAGTAGTTTTCAATGGTGAACATCACTATGTTGATCATATCTACTATATGATTCACGCTCGACCTTTTGGTCTCCAGTGTTCCGAGGCCATATATGCATATGCTAGGCTCGACAAGTTTAACCTGAGTATTCTGCATGTGCAAAACTGGCCTGCACCCATTGTATGTGAACGTAGAGCTTATCACACCCAATCATCACGTGGTGTCTCAGCACGAAGAACTGTCGCAACGGTGCATACTCAGGGAGAACACTTATACCTTGAAATTTAGTGAGAGATCATCTTATAATGCTACCGCCAAACTAAGCAAAATAAGATGCATAAAGGATAAACATCGCATGCAATCAAAATATGTGACATGATATGGCCATCATCATCTTGTGCCTTTGATCTTCATCTCTAGAGTACCATCATGATCTCCATTGTCACCAGCATGACACCATGATCTCCATCATCTTGATCGCTATCAACGTGTCGTCACATGGTCGTCTCACCAACTATTCCTATCGCATAGCGATAAAGTAAAGCAATTATATGGTGCTTGCATCTTATGCAATAAAGAGACAACCATAAGGCTACTGCCAATTGCCGATAACTCTAACAAAAACATGATCATCTCATAAAACAATTTATATCTCATCATGTCTTGACCATATCACATCACAACATGCCCTACAAAAACAAGTTAGACGTCCTCTACTTTGTTGTTGCAACTTTTACGTGGCTGCTAGGGGCTGAGCAAGAACCGTTCTTACCTACGCATCAAAAACCACGATGCGGTATAGTGATTGCTTTTTGATCTTTATAAAGAACCCTGTTCATTGAATCCGATTCAACTAAAGTTGGAGAAACACACACCCAATAGCCACCTGTGTGTGAAGCACGTCGGTAGAACCAGTCTCGCATAAGCGTATGCGTAATGTCGGTCTGAGCCGCTTCATCCAACAATACCACCGAATCAAGAAACAACTAGTGACGGCAAGCAATATGTATATACCCACACCCACAACTCCTTTGTGTTCTACTTGTGCATATAACATCTACACATAGACCTGGCTCGGATGCCACTGTTGGGGAACGCAGTAATTTAAAAAAAAATCCTACGCACACACAAGATCATGGTGATGCATAGCAACGAGAGGGGAGAGTATTGTCTACATACCCTCGTAGACCGTAAGCGGAAGCGTTATGAGAACGCGGTTGATGTAGTCGTATGTCTTCACGATCCGACCGATCCAAGTACCGAATGTATGGCACCTCCGAGTTCAGCACACATTCAGCTCGGTGACGTCCACGAACTCCGATCCAATAGAGCTTCGAAGGAGAGTTCCGTCAGCACGATAGCGTAATGACGGTGATGATGATGCTACCGACACAGGGCTTCGCCTAAGCACCGCTACGATATGACCGAGGTGGATTATGGTGGAGGGGGGCACCGCACACGGCTAAAAGATCAACGGATCAACTTGTGTGTCCTCTAGGGTGCCCCCTTCCCCAAATATATAAAGGAGGGAGGGGAGGCCGTACGGCCTCTCTAGGCACGCCAAAGGGGGGAGGAATCCTCCTCCTAGTAGGAGTAGGATTCCTCCTTTCCTAGTCCTACTAGGAGGGGGAAGGAAGGAGAGGGGGAGGAGAAGGAAAGAGGGGGCGCAGCCCCTCCCCTAGTCCAATTCGGACTAGGCATATGGGGGGCGCATGGCCAGCCCTCGTGGCTTCTCCTCTTTTTCCCTTAAAGCCCACTAAGGCCCATATGTACTCCCGTATTCCCATAACTCCCCCGGTACTCCAAAAAATACCCGGATTACTCGGAACCTTTTCGATGTCCGAATATAGCCTTCCAATATATCAATCTTTACGTGTCAATCATTTCGAGACTCCTCGTCATGTCCCTGATCTCATCCGGGACTATGAACTACCTTCGGTACATCAAAACACATAAACTCATAATATCAATCGTCACCGAACGTTAAGCGTGCGGACCCTACTGGTTCGAGAACTATGTGGACATGACCGAGACTCGTCTCCGGTCAATAACCAATAGCGGAACCTGGATGCTCATATTGGCTCCTACATATTCGACGGAGATCTTTATCGGTCAAATCGCATAACAACATACGTTGTTCCCTTTATCATCGGTGTGTTACTTGCCCGAGATTCGATCGTCGGTATCTTAATACCTAGTTCAATCTCGTTACCGGCAAGTCTCTTTACTCATTCCATAATGTATCATCCCGCAACTAACTCATTAGTCACATTGCTTGCAAGGCTTATGGTGATGTGCATTACCGAGAGGGCCCAAAGATACCTCTCTGACAATCGGAGTGACAAATCCTAATCTCGATCTATGCCAACTCAACAAGTACCATCAGAGACACCTGTAGAGCACCTTTATAATCACCCAGTTACGTTGTGACGTTTGGTAGCACACAAAGTGTTCCTCCGGTATTCGGGGGTTGCATAATCTCATAGTCATAGGAACATGTATAAGTCATGAAGAAAGCAATAGCAACAAACTAAACGATCATCGTGCTAAGCTAACGGATGGGTCAAGTCAATCACATCATTCTCGAATGATGTGATCCCGTTAATCAAATGACAACTCATGTCTATGGTTAGGAAACATAACCATCATTGATTCAATGAGCTAGTCAAGTAGAGGCAAACTAGTGGCACTCTGTTTGTCTATGTATTCACACATGTACTAAGTTTCCGGCTAATACAATTCTAGCATGAATAATAGACATTTATCATGATATAAGGAAATATAAGTAACAACTTTATTATTGCCTCTAGGGCATATTTCCTTCAGTCTCCCACTTGCACTAGAGTCAATAATCTAGTTCACATCGTCATGTGATTTAACATCAATAGTTCACATCTTTATGTGATTAGTTCACATCTCCATGTGACAAACACCCAAAGTCGGATAAATGCATATTCATGGGATATCCGAGGGAAATCTTGGGATATAGCTTCTACAACCGGGAAGAGAATGAAGTGTTTGTCGCTCGGAATGGGGTTTTCCTTGAGAAAGAGTTTCTCAGTCGGGAGGCCAGTGGGAGGACGGTCCGACTAGAAGAAATTCGAGGACCACTCGGGGACGGCTCGGCTGGTGATGAGATCATACCGGAGTTAGTCAGGGAACCCGTAGTGGAAGCGGCGCCGGAACAACGGAGGTTGGAAAGATTGCGCAGAGTGCATGATGTATTATTGCTAGAAAGCGACGAGTCGGCCACGTATGCGGAAGCGATGGTGAGCCCAGATTCCGAGGCATGGCTAGAGGCCATGAGATCCGAGTTAAAGTCCACGCATGAAAATCAAGTCTGGGACTTGGTTGGTCCGCCGCCTGGCGTAAAGGCCATTGGCTGCAAATGTGTCTTGAAGAAGAAAACCGATGTGGATGGCAATGTTTAGATCCACAAAGCTCGGCTTGTCTCTAAAGGTTATGGACAAGTTCAAGGAATTGACTACGACGAGACTTACTCACCGGTAGTGAAGCTGAAGTCGGTGAGGATCGTACTAGCTATAACTGCATATTTCGATTATGAGATATGGCAGATGGATGTCAAAACGGCTTTCCTTCATGGAAATTTAACCGAGGACGTGTATATGATACAGCCCGAGGGTTTTGTCGATCCGACTGGCACTCGTAAAGTATGCAAGCTCAAGAGATCCATTTATGGGTTGAGGCAAGCATCTCGGAGTTGGAACATTCGTTTTAATGAGGTCGTCACTGGTCTCGGTTTCATCAAAAGTGATGAGGACGCTTGTTTATACAAGCAGTTAAGTGGGAGCCAATTGTGTTTTTGATATTGTATGTGGATGACATACTACTGATCAGAAATGATGTTTCGATGCTGAACTCGGTCAAGGAATCATTGAATGGCAAGTTTTCAATGAAGGACCTTGGTGAGGCAGTTTACATTTTAGGCATCAAGATCTATAGAGATAGATCGAGGAGGCTGCTCGGATTGAGCCAAAGCACGTACATAGATAAACTGTTGAAGCGGTTCAACATGAGTGAGGCCAAGAAAGGGTTCTTGCCTATCTCACATGGTATATGGCTAAGCGAGACTCAGAGTCCTTCGACATCTGATGAGCAAAGCAGGATGAGTCAGATTCCATATGCCTCGGCAATTGGATCCATCATGTATGCCATGATATGTACACGGCCTGATGTTGCTTTTGCAATAAGCCTAACAAGTAGATACCAGGCCAACCCAGGTGAGAGTCACTGGGCAGCGGTAAATACTATTTTGAAGTACCTGAAAAGGACTAAAGAGATGTTCCTAGTTTATGGAGGTGAGGAAAAGCTCATCGTAAGGGGTTACACTGATGCTAGTTTCCAAACCGACAGAGATGATTGTCGACCACAGTCCGGATTCGTGTATGTCATGAACAGAGGGGCTATGAGCTGGATGAGTTCCAAGCAAGATACGGTGGTCGATTCTACCACAGAAGTCGAATACATTGCGGCTTGTGAAGCTGCAAAGAAAGGTTTTTGGATCCGGAACTTTCTGGATGATCTTGTTATTTTCCCAGCCTCGGTAAAACCGTTGGACCTTTATTGTGATAATTCTGGTGCCATCGCACAAGCCAAGGAGCCAAGGGATCACCACAAGACCATACAAATAGATCGGAAATATCACCTGATACGAAAGATCGTAAAGAATAGTGATGTTGAGTTATGCAAAATTCACACAGATGCAAATGTTGTACATCCGTTGACTAAGCCGCTTCCACAATCCAAGCATGAGGGGCACGTTAGAGCTATGGTAATTCGATGTCTATTTGATTGACTCTAGTGCAAGTAGGAGACTGTTGGAGATATGCCCTGGAGGAAATCATGTATGATGATATTTCCTATGTGTTTATGAATAAAGATAGTCCTTGGACATTATCAATGATGTGTATCAGCAAGTACTTGACTTGTTTGTGGGACTATGCATTGTATGATGACTGTCCTAAAAGGTCCCTAGTCGAAATGGTTGTGTGGACGCGCAGCCGACTAGACTAGAATATGACACGGTCAATGGCTTGGTCTCACTAGCCATGGAGCATTGGTTGCTAACCAGATAATATGGACTTGGAAGGATCTGGTCGGATTCGACATAGTCGGATCCAAGTCGAGATAAGGTCTGAGACAGACAGACCCAACTATGAGACGCGACGATATGTCATATGTGAGTCTCTAGTACAGCATACGTTCTATGTCCTAAGACCTGAGCTGGCGCATGTACTCAGGATGGTGACAGACTTGCTTTGGGCCAACCAAACTCTACTCCATGACTGGGTAGTTACAAAGGTAGGTTTCGGGCCTCTCCAGACCCATGCTGCGAGACATGGTAGAGCAAGATGGGATTTGCCCCTCCGATCAGGAGAGATGTACTCTGGGCCCCTCGTGTGATCCGACCGGGATAAGCATGGCCATGCAACAAGGAGTATGAGATAATTTGGTTTATGGTCGGCAACACTAGAATGAGAAAGAGGTCGGGCTAGCACAAGGAAGACAGACTCGCCTTGAGCCCGACAACATATATTGTGTGGCAGAAGGAATGGAAGTATGATGTACAGGTTCGCCTAACCAGCTTCATAGTCTGCTTGGTGTTTGGCATGCCTTGCTAGGGGCCGCTACCAACCATGCAGTTCGGAGGTGATACGAACTGCGACCAAGCTGGATTGAACCTAAGGGGTCGCGCGCTTAAGGGAAGGAACCTACGAGGTCGGACCTGTGGACACTGGTCGGATATGATCCGAGCTGTATTCGGATTGTGGCCGAGTAGACTTATGGGATTTAGGGTCCGTGCGAGGCCCAAGTGTTGAGCCTGCGACAGACACCTATATAAAGTGAGGTGCAGCACACTCATGCGGTTGATCGCTTCGGCGATGTCACTACGGTTTGCATGTGTTGTGAATAGACACCTCCACTCGTTGTCGGTTGTGTGGTCGGACCTAGCAGTCCGCCGCACGACGTTCCTCCTGCACGCGCGGATACCGTTAGAGGTGGTGCACTTGCGCTGCTCTGGCGAACCTGCACGTGGTGTTGGAAATATGCCCTATAGGCAATAATAGAATGGTTATTATTATATTTCCTTGTTCATGATAATTGTCTATTGTTCATGCTATAATTGTATTAACCGGAAACCACAATACATGTGTGAATACATAGACCACAACATGTCCCTAATAAGCCTCTAGTTGACTAGCTCGTTGATCAATAGATGGTTATGGTTTCATGACCATGGACATTGGATGTCATTGATAACGGGATCATATCATTAGGAGAATAATGTGATGGACAAGTCCCAATCCTAAGCATAGCACAAGATCATTTAGTTCGTTTGCTAGAGCTTTTTCTAATGTCAAGTATCATTTCCTTAGACCATGAGATTGTGAAACTCCCGGATACCGTAGGAATGCTTTGGGTGTATCAAACGTCACAATGTAACTGGGTGGCTATAAAGGTGCACTACAGGTATCTCCGAAAGTGTCTCTTGGGTTGGCATGAATCGAGACTGGGATTTGTCACTCCGTATGACGGAGAGGTATCTCTGGGCCCACTCAATAATGGGGGTTCCGGAATGGTCTGGAGCTGAAGATCGATATATTGGGTGAAGGGTATTGGAGTCCGGAAGTGTTCCGGGGGTACCAGGCTATGGCCAGCATAACCGAAAGGTGTTTCGGGGGCCCCGGCAAGTGTTGCAGGGCGCCATGGGCCAAGGGGAGGGGGGAAACCAACCCACTAAGGGGATGTGCGCCCCCACACCCTTTTCCCATGTTACATGGGGAGGTGGGGCGCCTCCACGTGGCTTGGGAGGCAAGCCTCCACCTGCTTGGCTTGGGGGGCAAGTCTCCCTAGGGTTTCCCTAGGGAGATCCAATCTGCCCTAGCCGCTGCCCCCTAGGAGGAACCCTGGGGAGCCTCCCCCTCTCCCCTTCCCCCTATATATAGTGAGGGGGTGGGAGGGCAGCCATACCCTTCCCCTGGCGCAGCCCTCCCCCTCTCCAACTCCTCCTCCTCTTCCGTAGTGCTTGGCGAAGCCATGCAGGAGAACCACGAGATCCTCCATCACCATGTTGTCGTGCTGCTAGAGTTCTCCCTCAACTTCTCCTCTCCCCTTGCTGGATCAAGAAGGAGGAGACGTCCCCGGGCTGTATGTGTGTTGAACACGGAGGCGCCGTCCGTTCGGCGCTAGATCGGATCTTCCGCGATTTGAATCGCCGCGAGTATGACTCCATCAACCGCGTTCTTGTAACACTTCCGCTTAGCGATCTTCAAGGGTATGAATATGCACTCCCTCTCTCTCTCATTTGTAGCATATCCTAGATTAATCTTGGTGACACGTAGGAAAATTTTAAATTATTACTACGATCCCCAACAGTGGCATCATGTGCGAGGTCTATGCATAGATTTTAAGCACGAGTAGAACACAAGTAGTTGTGGGCGACGATTTGGTAAATTTGCTTACTGTTACTAGTATTATCTTGATTCGGCGGCATTGTGGGATGAAGCGGCCCGGACCAACCTTACACGTACTCTTACGTGAGACTGGTTCCACCGACAGACATGCACTTGATGCATAAGGTGGCTAGCGGGTGTCTGTCTCTCCCACTTTAGTCGGATCAGATTCGATGAAGAGGGTCCTTATGAAGGGTAAATAGCAATTGGCATATCACCATTGTGGCTTTTGCGTAGGTAAGAAACGTTCTTGCTAGAAACCCGTAGCAGCCACGTAAAACATGCAACAACAATTAGAGGACATCTAACTTGTTTTTGCAGGGTATGCTATGTGATGTGATATGGCCAAAAGGATGTGATGAATTATATATATGTGATGTATGAGATTGATCATTTTCTTGTAATAGGAATCATGACTTGCATGTCGATGAGTATGACAACCAGTAGGAGCCACAGGAGTTGTCTTAATTTATTGTATGACCTGCGTGTCAATGAAAAATGCCACGTAATTAATTGCTTTACTTTATTGCTAACCGTTAGCCATAGTAGTAGAAGTAATAGTTGGCAAGACAACTTCATGAAGACACGATGATGGAGATCATGGTGTCATGTTGGTGATGAAGGTGATCATGCCGCGCCTCGAAGATGGAGATCAAAGGTGCAAGATGATATTGGCCATATCATGTCATTTTATGATTTGCATGTGATGTTTGTCATGTTTACATCTTTTTTGCTTAGAACGACGATAGCATAAATAAGATGACCCCTCACTAAAATTTCAAGAAACGTGTTCCCCCTAACTGTGCACCATTGCGAAGGTTCGTTGTTTCGAAGCACCACGTGATGATCGGGTGTGATAGATTCTAATGTTCGCATACAACGGGTGTAAGCCAGATTTACACATGCAAAACACTTAGGTTGACTTGACGAGCCTAGCATGTACAGACATGGCCTCAGAACACGAGAGACCGAAAGGTCGAACATGAGTCGTATAGTAGATGTGATCAACATGGAGATGTTCACCGTTGATGACTAGTCCGTCTCACGTGATGATCGGACACGGCCTAGTCGATTCGGATCATGTATCATTTAGATGACTAGAGGGATGTCTATCAGAGTGGGAGTTCATTAAATAATTTGATTAATTGAACTCATTATCATGAACATAGTCTAAATTGTCTTTGCAAATTATGTTGTGGATTAATAGCTCGCGCTTTAGCTCCTTATTTTAATGCGTTCCTAGAGAAAGACTAAGTTGAAAGATATTGTAAGAAATTGTGCGGGCTAGGCCCGTAGTCTGAGGATTGTCCTCACTGCTACACAGAAGGCTTCTGTCCTTGATGCACCGCTCGGTGTGCCAACCCCTCTGGCGTCGTCTGTGGATGTTGTGAACATCTGGCAGACATGTTTTGATGACTACCGGATAGTTTAGTGCGCCATGCTTTACGGCTTAGAGTCAGGGCTCCAAAAGCGTTTTGAACGTCATGGAACATATGAGATGTTCCAAGAGCTGAAATTGGTATTTCAGGCTCATGCCCGTGTTGAGAGGTTTGAGACCTCTAACAAGATCTTTGCCTACAAGATGGGGAGAATAGCTCACCCAGTGAGCATGTGCTTAGAATGTCTGGGTACTTTAATCGCTTAAATCAAGTGGGAGTTAATCTTCCAGATAAGAGAGTGATCGACAAAGTTCTCCATTCACTATCACCAAGCTACTAGAGTTTCATGATGAACTATAACATGCAAGGGAAGATGATCCCGGAGCTGTTCGTCGTGCTTAAGGCCGTAAAGGTAGAAATCAAGAAGGAGCATCAAAGTGTTGATGGTTAACAAGACCACTGGTTTCAAAAAAGGGCAAGGGCAAGAAGGAAAACTTCATGAATGGCAAGCCAGTTGCCGCTCTAGCGAAGAAACCCAAGAACCCAAACCCGAGACAAAGTGCTTCTATTAGGGGAACGGTCACTGGTAGCGGAACTGCCTCAAATACTTGGTAGATAAGAAGGTTGGCAACTTCAACAAAAGTATATTTGATATATGTGTTATTGATGTGTACCTTACTAGTACTGCTAGTAGCACATGGGTATTAGATACCGGTTCAGTTGCTAATGTTGGTAACTCGAAACAAAAGCTACGGAATAAACAGAGACTAGCTAAGGGTGAGGTGACGATGTGTGTTGGAAGTGTTTCCAAAGATGATATGATCATCATTGCACACTCCCTCTGCATTTGGGATTAGTGTTGAACCCAGATAAATGTTGTTTGCATTGATGTCTGCGTTGAGCATGAACATGATTATATCATGTTTATTGCAATATGATTATTCATTTAAGTCAGAGAATAATGGTTACATGAATAATACCTTCTATGGTCATGCACCCAATGTGAATGGTTTATTGAATCTCGATCGTAGTGATACACATGTTCATAACATTGATGCCAAAATATGTAGAGTTGATGATGATAGTACCACTTTCTTGTGGCACTGCCGCTTAGGTCATATTGGTGTAAAGCGCATGAAGAACCTCCATGTCGATGGACATTTGAAGTCACTTGATTTTGAATCACTTGACACATGCGAACCATGCCTCATTGGCAAGATGACTAAAACCCCGCTTTCTTTCTAACAATGGAACGAGCAAGTGACTTGTTGGAAATCATACATGTTGATGTGTGCGGTCCGATGAGTGTTGACGCGTGCGGTGGATATCGTTATTTTCTCACCTTCACTGATGAATTGAGTAGATATGGGTATATTTACTTAATGAAGCATAAGTCTGAAATGTTTGAAAAGTTCAAGCAATTTTGGAGTGAAGTTGAGAATCATCGTAACAAGAAGACCAAGTTCCTACGATTTGATCAAGGGGGGAGTATCTGAGTTATGAGTTTGGCAATCACTAAAGACAAGGTGGAACCGTTTCAAGTTGACGCCGCCTGGAACACCATAGCATAATGGTGTGTTTGAACATCGTATTCGAACCTTATTGGATATGGTGCGATCTATGATGTCTCTTACCGATCTACCACTATCATTTTGGGGTTATGCATTAGAGACAATTACATTCACTTTAAATAGGGCACCATCTAAGTCTGTGGAGACGACACCGTATGAACTATGATTTGGCAAGAAACCTAAGTTGTTGTTTCTTAAGATTTGGGGCTACTATGCTTATGTCGATAGGCTTGGGCCAGAAAATCTCGAACCCAAAGCGGAAAATTGTGTCTTCATAGAATACCCAAACAAGACGATTGGGTATACCTTCTATCTCAGATATGAGGGCAAAGTGTTTGTCGCTATGAACATGTCCTTTCTCGAGAAAGAGTTTCTCTCGAAGGAATTGAGTGGGAGGAAGATAGAACTTGATGAGGTTGTTGAACCTTCACTTCAACCAGAGAGTAGCATGGCACAGAAAGATGTTTCTGTGGCAACTACGCCAGTTGAAGAGAAAGCTAATGATGATGATCATGAAGCTTCAGATCAAATTACTATCGAACGTCGTAGGTCGACAAGGGTGTGTACAACTTCTGAGTGGTAACCCTGTCTTAAAGGTCATGTTGTTGGACAACGATGAACCTATGAGCTATTTAGAAGCGATGGTGGGCCCAGATTCCAACAAATGGCTAGGAGCCATGAAATCCGAGATAGGATCCATGTATGAGAACAAAGTATGGACTTTGGTGGACTTGCCCGATGATCGGCAAGCCATTGAGAATAAATGGATCTTTAAGAAGAAGACATGCATTGATGGTAATATCACCATTTGTGAAGCTCGACTTGTCTCAAAGAAGTTTCCTACAAGTTCAAGGAGTTGACTACGATGAGACTCTCTCAATCATAGCGATGCTAAAGTCTGTTAGAATTATGCTAGCAGTTGCTGCATTTTCATTTACGAAATCAAGTAGATGCATGTCAAAACAAAGTTTTCTTGACGGTTTTCGTGAGAAAAGGTTGTATGTGATACAACCAGAAGTTTTTGTCAATCCTAAGGATGCTAAAAGGTATGCAAACTCCAGCAGTCCTTCTATGGACTGGAGCAAGCATCTCGCAGTTGGATCATACGCTTTGATGAAGGTGATCAAAGCTTTTTGGGTTTATAAAAAGTTTGCAAGAAACTTGTATTTACAAGAAAGTGAGTGGGAGCACTACAAAGTTTCTGATAGGTATATGTGGATGACATATTGTTGATCGAAAATGATGTAGAATTTATGGAAAGCATAAAGGGTTGTTTGAATGGAGTTTTTCAAAGGAAGACCTGTGTAAAACTGCTTACATGTTGGGTATCAAGATCTATAGAGATAGATCAAGACACCTGATAAGACTTTCACAGAGCACATACCTTGACATGATCTTGAAGGAGTTCAAGATGGATCAGTCAAAGAACGAGTTCTTGCCTGAGTTGTAAGGTGTGAAGTTAAGACTTCAAGCTCGACCACGGCAGAAGAAAGAGAAAGGACGAAAGTCGTCCCCTATGCCTTAGCCATAGTACGATATGCCATGTTGTGTACCGCAATGTGCCTTGCCACGTGTCTGGCAAGGGGGTATAAGATTGATCCAGGAGTGGATCATTGGACAGCGGTCAAAATTGTCCTTGGGAATAAGGAAATGTTTCTCGATTATGGAGGTGATGAAGAGTTCGGCATACAGGGTTACGTCGATGCAAGCTTTAACACCTATCCAGATGACTCTGAGTAGCAAACCGGATACGTATAGTGGAGCAACCATTTGGAATAGCTCCAAGTGGAGAATAGTGGCAACATCTACAATATGAAACAGAGATTTGCGAAGAACACACGGATCTGAATGTTGCAGACCCGTTCACTAAAACCTCTCTCGTAAGCATAACATGATCAAACCCTAGAACTCATTGAGTGTTAATCACATGGTGATGTGAACTAGATTATTGACTCTAGTAAACTCTTGGGTGTTAATCACATGGGGATGTGAACTAGATTATTGATTCTAGTGAACTCTTTGGTTGTTAGTCACATGGCGATGTGAACTATGAGTGTTAATCACATGGCGATGTGAACTAGATTATTGACTCTAGTGCAAGTGGGAGACTGTTCGAAATATGCCTAGAGGCAATAATAAAATGGTTATTATTATATTTCCTTGTTCATGATAATTGTCTATTGTTCATGCTATAATTGTATTAATCGGAAACCGCAATACATGTGTGAATACATAGACCACAACAAGTCCCTAGTAAGCCTCTAGTTGAATAGCTCGTTGATCAATAGATGGTTATGGTTTCCTGACCATGGACATTGGATGTCGTTGATAACAGAATCACATCATTAGGAGAATGATGTGATGGACAAGTCCCAATCCTGAGCATAGCACAAGATCATGTAGTTCGTTTGCTAGAGCTTTTTCTAATGTCAAGTATCATTTCCTTAGACCATGAGCTTGTGCAACTCCCGGATACCGTAGGAATGCTTTGGGTGTATCAAACGTCACAACGTAACTGGGTGGCTATAAAGGTGCACTACAGGTATCTCCGAAAGTGTCTGTTGGGTTGGCACAAATCAAGACTGGGATTTGTCACTACGTATGATGGAGAGGTATCTCTAGGCCCACTCGGTAATGCATCATCATAATGAGCTCAATGTGACTAAGGAGTTAGCCACGGGATCATGCGTTATGGAACGAGTAAAGAGACTTGCCGGTAATGAGATTGAACGAGGCATTGGCAAACCGACGATCGAATCTCGGCCAAGCAACATACCGATGGACAAAGGGAATTGTATACGGGATTGATTGAATCCCCGACATCGTGGTTCATCCGATGAGAACATCGTGGAACATGTGAGAGCCAATATGGGTATCCAGATCCCACTATTGGTTATTGGCCGGAGAGGTGTCTCAGTCATGTCTGCATGGTTCCCGAACCCGTAGGGTCTACACACTTAAGGTTCTGTGACGCTAGAGTTGTTATGGGAAATTGTATGTAGTTACCGAAGGTAGTTCGGGGTCTCAGATGAGATCCCAGACGTCACGAGGAGTTCTGGAATGGTCCGGAGGTGAAGATCGATATATTTGACGAAGGGTATTGGAGTCCAGAAGTGTTTCGGGGGTACCAGGCTATGGCCAGCATGGCCGAAAGGTGTTTCGGGGGCCCCGGCAAGTGTTGCAGGGAAGGCCAAGGGGAGGGGGCAAACCAGCCCACTAAGGGGCTGTGCGCCCCCACACCCTTTTCCCATGTTACTTGGGGAGGTGGGGCGCCTCCACCTGGCTTGGGAGGCAAGCCTCCACCTGCTTGGATTGGGGGACAAGTCTCCCTAGGGATTCCCTAGGGAGATCCAATCTGCCCTAGTCGTCGCCCCCTAGGGGAAACCCTAGGGCGCCTCCCCCTCTCCCCTTCCCCCTATATATAGTTAGCGGGTGGGAGGGCAGCCATACCCTTCCCCTGGCGCAGCCCTCCCCCTTCTCCAACTCCTCCTCCTCTTCCGTAGTGCTTGGCGAAGCCCTGCCGGAGAACCGCGAGCTCCTCCATCACCATGTCGTCGTGCTGCTAGAGTTCTCCCTCAACTTCTCCTCTCCCCTTGCTGGATCAAGAAGGAGGAGACGTCCCCGGGTTGTACGTGTGTTGAACGCGGAGGCGCCGTCCGTTCGGCGCTATATCGGATCTTCGGCTATTTGAATCGCCGCGAGTACGACTCCATCAACCGCGTTCTTGTAACGCTTCCGCTTAGCGATCTTCAAGGGCATGAAGATGCACTCCCTCTCTCTCTCTTTGCTAGCATCTCCTAGATTGATCTTGGTGACACGTAGGAAAGTTTTGAATTATTATTACGATCCCAACACGTGGGAACCGACGACCGGCTATACGAGGGAGATTGGACGAGGAGGAGACGATCCACGCAGACACGCTGCCCCAACTCTTCTTCCGCTGCACGGCACTGCGCGTCTCGTGGTTATGATCTGTGATCCATCTCCGGTAGCATGTTCCTATTGTTCTGCGTGTAGGAAAATTTTAATTTGCAGTCGACGCACCCTATCGTAGAACCCAACAATTTGCTATGATGATTGCATGCCTCCTACTTATGATGATTATTGTGATGATACTTATGTTATAAAAAGTAGTGATAATTATTGTCATAATTTTGAATATCCTTTTATTGAGCATTACTCTCTTAATGTGGGAACAATTTTTAGTATTCAAGTTTCATATGATACTCCCACTATTGTGAATGAGAATAAAATTGCTTATATGGAGAGTAATAAATTTTCTATGCTTTTGGATCATGAAAAGAATGCTTTATGTGATTGTTATATTGATGAATACATTCATGATTCTACTGAAAATTATTATGAGAGAGGAACTTATGCTTCATGATGCTTTCTTTGTGTTTCAATTCTTATCTTTTATGCGAGCATCATTGAAATCATCATGCCTAGCTAAAAGGCATTAAAGAAAAGCGCTTGTTGGGAGACAACCCAACACTTTTACCTACTGTTTTTGTGTGTTCACATGATTAGGCTACTGTAGTAATCATTTTTTATAGCTTTCGTTTTAATAAAGTGCCAATTGAAGCCTTTGGGATGGTCTATGGTGATAGTTGATTTGATCTTGCTGAAAAACAGAAACTTTTGCGCCAAGGAAAATAATTCTAGTTTTTTAACAGAAGCGTGATAAAATGCTGATTGCTATTGTAGAAGATTAATAGACAAACTTCCCAGGTTTTCCTAATTTCTCAGAATTTTTGGAGTAGCAGAAAAATGGTTGGAGTACAGATTACTACAGACTGTTCTGTTTTTGACAGATTCTGTTTTCAATGCATAGTTTGCTTGTTTTCTAGTTTCTATGGTTTATATTGCTCAATATAAATTGTGTAAATGATATGATACAGTAGGCATTGTGTGGAAACAATTATGAATCTTTTCTTTGACAGTACCAAAGTGAAATTGTTTGCTCTTTATCATACTAACCTATCTCACAAAGTTCCGTTAAGTTTTGTGTTATTGAAGTTTTCAAGTTTTGGGTGAGATGTCGATATGAGGAGAATAAGGAGTGACAAGACCCTAAGCTTGGGGATGCTCAAGGAACCCCAAGGTAATATTCAAGGAAGATCCAACAACTAAGCTTGGGGATTCCCCGGAAGGCATCCCCTCTTTCGTCTTCAACATTATCGATAACCTCACTTGGAGCTATGTCTTCATTCGTCACATGATATGAGTTTTACTTGGAGCGTCATTTTATTTTGTTAGTATTTTCTTACTGTTATTTAGAATAATGTTTTGCATCTTTTATTTCAATAAAAGTGGCAATGATAGCCTTTTCCATGCTTATTTTGCAAGTATACATGTTGCTGTTTGAAAACAGAAAGTTTATCGATGTTGAAAACATTCCCTAGAAAATTCAGAATGTCATAAAATGTTGAAACTTTCTGCAAAATAAGCTCTGATAAATTTTATATGGTGTGGTAAATTTTCATAATTTTTGGAGTTGAATAAGTATTGATACTCTTGCATTCTTTATAGACTGTACTGTTTTGGCAGATTGCTGTTATGTTTGCATATGTTTGCTTGTTTAATGATTCTATTTGAGGATGGGAGTGTTGAATATGCAGAGGCATTTAGTATGCAATGTTGAGTAATAATTTTAGTTATTTGATACATTAGAGAATGATAAGGTTTTTGCCTTGGTTTATACTAACTTATCTCACGAGTTCTTGTTGAGTTTTGTGTGGATGAAGCTTTTGAGATTAGGAAAACCGTGATATGAGAAGAATTAAGGAGACACAAAAGCTCAAGCTTGGGGATGCCCAAGGCACCCCAAGATAATATTTCAACAAGTCTCAGGCATCTAAGCTTAGGGATTACCCAATAGGCATCCCACCTTTCTTCTTCAACAATTATCAGTTAGTATCGGTTGAGCCTAAGTTTTTGCTTCTTCACATGATGTGTGCTATTCTTCGAATGTAATTTTATTTTGTTTTGCTTGCTGTTTTAATAAAATACTTAGATCTGAAAGTTTTTAAATAAAATAGAGTCCTCAAATAGTTGCCAGGGAGGCTAGGTAAGCGGCATTCACATCCCGTCAACGAAGCTCTTTTCTATGGAATTGCTCTAGTGCTTCACTTATATCTTTTTGAGCATGGTGTGCTTTAGTATTTTTGCAGAAAATTCTCTCTTGCTTCACTTAAATTAATTTGAGAGAAAGAAATATGATGCTCATGATCTTCACCTTTATCTTTTTGGAGTAGCTTTTCATTTACTCTTGTGCTTCACTTATATCCTATGAGTAAATTGATTGAATAAATTGAATGTCATGAAGTTGAAATCATATCATGCCTCATGGTAGCTTCACATTGGGTTTAGAAAGTGAAATCTTTTGAGGCTTGACAATCACAATATTGGTCATACAAGCAATTCACGAATAATTAGCATAAGGAAGAGAAATTTTACATGCAAATACACTATCATGGAAATCTTTTGTGATTGTGAGCCCCCATCAAAATATTATATGCCAAAAATTTTGACGTTGGACAAGGAAGACAACATAATGGTTTATGTTTGTTCATATTCACATAGAAGTTATATTGTCATAGATCCTTCAACATGTGGTGCTTGCCCCCCATCTTTGCTAGCCAAAAACTCTGCACCGAGTAGAGATACTACTTGTGCATCCAAAAACCCTTAAACCCAAATCTTATTTTCAAGAGTCCACCATACCTACCTAAGGATTGAGCAAGATCCTTCAAGTAAGTTGTCATCGGTGCAATAAGGCAATAAAATTACTTCTAAAAGTGTTAGATCATTTAGTGTAAGAGAAAATTGAGCGTTATACGAACTTGTGATGGCAAAGAATAAAAGCGACAGACTGCATAATAAAGGTTGCTATCATAAGGGGCGATACAACATGCCGTTCTTTTTCACTAAGGGGTTGAGCATACAAACAAATAAGGGCATGGCAACCTCTGCTTCCCTCTTCGAAGGGCCTATCTTTTACTTTTATGTATTTACTTTTATGCAAAGAGTCAAAGTTTTTCCCTCTATTCCTTTTTATTTTTCTCTTTTGGCAAGCATCATGTGGTGAGGAAATATCTAGACACATATATCCAGTTGGATATGGGTAGCATGAGTTATTATTGTTGACATCACCCTTGAGGTGAATACGTTGGGAGGCGAAATTATAAGCCCCTATCTTTCTATGTGTCCGGTTAAAATATTTCGCTCATGTGTGTGCGGTGAGTGTTAGCAATCATAGAATACTATATGATGGTTGAGTATGTGGAGCTCTTACTTAGACTTTGTTGAATAAGTTGATTTGCAATTGTTTGGTGACTAACAATATAGGTTGTTGAGTTTCAAGAGAATTCATTGTTTGAACCTAAACATGTGAATTGGTTGCTACTTTGTCATGATGAGTTTTATGATAAAGAGTTGTTATGATGCTAGGGAAAGTGATTGAAATTATCATTCATCAAACTTGTGCACTTTGCTAGCATTCACACTTCATAAATTATCTTTTATCATTTACCTACTCGAGGACGAGTAGGAAATAAGCTTGGGGATGCCGATACGTCTCTAATGTATCTATAATTTATGAAGTATTCATGCTGCTATATTATCATTATTGGATGTTTTAATATCATTTTATAGCAGCTTTGTATCATTTTTGGGACTAACCTATTGACCGAGTGCCCAATGCCAGTTGTTGTTTTTTGCTTGTTTTTTACATCGCAGAAAATTAATATCAAACGGAGTCCAAACACCGTGAAACTTTTTGTGGATTTTTTATGGACCAGAACACATCCATTGGGCCAGTGTAGCACCTGGGGGTGCCCCGAGGAGGGCACAACCCATCAGGGTGCGCCTGGAGGCCCAGGTGCGCCCAGGTGGGTTGTACCCACCTCGGTGGCCTCCCGCACCCCATGCCTCCTCGCCCTATAAATTCCCAAATATTCCAAAAACCCTGGGGGTAACCCTAGATCAGAAGTTTCGCCAACGCAAGGCTCTGTAGCCATCGAAAACTAGTCTAGACCCCGTTCCGGCACTCCGCCGGAAGGGGAAATCATCAGCGGTGGCCATCTTCATCATCCCGGTGGCCACCACGATGAGGAGGGAGTAGTCCACCCTCAGGGCTGAGGGTTTGTACCAGTTACTATGTGTTTAATCTCTATTTCTCTCGTGTTCTCGATGGCATGATCTTGATGTATCAGGGGCTTTGTTACTATAGTTGGATCATATGGTGTTTTCCCCTCTCTATCTTGTTGTGATGAATTGAGTTTTTCCATCTTAGATTTCGTTGTTATCAGATTGAATACTTTTACGGATTTGAGAGCACTTGATATATGTCTTGCATATTAATACTCGTGGTGACAATGGGGTATCATATTGATTCACTTGATATGTGTTTTTGCATTCAACTTGTGGATTCCACTACAAAAAAAGACACATCCGTGACATTTTGGGCTGAATGAATTTTTTTTCTGTCATACATATGACACTTCTATGACGATAATTGTGACAAAACCCGGTATCATCATAGATGTGGTGGTCTCCTACTTCTATGACAAAAACTCATGACAGAAAATGGGCTTTTCGTCCTGGGCGGGCCGGAGACGCAGCTGCATGACATTCTTTGGGCCGTCCATGACGGAAAAACCCGTGGTAGAAGCGAGGGGGAGGAAATTCGGGGAGTTCCCGGTTACGGTGGGAGGTCGGGGCCGAGCGATGCGCGTTTCTCGCATACACGTACGCGCGTGTGTGCGAGGCATTGGCTCTAACTGAACCCAAGCAAGGCGTTGGGCTCTAACTGAACCCAAGCGATTGCACTTCAGGCTATGCGTTACTGAACCCGAGCGATCGATTGATGGCTGTTAACTGAACCCGATCGAGCGATTCCTTCGCTACTGCTGTTAACTGAAGCCGATCGATTGGATGAACAGTGAGCGTTGCGGGGGGGTGGGCGGTTGGATGAACAGTGAGCGGTGGCGTTGCCTCTGGATGAAATTGTAAGCCCCTATCTTTTTATGTGTCCGGTTTAAACGTTGTGCTCATGTGTATGTGGTGAGTGTTAGCAATCATAGAAGACTATATGATGGTTGAGTATGTGGAGCTCTTACTTAAACTCTCTTGAATAAGTTGAATTACAATTGCTTGGTGACTAAGAACATAGGTTGTTAAATTTCAAGAGAATTCATTGTTTGAACCTTAACATGTGAGTTGGTTGCTACTTTAACATGAGAAATTTCATGAGAAAGAATTCCTATTATGATGCTAGGAAAAGTGATTGAAATTGTCACTGATCAAACCTATTGATCCAGTGCCCAGTGCCAGTTGCTGTTTTTTGCTTATTTTTTACATCGCAGAAAATCAATATGAAACGGAGTCCAAACACCGCGAAACTCTTTGGAGAATTTTTATGGACCAGAACACCCAAGATGGACCAGAGCAGCACCAGGCGCGCCCAGGTGGGTTGTGCCCACCTCGGTGGCCTCCCGCACCCCCCTTTACCCTATAAAATCCCAAAAAATCCAGAAACCCTCGGGGTAAACCTAGATCAGAAGTCACGCCGCCGCGGGCCTCTGTAGTCACCGAAAACCAATCTAGTCCCTATTCCGGCACCCTGCCGGAGGGGGGAATCATCTTTGGTAGCCATCTTCATAATCCTGGCGGCCACCACGATGAGGAGGGAATAGTCCACCCTCAGGGCTGAGGGTTTGTACCAGTAGCTATGTGTTTATTCTCTCTCTTGTGTTCTTGAGATGTCATGATCTTGATGTATCGTGAGCTTTGTTAATATAGTCAGATCATATGGTGTTTTCCCCTCTCTATCTTATGATGAATTGAGTTTTCCCTTTGATATTTCGTTTTATCGGATTGAATACTTTTATGGATTTGAGAGCACTTGATATATGTCTTGCAAATGAATACTCGTGGTGATAATGGGGTATTATTTTGATTCACTTGATATATGTTTTGGCACTCAACTCGCGGATTCCCGAGGTGACATTAGGGTAATCTACGCATAGGGGTTGATGCACGTTCTTGTTTTTGTTTCTCCGGTAGAAATCTTGGGGCACTCTTTGAAGTTCTTTGTGTTGGATTGAGTATTATGAATCTGAAATTATTTGGTGTTATTTTAGTACGAACTCTTGGATAGACCGTTCGGAAAGAATAGTTTCGAGGTGGTTTCGTACCCTACAAATGATTTCTTCTTATGTTCTCCGATAGATAGGAACTTTGGAGTGATTCTTCATTGCACTTTGAGGGGTGGTTATATGATCCAATTATATTAGCATTGTTGAGAGGTTGCACTAGTCAAAGTATGGACCCTAGGCCTCATTTTCAAGCATTGTAATATTGTTTTTGTGCCCGTTTACTATTTGCTACCTTTTTGTTTTTATTTATTTAGATTATAAAAATATATTTCTACCATCAATATTACACTTTTATCACCATCTCTTCGCTGAACTAGTGCACGTATACAATTTGCCACTGTGTTGGGTGTGTTGGGGACACAAGAGATTTCTTGTATTTGGTTGCAGGGTTGTTTGAGAGAGACCATCTTCATCCTACACCTCCCACAGATTGATAAAACTTAGGTCATCCACTTGAGAGAAAATTTCTACTGTCCTACAAAACTCTACGCTTGGAGGCCCAACACGAGTCTACAAGAATAAAGTTGCGTAGTAGACATCATGATGCGCCGGAGAAGAGCGGCGGAGCTGGCGGTGAGGATGATGTCGTCCATGTACAACAACAGGTAGGCAAGATGGTGATCGCGACGAAGTATGAACAACGACGATTCCGAGCGTGATGCCGTGAAGCCGAGAGAGCACAGGTAGTTGGTGAAGCACGAGAACCAAGCCTGCGGGGCCTGCTTGAGGCCGTACAGTGAGTGGTTGAGGTGGCAAACATGCGAGCGGTGGACGGAGTCGATGAAGCCGGAGGGTTGCTGACCGTATACAATCTCCGCCAAGTGGTTGTGAAGTAAGGCATTCTTCATGTCCAACTGGTGAATTGGCCACGACTGGCCCGCCGCGATGCTCAGCACGGTATGAACCGTAGCCGTCTTGACAACGGGGCTCAAGGTGTCCCCATAGTCGACGCCGGCCTGCTGGGTGAAGCCGCGAAGAACCCACCACACTTTGTAGCGAGCGAGTGTGCCATCAGTATTGGACTCGTGGAGCGCCGCGTTGAGCTGGTGGTACTGCTCCCAGGAAGGGGCACCCACGGACGAGGGCGCCGCGACGGGGTACGTGTGGTGCGGCATAGGTGGATGGGGCCTGAGGACGCCAGCGGCGTTGGGCGTGGACCATGACGCGTGGAGCTGCGGCGGCTGGGGAGGGAAGGGTGTGTCCCAGGGTGCGAAGTAGCCCAGACACGGACGCACGCTCGCGGGGGGAGCGGGAGCGCCCCGGCCGGCCGCGTTGGAGACGCCTGAAGAAGAGAAGCTGGAGGAGCCGCGCCTGCGACCGCGTCCATGTTCACGGCCGCATGATTGCCTATCACCAGGAGGAGAGGGGGCGGCCTTTCCCTTGTCGTTGGTGGTGGCGCTGGTGTGCTCGCCACCGGAGCCGGTTCCGCGCCCGATGGTGAGCGCGGTCGGCGAGCCCACGCCCTGCCCGTCCATGCGAGCCCACTCGTTGGCGGAGAGCTCCTCCATGAGGAGCCGGGAGCGGGCCTGGATGAAGGACGGGAAGAGGTCCTGCATCGGAAGGATATTCGCCATCACCTGGAAGCAGCGGTTGAGCCCGCAGATGAGCTGGAGTGTGAGGGCCTGGTCGGAGACGGTGGCGCCGACCTCGCCGAGTGTGTCTGCAAGCGCCTTGAGCCGCCGGCTGTATTCGGCACCGGAGAGGTCGCCCTGCACCGTGTTGCGGAATTCCGCCTCGAGGATGATGGCGCGGCCCGGTTGATTGTCACGGAATAGGAGGTGGAGCTGGACCCAGACGTCACGTGCGATGCTCTCCGGGGACATCACCACGTCCTGGAGATCTTCGGAGATCACCTCATACATCCAGAGTACAATAGTGATGTCGTCCTTTCGCCACACGATGCTCTGGCAGAGCGGTGCGGCGATAGCGTCCAGGTGGTGCTACACGTTGTGGCGACAATAGATGAAGTAGAACAAGTGGCGCCACTTAGAGGAATTACCGGCCTCAAGCTCGAGGTTGCGGTGGAAGTGGTGCACGGTGGAGGCAAGGAGGCTGTTGGTGGTGGAGGGTCCGGTGCCGAGGTGCGGGGAGCCGGGGGCGCCGATGGTGAGGCGCTGGACCAGCTCAATGTCGGCCGTACGGAGAGCGACCGCCGGCGCGCGAGCCGCGGGGGTGGCGGCCGGCCCAGGTGGCAGTATGCGAGAAGAGGTTGAGGAAGAGGGCACCACAGGCTCAGCGACGGGCTGCTTGCCATGGTCGGCAGCGGGAGGAGCACGAGCCACGGGGGTGGCGGCGAAGGAGTTGCCGGGGCTAGAGTCGAAGTCGGCCGAGCGGCTGCGGCGAAGAAGGCGATTCATAGCAGAAGCGGAGGATCGGAGAATCTGATACCAAGTTAAGTAATGGAGCAATGACCATATTTGTATTCCATCCCTCGAGGGGTATATATATAGTTACATGAGAGAGAGAGAGAGTGAGAGAGAAAGATACATGTAGAGGTGATCGTTAGCTACAACGACTCACATGACGAGCATGTCGTGCATGCTATCGTGGGCGTGTGCACGAAGTGCACGCGCTGGTGATCCATCGGAGGAAGTGGTCTAGCAGTTAGCCACTCCGAGGTGGGCCTGACGACGTGTTCCAACAGTTCCCACTGAAGTACTCCCTCCTTTTCTAAATATAAGTTTTTTTAGACGTTTCAAATTGAATGAACATACGGATGTATGTAGACATATTTTAGAGTGTAGATTCATTCATTTTGCTTTGTATGTAGTCACTCGTTGAAATTTTTAGGAAGACTTATATTTAGGAAAGAAGGGAGTACAAGAGAAAGAAATGTGCTACTTGGATTCCAGTAGGGAACCACGGCTTCGAAGCTGGTGCTTCTCTTTTCACAACAATTTGCGTGCTTTCTGATACTCGTGGAATAGAAGATTCTAAGCAGCTTTAGTGGGCATCACTAGAGTTGTAAATCAGTTGCTTTTGTTCAGTTGATAAATGATTCACTGGTATGTACCCCGCGGTCAGGGTGTCTGATCAGTCCCCTTGAACTGATGAATCACTCCTACGATACTTTCTCCCAATCACTCTTAGCTGAGATTTGGTGGCGCAGCAGGTGTGGAGTGTAAGATGATCATGTTAGACAGGTTGTATAGGGATAGTAAAGTAGTTTGAATTGTAATCTCCTTTCTATCCCTTCTTCTGTTCTATCTCTCATGTAACAAGTTACGATTGATCTCCTCTTTCTCTCGATTGTTTTCTGTCTTGTAAGCCACAGCATCATCTCAATATAATATAGTGCGGCCCAGACGAAGGGTTCTGCGCTTCCCAAAATACTTTTACATGGTAACATAGCCTCTTCCTCAATTAGATCGAAGAGATCGCATCTAGCTACCCCGGCGACCGAGAATATGTCCACCACCACCGCTACCATGACGCCCAGCACCATGGGTGTCCTCACCACCATATCATCTTCCAGCTTCGCTTCGTCCTCTAGCTCCAACGCCACCGCCCTCGGATCGCCACCGCAAGAGAAGCTCACGAGGGGAAACTTCCTGCTCTGGAAGGCAGTTGTGCTGCCCCAGATCACGGGAGCGCAGATGGAACACCATCTCGACGAGAAGAGTCCAGCACCGCCGGCCACCCTCACCATCACCAAGGACGGGAAAGAGGAGCAAGTCGCCAATTTTGCCCAATCCCTCTGGTATGCACATCAGCAACAGCTCCAAGGATATTTGATGGGTTCTCTTTCCCATGATATTCTTGCTCAGTTCGTAACTCTCCAGACGCCAGCCGAGGTGTGGCGTGCCATCCATGCCATGTTTGCTACTCAAACTCAGGCTCAAGCTATCAATACCCGCATTGAGTTGACTAACCTGCAAAAAGGTAATATGACTATGTCCGAGTACCTTGCAAAAATCAAAAGTCTCACCGATAAGGTTGCTTGCACCGGTGCTGTGCTCTCTAATCCGGAGATGACGTCAAAAATCCTTGCTGGATTAGATCTTGAGTACAATCTTGTTGTTTCTGCGCTTGCTTCTCGTGTGGAACCGATCACGGTCCAAGAATTTTATAGCCAGCTCCTCAGTTTTGATGCCTGTCTCAGCCTCCTCCATGGCACCAATCTCCGCCAATCCTCCCCAACTCTGTCTCACGTGGTCGCGGACATGGCCGTGGTCACCAGGGGGAAAACCGCAGTGGAGGTCGCGGGCGTAGTATACCTCAGGGCGATGTCGCTCGTTCTGGTGGTGGTGGCTACGGAGGCGCCAACTACAGCAACAATTCCAGCAGCGGCGGGGGCTACAACAACAACACCAGCGGCGGCTTCAACACCAACAACAGCCGTCGTGGTCCATCCTCACGTGGTCGACCTCACTGCCAACTCTGTAAGAAATCTGGTCATGAAGTCACTGATTGTTGGCATCACTTCGATGGGGACTACATCCTGGATGCCCGCCATGTTGTTGTTGCTATGCGTGAACAAGGAGGTGAAGGTGTTTGGTATGTTGACTCTGGATCCACCGATCACGTCACAAGCGAGCTAGAGCAACTTGCTCTTCGAGAGAGGTACCTCGACAACGACCAAATCCATACTGCAAGCGGGGGAGCTATGAATATTTGTCACATTGGTCAAGCTTCTATTAATTCCCCTACTCTTAAACACGATCTAGTTCTTAAGGATGGTCTTCATGTTCCACAAGCCGATAAAAATCTTGCATCTATGTCTCTTTTAGCCACCGATAATAATGTATTCTTTGAAACTCACCCTCGTTACTTTTTTATCAAGGATCGGGCAACGAGGGAACTCCTCCATCACGGTAGATGCATTGGAGGACTCTACCCCATCACATCCGGAGCACTTAGTCGCAAGCGTCGTCAGGTCTACTCCGTCATCAAGCCCTCCTTGGCAAGGTGGCATCAACGTTTAGGACATCCATCATTGGTCATAGTTCAACAAGTAGTCAATAAAGACAATCTTCCATTGTCATCTAGTTCAATTAGTGAGTCTGTTTGTGAAGCTTGTCAATGTGCCAAGAGTCATCAACTTCCTTATCCTAAGTCAAGTAGTGTGTCTCATGCTCCTTTAGAGCTTATTTTCAGTGATGTATGGGGTCATGCAAGAGATTCTTTTGGGAGAAAAAAAATACTATGTTAGCTCCATTGATGATTATAGCAAGTTTACTTGGATTTATTTGCTTAAGTATAAATCTGAAGTTTTGTCTATCTTTCAAGAGTTTCAAAACCTTGTTGAGAGACACTTTGATAGAAAAATTCTGACAGTCCAAAGTGACTGGGGAGGGGAGTATGAGAAACTCAACTCTTTTTTCCATAGCATTGGCATTGCACATCATGTATCTTGCCCCCATGCTCATCAACAAAATGGGTCTGCAGAACATAAACACCATCACATTGTTGAAGTTGGTCTCTCCCTTTTAGCCCATGCATCCATGCCTCTTAAATATTGGGATGAAGCATTCATTGCAGCCACATATCTTATCAATCGTCTTCCTAGTAAAGTCATTGGTAACTCTACTCCATTGGAGCGTTTATATCATCAAAAACCTGATTACAACTCTCTAAAAAAATTTTGGTGTGCTTGTTATCCCAATCTACGTCCATACAATCGTCATAAACTTGAGTTTCGTTATACTCAATGTGTCTTTCTTGGCTATAGTAATCTCCACAAAGGGTATAAATGCCTAGAGGTTTCCACTAGACATATCTATATTTCTCGCGACGTTGCTTTTGATGAAACTCTCTTTCCATTTGCTAAGTTGCATCCTAATGCTGGAGCCTTGCTTTGTGCTGAAATAGCACTTCTCCCAGATTATCTCACAAGTCCTAATCACGGGGGTGAATTCACTGAACTTGATCATGTACAAAATTCTAGCAAAAATTGTGCTTCTGTTGATGTATGTGCAGATTCAGGCTGTCATTTTATGTGTGAAGAAACAGACAGAACAGGCATGGAAAACACTCCTGATTTGGCTTACAAAACACGACCTGAGGCGCGTCAGCGTGTCAACTCGCGATCCCAGGCGGATCCGTCCTCCCCGCGTGCGGCCACACGCGGCCCAGTGGCCGACAACCCCGATCGGATGGAGCCCACCAGCCCAGGTGCGGGCAGGGGCGAATCTCCCTTCGCCACGACTCCGCGGGGCGGGTCAGCAGCCGACCGCTCCCCTGAGTGCGCGATAGCGACATTGCATGGGCCCAGCGACGCGAACCGAGAAGGCGACGTGCGATGGTTTCTGACTGGCGCGCTGGACGCGAGGCTACCTGGCCTGTCTGGCTCGCTATCGGCCTCGGATCGGGAGGAGACTAACACGGTTCAGGCTGGATCTTCTGCGCCAGGATCTGTGCCTGTGTCACCAGGATCTTCTGCACCTGTGCCACCTGTGCCTACAATAGTTGTACCAGTACTTCCTCATTGGCACACAAGGTCACAGTCAGGTATTGTCAAAGAAAAAGAATATAATGATGGCACGATAAGGTAGGATAAAATCAAGCGAGCTTTTCTTACCACTACCGGTGAACCGACTCATTTGCATGATGCTCTTACTAGTACGGATTGGAAGGAAGCTATGGATATTGAATATGATGCACTTATGAAAAATAAAACTTGGCACTTAGTACCACCAAATCATGGCAATAATGTTATTGATTCCAAATGGGTGTACAAGATAAAGAGGAAGGCTGATGGATGTATAGACAAATCTAAGGCCAGGTTAGTTGCAAAAGGGTTTAAACAGAGATTTGGAATTTATTATGAAGATACTTTCAGTCCTGTGGTTAAATCAGCTACTATTCGTCTTGTACTTCCTATTGCTATTTCTAGAGGTTGGAGTCTAAGACAGCTAGATGTTCAGAACGCGTCTCTTCATGGTGTTCTTAAGGAAGAAGTGTTCATGTGGCAGCCACCAGGGTATGAGGATCAAAGCACTCCACATTATGTATGTATGTTGGATAAAGCCTTGTATGGTTTGAAACAAGCACCACGAGCATGGTACTCTCGATTGAATATGCAGCTACAACAACTTGGGTTTACACGATACCTCATTGTTCTTTTATAATAAAGGCAGTGTTACTATTTTTGTGCTTATCTATGTTGATGATATCATTGTTGCTAGTTCAAGTTCAGATGCCACTACTTGCTTGCTTAAGGATCTAAAGTTGGAATTTGCTCTTAAGGACTTGGGTGATCTTCACTATGTTCTTGGCATAGAGGTGAAGCAAATTAAAGATGGCATACTTCTCACACATGAAAAATACACTACTAATATTCGCAGGAGAGTAGGATTGGAAAATTGTAAGCCAGTGAGTACACCAATCTCAACCTCAGAGAAACTAATAGTTGAAAGTGGAGAAGCTCTTGGACCAGAGGATGCAAAAAATTACAGAAGTATTGTAGGTGCTCTACAGTATTTGACACTTACACGCCCTGATATTTCTTATTTAGTAAACAAGGTATGTCAATATTTACATCCACCTAGCACTACTCATTGGACTCTAGTCAAAAGAATTTTGAGGTATCTCAAGTTTTCTGAAGGACTTGGACTTCAAATTATCAAGTCCTCCTCTTTGCTTGTTACTGCATACTCTGATGTAGACTAGGTAGGATGTGCTGGCGATAGAAGATCTACAGGTGGTTTTGCTGTGTTTTTAGAAACAAATCTTGTGTCATGGAGTGCAAGAAAACATGCTACAGTCTCAAGACCGAGCACTGAGGCTGAATATAAAGCATTGGCAAATGCCATAGCTGAAGTAATATGGATACAAACATTGCTTCATGAGCTTGGAATTAAAGCTCCACAAGCTGCGAGACTATGGTGTGATAATATTGGTGCAACCTATCTCTCAGTCAATCCCGTTTTTCATGCACGTACAAAGCACATTGAAGTTGATTTTCATTTTGTAAGGGAACGAGTGGCTCGAAAGCTGCTTGATATTCGTTTTATACCTACTAGAGATCAACTCACTGATGGCTTCACAAAACCTCTCACTATGAGGGAGGTTGGATGAGTTTAAGTACAATCTCAACCTTGGGAAAGTTTCTTAAGGCTTAGATTGAGAGGGAGTGTTAGACAGTTGTATAGGGATAGGAAAGTAGTTTGAATTGTAATCTCCTTTCTATCCCTTCTTTTGTTCTATCTCTCCTGTAACAAGTTACGATCGATCTCCTCTTTCTCTCGACCGTTTTCTGTCTTGTAAGCCACGACATCATCTCGATATAATATAGTGCGGCACAGACGAAGGGTTCTATGCTTCCCAAAATACTTTTACAGATCATTGTCGCTGCGGCACCCGCTGCACAAAAACGCCTATGTGTTTAGAGGAAAGCTATCAAGCAAGGAGAACATCATCCAAGCATGCCGCAGTGACATGGAGCAATGGAGAATTGCGGGAGCAGCATGCATAGAGCACCCTTTCGGACATGTACGTGAGGAATTGGCATGCGTCTAGTTGCTTTCCTCTTTATTTTTTCATCTCTCCCCTCATCGCTTGATCAAACACCTTTGTCACTCTCTCCTGCTAAATGAATGAAACACCAGCATTTGCTGGCTAGTTAAAAAAAACCTTAGCAGAGATTTGGATCGCTGGTGAAGTATGGCCAACCCTAAATGAGACGGTACGCTACTTAGGTTTTTTCATCAAAGCACTCTTTATTGTAAAGTGATCATCATATTATCTTTTATAAAAGTACCAACAATCTCTAAGGGTGGATCTTCCATGCACCCCGCGCACACCTTATTCCTAACTAGTTTGATTAAATCATGGGTAGCACAATTAGTCTCTCTAGAAGCATGCTCAAAAATAAAAATAATATGTGGGAAATCACAAGCAACGTGATATATATCATCAAAAACTGTCACCGATGGATCGAAAGAGCGACCTCCATTCTTCATTGTCTCTATCACCTCAATGTTTGTCGGAGCTCACCTGTGTGCGGTTACACCCAACTGTAGTTGCCAAATTTAGACCAAACCGTAAGGCCAGTGCCTCGTCCATAAGCGCATCTCCGCACCAATCGATTTCCCCGTTTCCTGTCGCGATGAATCTGCCATTCGAGTCTGATGACAGCGCCATACGAGCCCTAACTAAATTAGGGTCAAAAGGCTCATAACATTTAGCTTCACATAGTTGCTCCTTGGTCTTTCCCAATCATCACCTTTGCATCACTCACCATAGTGTAATTAGCAACCAAAGCTTTGATTGTCATTACTATGAACTTAGATTCCTGAACCTTTTCATTATGCACTAACTTTCTCCTCTCCCACCATAAATATCAGGAACCAGCAGCAATTGCATCGTTAAATTTCCCACACCGAGGACCACACATTCTTTAGCTGGTTGTAGCAATAAATATTCTAGTACAACTTCTCCCGCATGGTCCAGAATGCATGCTTTATCAATAGCAAAGTCCAAACCCAGTAACCATACCTCTTTAGCTTTTGCACAAGTGAATAACAGGTGCTTGGTATCCTCCGTTCCTATACTGCATGTAGGACATTGCCCACTGACTATTTATGTCTGTTAGCCAAAGTCACCAGATATGGTAGCGATCCTAACAAAGTTTGTCGGAGGAAAATTTTAGCCTTGACAGGACAACTTAAGCTCCAGATCGTCCCTCATATTGGTGAATTTCGTGAGTTTGATTGTTTCACCCGTACACAAGTCCTAGTTTTCCGTTTCAATCCCCTTGGTAAGGGGATTAACCAAACAAGGCCTCGATCGGCTACCCGGGGTTGATCCGGCCCATGGATTCTCCACCTAGAGATTGGGGTCTGGGGATCCCGTTCAAACAAATGAGGCATGCATGTTAATCGCTACTAAAAAATATTGTTAGGGTTTCTCATGCCGCCGCCGTCATCTGAGAAATTTAGGCCCCCTTGTCTCCGGTTGCCATCTTGGCACTGAGAGGTGGGGGGCCTCGTATCTTCAAGACCTCTATGTTCTTCACCATAGTCTAGAGATCATCATATTTTTGTGATAATAATTTTTCTCTCGTTCTTTTTGGCGGTGCCATGAGATTATAGAGTTTTGTGTCCTCACATATTCGATTATTCAGATCTGATGTTTATGTTGCTGTGTCAAGCCTTTTTTGTTGATCTGACTCATTGTGGAGGTGAAATCTTTCATCGACACCCTGGTAAGATATAGTGATTCGACGGGCTACATTTTTAGGGGATTATCCCCGGCCCAAGTACGTTCATCGATCAAGGCTTCCCATCTTTTTGGACGGGCGACTCAAGTCGCTTTCAAAAATCATTATTGATAATGTTTGTGCGGGTGAAAGAGTGACAACATTGTTGCTTTAGTCCAATTGCAGCCTCTTTACCGAAGTCTTTGGAGTATCTCTTTGAGCATAGATTGACGCCGTGAAGAATGTGTTTTTAAGAGATTTCATTGTAATTCTTTTGTATTTTCTTGGATTTATGTCCAAATCAGTGTACCTGTCATTGTTATAAGTATAAATAAAGTTACATTGTGTTTGTAAAAAAGTAAGGTATGTTAATCAGTTTCTGGAAAAAAAGAGGCATGTTAATCTCAAAAATAAATAAATAAATAACGAGGCATGTTTCCACCCCGATCGCCACATACGTGTACGCGTAGGATCCGAGTGCCCCACCCCACCCCCGGCGATCTCTCCTTCGGCCACTTGCTGCCCTACCTGTCTCCGCTGTAAGGGCTAAGTGGTGAAACCAGCTCACGAACACACAGAGAGGGAGATGAACACGAGGATTTTTTTCGCAGCGCACAACTCTGATGCTGCTTTTCGTTTTTCCCTTCCTTATTTGTAGCTGCTTACAGGCTAACTGAAAACACAAAATCAGGACATGACTAAGCCTACTGATCGTGCCATCCCACGATCGCTGAGCCACTCCCTCGAGAATGCCGTGCTTCGTGCGTTATCTCCGCGCCATCCCAAGGACACACGATCACCAGCCTACAAACTAACTGGATCAGCTCAACGACTATCTCAACGAGCTGACCGATTATTCTGCTGAAGCAAAACTAATCCTAAACAGCTAACTGACAGAGAACTAGCCGTTGTCGACAACAGCCTGAAGTGCTACAGTTAACTGACGAAACTGTCGTCAGGCTTAAGCTTCAACATCCGCCGCCGCCTCCTCTCCCTCTCCCTGCGGTCGCCCGTCAGAAGGCAGTGTCTTCCTCCCCCGCCCCTCCCCTCTGGCGTTTATTCCCGCCTGTGGCAGGTGTGTCTCTGCACTCTGCTTACATCTGGTACCTGATTCTTTAGTGCCATGGCCAAGTGCTGGAACAAAATTTTGTTGGTTGCGTTATGTGGTAATAGAGGTGGATTTCGTTCAATTCTTCAGCATGGTCCGCCACGAAATATTTATGGCGTATGTACTGGTGTATACCTCGCCTCTTCATTAGAGAAGTTTTGCTTGTTTCGTATGATGCATTAGAGGTCCGAGTATAGAGCATGCTAGCAAAAGAGGAAGGAGCCATTCCATGATTTACCCGCCTCTATTGTTTGACGTTTACATGGGTCTTGATTACGTTTGTTGCAGCCTGAAAAGAAACATAAAACACTCTTTGCGTGGAAACTTTTGATTCTATGTACGTTAGAGCTGAACTGCGATATATTGTTTACGGTAACACGCTAATCCTTCGAGCATCTTCAGCCGCGTCCCCAACAGCCCCCCTCCCCCTCCCCTTCAAAGAGATTTTTCCACGCCGGCGCCCAAAAATCAGCTCAGGAGCCTGTTTTTCGCCGGTTTCGGCCGAAACTGGCGCCCGCGGATCCAGGCCGAACCCGGCGCGTTGGGGGACACCGGGGCGAGCGATTTTGACGCGAACGAACCGCGGGCCCGCCGAGTCAGCGACACTCGCCTCGTTGTCTTCACAACGCCTCGGTTTCCCGCGGGGAATCAATACCAAGGCTGCCACCGGTCAGCCTTCCATTGATTCCTCACGGGCGGCGCTCCCTCTCGGGCGGCGCGGCGACGCCCTCCCTCCCGCTACGCGTACACACGGCGCCCTGCTATAAAAGCGACACCTCCCTCTCGCCTCTGGCCACACCCACCCACAGCTGCCGCCGAGCTCCACCTCTCTCCCCGTGCGCAGCGGCGTTCCCCCCTATCTTCCCAAGCCTGCTCCCTCTTCCCCGCCGCGTCGATGGGCGAGCGATTCCCCGGCGACGGGGCGGCGGCCAACGGCTTCGGCCGCCGCTCGCTGCACGAGTGGGAAGCATACCTGCTCTTCAAGTCCAACATCCCGGCACCTCCTGACATGCGCGCAGGGCCCGGGGGGTGGATTCTCAGCGCCGGTGGCGTCCCCATTCCCCCGGTGCCCGACGTCGATGTGTGCCCCGACTACTTCGCCGTCGAGGTCGACCGCGTGCAGGCGTCGCTGACGGACGAGCAGCGGGCCCTCCCGCAGTACGCCGCCGACAACCAGAGGCGTGGGGTGGCGTACTTCCAGCACCGGCAAGCGCTGCGGCTTGTCTCCACCAACGTGGCGCCGGTGGTGCGGGGCACCAAGAAAAGCGAGGGGCGCCGCCTGTGGTGGGGCGCCCCCGGCCGCTCGCTTCACGCCGTTCTCGAGTACCTCGAGGGCGGCAATGACCCGCCCTTGAGGTACCCTGCCGCCCCGCCCCGGAGCGGCGACTAGTGGATGCCGAGGAGGATGGCGTATTCTTCTTCCTCCTCCTCCCACTCCTCCTTCGGGTCGCCCGCGCTGCTCAGCGTCAAGGCCGAGCCCGCCGAGACGCCGCTCGGCCTGCGCACACGCAGCGCCGGCATCGTCATCAATGATGGCGGGCGCGCCTCCTCCTCGGCTCCTCCCCGCTTCGTCAGGCCGAAGACGGAGCCGAGGCTTGCCGCCATGAAGACGGAGCCCGGGCTCGCCACCGTCAAGACGGAGCCAGGACTCGCCGCGGTGAAGACGGAGCCGGGGCTCTCCGACGAGGCGGCCTTGAAGTGGGCACGCAGACTGGGAGCGGATGGAGCTAGAGCGCCAGCGCCGCGCCCTAAAGCAGTTCGCCGCTAGTTGCCGCGGCCACGACGAGGGAGGCGTCGTCGTTCTCGACGACGACGACGCGCCGCCACCGGTCTGCCGGGGCTGCCCCGGGCAGGGGTCCAGCAGGGGTGGCCGCGTCAAGGAGGAGAAGGACGACGACGAGCGGACGAGGACAACGGCGATGGCGGCGACGGCGGCGACTTCGCCGCGCTCAGCGCGTTCTTCCTGTAGACTAGGCCTTTATTTTTTAATTTTGCTATGTAAAAAACTCTTTAAAGTCGCTGAAGTTTATGCCCGTTTGCCGAAATTTAACCGGATGTCTTTAAAAAAAATTAAAATCGCCTTCTGGGGCGACCCTGGGGCCGGCAGCTGGGAACCAGATCGGCCCCAAACCGATTTTTTCGCCGGGTTGTCCCCAGGCGGCGATTTTTCGAGCCCCCTGGGGGGCCAACGGCTGGAGATGCTCTTACTTGTAGTGATTAGTATATGTATGTTGTGCATTCAATCGACATCATATACTCCCTCCGTTTCTAATATAAGTCCATTTAAAGATTTTAATACGGACTATATATGTATGTATGTAGACATATTTTAGAGTGTAGATTTACTCATTTTGCTTCGTATGTAGTCCATATTGTAATCTCGAAAAGGTCTTATATTTAGGAACTGGAGTATACACCTTTTGTCGTCAGAAGTAGATGTGTCGGGTACACAACATTGTCGTGAACCATGGATCATCTGTGATGGCAGTGATACAACACGTCTCCTAGGAAAAATACCTGTTGTCCTATAGATGACAGGGATGGCACGCAATCGAGCTTGGTATTTGTCACTTTGATTAGGCAAAATTGCGTAAATCAGCCAGGATGAAAGGAGCTCCTTTTTTATATTTGTATTTTGTTGAGGGGTAGACAATTATTTTGTGACAACATCAATACATGTATTGAGGATCAAGTAGCCAGGTTCTTCCATCTTCCTAGCAGTTGTCGACAACCATAGGTTTAGGGCATTTTAACAAATATGGCAGGTTTAGGGCATTTTAACAAATATGGTAGCGTTGTGCCATGCCCTAGTCCTCTAGGCATGTATTTGCTCAAGTCTGATTACTGTTTCTTGATCAGACGATGGCATTTGTTGTCCAGATAATATCCAAGTTGTTTACTCCAGATATCAAAGGAAAAAGAAAACAGTGATGACGTGAGCCCCTCTCCCCACTTCTCCCCATGTGTTAACCCTAAAGTTCTCCCCCCCCCCCCCCCCTAAACTTAATTACCTTGTCGAGAGCAGGAGATTTCTGTGGTATTGGTTCATGAGACATTTAATATTTCTAATGTCATGCAACTATGTTGTTTTTCTGTGATATTCACTTTGCATTGATAACCTGAACAAGATTAGCACGGCCTTTTAAGGTTATTAATGTTCCCTGCTGTGCACAATGTTACGATGCTTAGTGTTACTTGCAGAGGAAAAGTGAAGAGGAAAGGCAGAGTCATGGGCAACTCCTTCGCTACACGTTCAGCATGTATGTGTATATGCATGCAATTCATAGAAGTTCTTGTCAATTTGTAGTTGTAATGCAGATTATGCTTTCAATACACAAAAGTGCAAAGAAAAGTCGATTTTTTGTTCAGCAGAATTCTTGCAGTCTTAGAGTTCTAGGCCTGAGGTAAAGTGAGAATTATGTTTACTAATTGTGGAGTTAGTGAAATACCAGTCGTGTCATGAATACTGAACTCTTTTTTTCTGAAAAAACAAGCAATTAGATAAATTAAAAGTTACTTGTCATAGATAGTTTTGATCAATAACATTTTTCTGAAAAGTGAAAAGAAAGAGGGGGCTCTTTTATTCATCTCAACAAAGGGCAAGAGCTGACCATTCATCTCAAGGAGAAGAGAACATAACATGGGCGCCCAAAGGGGAGGTATTTGAAAAAGATAATCCAGACAGAAGTGTCGCATTTTGCCAAAAAAATCTCGGAAGGGGCCTTATTAGGGAGCAACATTTAATCATCGCCAAAACCAGCACTACACACAATATGCTGATTTTTATGCAGATGATTACAAAACATAGTGCTATTTGTCCATGCACATAGAGAACTTTTCTGCTTCTTAAAGTTTTCTCTAAGGTCATATTCTAGTAACACTTCTTCTTCGGTACAACCCCCCTGAAAACATCAACGGTCCAGATCGTCCTATACCCTTTCGCCTGAAAACTTAAAAAAGGGTAGGATGGTCTTTGCCCCTGCCCCTCCCCCAGTCCCGGCCCCGCGACGTACCCGCGCGGCCCGTCGACGTACGTTCGTCTACGCATTTTCTTTTTACTGTGGCGACGTACGTTTTTTTACCGCGTCGATGGTCAAGCGCGTCGGTGGTCAAACCACGCGTCGCCCGCTGAAAGCGCGTCGTGGCGCGTGAACTGCGGCCCGCCGCCCCGTCCCGTCCGTCCCCTCGCCTGCCGCCCCGTCCCCTCGTCTGCCGCGCCGCCGCCCTCGACTGCCGTCGCATTGATAGCCCGACGGCCCGACCGCCCGCCGCCCCGCCCCGTCGCCTCGTCTGCCGCCCCGCCGCCCCGTCCCCTGTTTGCCGCGCCGCCGCCCTCGACTGCCGTCGCATTGCTAGCCCGACGACCCGACCGCCCGCTGCCCCCGCCGTCTGCCTATAAATCTCACCCCCCGTCCGCCCGTCGCCGCTAACACCGCTCCCCGCCCGACGACGCAAAGACCGCTCCTCTCCCGTCTCCACCTCCCAAAATCCCGCCGGCGACATGTCGTTCCACCGCGGCAGCAGCTCCGGCACCGGCGGCGACGACGGACCCAGCGCGTGGCCGTCGAGCCTGAGTACGCCGGAGACGAAGGAGCTGCACCGGTTCGGGCTCCTCGTGCCGCCGGGTTGCCGTCTTCCGCACGACTGGAAGCTCGACAAGGACGGCTACCCGACGCGCGGGCCAGGCGCCACCGCCGAGGAGAAGCGGACCGGCGGCCGCAACAACATCGCCGGCCGTCACGCGTTCTGGGACGGCAAAGAGTACGCCGCCGTCATCGGCGCGTACCGGCTGGCGGAGTCCGGCGTCACGCCTGACCTCGTCGGCGACCATCGCCGCCTTCTTGTCCCGCGCCCCCGTCCAGCAGCGCGCGGCCGTCGGGCTCCTCCCGCACCTGCGCCGGCGCCCGCCGATCCCCCCGCCCCGCCGGAGGTGGAACTGCCGCCGGAGCAGTTAGTTCTTCGGGAGGACGGTGATCCCGACGATACGCCGGGTTACCTCGTCGCCCTACGCGCGTCGGCGGCTGCAGCGGCGGCGGCTGCAAGGGAGGCCGCCGAGCAGGCGGCAGCGATCCAGGCGGCGGCGGCGATTCCGCCAGTGGTCCCGCAGGCGGAGGCGGAGCCGCCGGAGTCGTCGGACGACGACGTCATCGACTGGGAGCGGCTGGCCCAGGACAGCGACGACGACGACGAGGGCGGGGGTGACGGCGGTGACGTCGGGGAGGTCATCGATCTGTTGGGTAGCGACGACGAGGAGTAGTTATTTTTTTAAAATGTTCTAAGTATGAACTATGTATCGCTTATGTTCGAAAAAACTCGTCTGGTTTCGGTAATGTTGAATGGACTATGTAAAATATATTTATGTTCAATCTAGTTTGAAATTTGTCTTCAAAGTTTGTTCAAAAAATTAGCTAAATATTGAACGCTTATTTTGAGAAAAATTGAAAATTTTCCTCAAAATGCATAAAAATGTTTGTAATATATTTAAAAAATTTGCATCGAATATACATAGCACAGAATAAGGTATGCAATTATCGGAAACACATAAAATAAAAAATATTATCTGAAAAAAATTATTCTGTGAAAGTTGAGATATTTTAATTTTTAATTCATTAACATTTTCTGAAATATTATTAAATTCATTAACATTTATGAATCAGAGAATATTTTTAAATGGTAAGATCATGATTGATGATCTCATAGAAAAGATTGTGAAGGATAAGAGCACTGATGATGACTTTATTCGGATGACATTTCTAGTTCTCTTAGGAACTATAATTGCACCAGTGTCTCATGAATACGTTCCGAAAAAGTACTATGCCTTAGTGAAAAATATTAAGTTCATAAGGAAGTTCAACTGGAATGCATTCACTTCATGATTCTGCTTATCGGAGATTGATAAGCTTCTGCAGGACGGCCATGTTAGGCAGTGGCCCCAGGGGAACCTCGCCCTTTTGCAAGTACGTTCTATTTATTAATTTCAACACTTTTGTTATAAAATGGCACGGAAGAACATGTAATTTAATTAGTTTATGTGTTTTGCAGTACCTATACTGAGAGAAGGTGCAACCAATCACCGGTCCAAAATATGATCTGTTGGCATTGTTGAGCCCGCTGATGAGGAACTGGACGGAAGATATGACTGTGAGAAGAGACAAATACGACTACGAATATGGTCGTGGTGTTGGGATGGTAATCCTAGTAATCATTTTTTTACATTTATGAAATAAAGTAAAGTGTGCATATGGTTTTTATGTATAATTATCTTGTTGCACTTGTAGATCGATGACAACATTACAGAGGAGTATAGGTTGAAAAAAATTACGGAAGAAGAAGCTCAAAAAACCAAGAAAGCTAGTAGCAAAAAATCTAACGTTACTGGAACGAGGAAAGAGGGCAGTACCTCGGAGGCTTCGAGCCAGAAGCCTACTATGGACCGGATTTTGAGTGAGATGAATGAGCTTCGGAAGGAAATGCTTCGTTTGCCAGAGTTATGCGCACAGGTAACACTTGAGCACGTCTCTTTAATGTCCATCACTGAATTGAAGAACTAAGATGAAATGTTTTCTTGCAGAGGATGATTGAGAAACTGAACAAAACCAGCGTCTCCTACAAACCCAGTAACCTGGAAGAGGACGAAGAGAATCTGTACGGAGGCATTAATGAGTCTTCAAACGATGTTGGACGTCCACAAAAAGAGTTTGTATATCAAAAAGATGATTCAGACCGGTTCCGCACACCTTCCAAAATGAATTTGCAAAAGGATGATAACGGTGTTGATGTAACTTCTCGTGAAAACACACCTTTTTACTGCACACCTGAGTACTGGGATAGTTTCAAGGGTGATATGGATGATCCTGTCCAAGTACCAGAAGTATCAGATGAAAAAGCTGCCACATCTTTAGAGACGGACGAAATCGCATCGCATGCGTCGGTTGGTTCTCAAGGAGTACAAGAGGAAGTGGAGGAGGTTACTGGCAGGCGCAAGCGCAGAGGATCACAACATGTCAAGTCTCCTTATGTGGTCCCTAAACCAAACAAACGTGCAAAACGTTCTGCCAAAGGAAGTAAGTTTTCTGTGTTTCTAATTGTTATTGCGTAACAATTATTTATGTATTTGCGTTTGTAAGTATTTGAGTGGTGCGTTACAGAATTGTTCCAAAATGGTGATGTTAACAAATCTGGTGATGAGTATGATGTGGTGAAAGCGTCCATCAAGTACGTGCGTGCGCATGAGCATTTACAAAAACATGCCAAAACAGAAATTTTCAATGATGGCATGGAAGAAGGTCTCACTGTGAGGAGAGCTTGTCAGATTATTAACCATGAGTGGCTAAGTGGCGACGTAAGTTAATTTCATATATTGTTTTACAATTCATTCGAAAATACCATTGTTAAATCTAACACATTATTTATAGGTAATTGATGCATACTCATCATTTTTGGTCGACAAAGTTAATGATGATCGTTTCATGTTAACAACTTGGAGGATACATTAGTTGCTTCACGTTAGACCCGGAAAGAAGACCGCCGGTAATGATTATGAAGCAGAGTCGCATAGTAATGGACCCGTGAACAGATGTGAGGACGAGTATTTCAAAAAATCAAAGGTAAGTTTGATTGTTAATACGGTACATACATACGATATTATGTGATGATTGTGTTTTATGGTCCTTGTGATGCAGACTTACATTCCTCTAAACAAGCAAAATAATCACTGGATTACTGTCGTCATGCATAGCGGAAAAAGAGAGTTTCAGGTTCTTGACTCGTTGATGACCGGAAAACTTGACACTGTTACTAGAGAACTCGTTGAGGACCTGGTAGGTTTAACTTGCAAATGTGCATTTGGTAACATTCGTTTTCTTTAGTACACTGAATGACATGCTTTCCACCATGTTTGTTATATCTTTAGAGAAAACAACTAGCAGAAGATATCCAAGAAGCAAATGCAACCGGAATTGTGAATTATCCGGATGTTTCCAAGAGGCCTATTCAAACGTATGACATGCCAAAACAACATGATGGGTGAGTTTTTACTTCGACAGAATGTTGGTCTTGTATGTACAGTAGATATTTAATCTTCGTAAATTGTTTGCACTAGGAATTCGTGTGGACTATTTCTCCTTCGATGCTTTCAAAATTGGGATGGTGACAAATGGACAGGCTTATTTTCACAGGTACGCAAGTCATGTTTGGACTACGATGTACAATGAACGCTGTGCTAACACCATTTTTTTTCAGACCTCAATTGATGATTCAAGAGAGTTAATGATTGCGCAACTTATATTTTCGGAAAGAAACAAGCTTGATGAAGTGAAAAACAAAGTTATTCGGATATCAAAGAAGAAGAAATAGATGCGGCACGGAGGAGTTTTGCATGTGATTGGGTGGTACTGGAGGACTTTATTTTCCAAACGCTTTGCGCACTTGCTTATAAATTTTATGTAATACACTCTGCTTCTGAATAGTTATATGTAATAGACTCGGCACTTTTCCAAATGTTTTTTTCTGTCCACATGATATTTCGTTTCATAAATATTATATAATGATTTTTTTTGTTTACATGTTTTTTTGTTGCCGAATAGTTATATGTAATCATGTCGTCGTTAAATTTTTGTGCACTAAACTATGGCAGCACACAGCGTTTTACTTAAAAATTATTTTACATAAAAAAAATGCCCGCCCGTCTCCACAGCGTTTCTTAGTAAGCCCGTCGTTATCAAGCCCAACGGGCGACTACAACAGGCATTTCGGAGGACGCCGTGGAAACCAGGCCCAACAAGGCAGAATCGACGCGGCACATCGACGGGGTAGTAATCAGAGGAGTTCAATGCAACGACGGGAGCTGAGTATATAAGCAGGTCGTCGTCCCCTTCGGCCGGCGAGGTGGGACTAAACTTGCGTCGGCCGCGGGGCGACCTGGACACAGCCAGACGCGACGTGGGCCGGCCCAAAAAGGCACTGGACGGCGCGGTCTTCTCGACTGCTCGACGCGACGTGGGCCGGCCCAAAAAGGCTATTGACGGCGCGGTCTTCTCGACAGCTCGACGCGCCGTGGGCCGGCCCAGTTACCACCGCTGAGACGCCGCGCCAGTGAAACCGACACAAGTTTAGTCCCACCTCGACGGCCGAAGGCGACGCCGACTAGTTTATATACTCAGCTCCCGTCGTTGTATTGAACTCCTCTGATTACTACCCCGTCGATGTGCCGCGTCGATGCTGCCCTGTTGGGCCTGGTTTCCACGGCGTGCTCCAAAACGCTTGTTGTAGGGTCCCGCTGGGCTTGATAACGACGGGCTTACTAAGTCACGCTGTGGAGACGGGCGGGCATTTTTTTTCTTTTTTTTTCAACAACAGTTCACAGAGTGCTTCTTCTATTTTGATATATTTGACAGCCGACGGGACTGTAGTAAATACATGCAGAATTCATAAAATAAACAATGAATAGTGAATATTTATATCAACAACAATGTTGTCTCAACATAACAATTGTCACCACAGTAATTTTATTGTAGTTGACAGAAAATAACAAGTCTGAAATGACAACGGTCCGTACGCAATAATCATGTTTCACACATAAAATACTCAACACGAACATAAATTTTACAAATGTTCTTCATATAAATGGAAGAGGTAAAACACTCGCATCGTCTACACTTGAGTCTTCAAGCCCAGTTGCTGCATACAAAAAATATGAGAATCAATGCACCGTTAATGAAACAACAAAACTGACATAAACAAATAATAGACATACTCTTCATTTTTGCTGCATGTGCTCCTGTTATGACCTGAGCCGCTGCATATGCTACATTTTCGTCCAGATTTCTCGTCAAATGCTTTAGGCCTCTCATTTTTTGTCACATCTGGGCCACCCTTACCGCGACCTCTACTGTTCTGCTTAGGTGCGCCCTTGGTGGAAACCTTTACTGGATCACGAACCAGAATATGATCTCGGTTAGGCTCAAATGGATTACTGTTCACGAAGCTTCGCTGAATATCATCTTCATTTCCCTGAATATCCTTATTCACTATAATATCATCCAGAGCTGCCATCAACTTGTCGAATAAGAAAGGATTACTGCATGCGACATGACAGGCTTCTGAAGATTTGATGGTCAACTCACTATATCTAGCTCTGTCCTCACCACTCGACCAACCCCACGCAAACAAATCGCTGGTGCGCTTCACTGGCAGTCCAGCTCGTGCTTTTTTTGAGAATCTTCGCAGGACACAACACTTGGGTATCACAGGTAAGTTCAGTGCATTCAAAACATGAATAATATGCTTGCAAGGAAGCCCTTTGCGAGTCATACTTCGGCAACTGCACTTTATAGTTTCTGCCGAGTTACCTGGCGTATAGTCCACATTAAATCTGTGATCCCTGTTATTCTTCCACGCAACCACAAATCTCTGACTATCGGTCCCTGTCAGTCTATCAATTACCTCAAGCTCCTGTACCTTCTTCATATCTTGTTGCAACATATAAAAGTTTGCCCGCGTGAATGCTTTCGCAGCATACGATTCAATGGCCTGACACTCAGTCACTGTTACTGGAAGAGTCTGTGAGGCCGTGTAGTCATCATAAGCTTCATTCTCACGGAGGCGAACAATACAATTCTCGTAGTGTACAATCATGTCAACAATCGTCATACCATAGTCAAGATGAAGGTGCAGGCTGGAGTTCAGACTCTCACTCCTCTGATTACTGCGCATACCAAGGAAAAACCCACCAGACAAATATGATGCAGCCCAAAGCGTCCTCCTCCTGTACATCCTATGGAGCCATGTTTTTATTTTCTCCGTCTGCCATTTGCGCACAAACGCGGCCCATCTCTCCTCAAAAACCTTATGTGTAGTGGCATAGTACAATAATGCCCTAAACTCCTTCAATGACTTGTGGTTGAGGTGTTTCTGCATATTCTTTTCAATATGCCATGAACATAGACGATGCCACACGTCAGAAAGCACCTTCCTAATAGCCCTTATCATCGCTGCATCTCCATCTGTAATAACTGATTTGGGCCTCTTCTGACAGTTAGCTTTCAAGAACGTGTTAAGCAACCAGACATATGTAGCCTCAGTCTCGTCTGAAACAATGGCGCAGGCGAATACAGTAGTGCAACGGTGGTTGTTCAGACCCACAAAAGGGATGAACGGCATTCCATACCTGTTCATCTTGTATGTGCTATCGAAGACAACAACATCACCATAGTCTAGATAATCCCGGCGTGACTGCGAATCACACCAGAAGAGGTTTTGGAGCCTGCCTTCAGCGTCAACCGTGTGCTCAAAGAAGAAGTCTGGATCTCTGTCCTTTCTGGTCAACATGATTCCTACGGCAGTATCAGCATCACCTTGTGCAAGCAATTTCATCTTCTCCCTATAGCACATGTTGTACAACTTTGTCCTCTGAAATGGTGACTTTGCATACGACCCATACCTGCTAACGATGTTGTCAAAAATGATATGTTTTCTTATCCCAGCTCCAGACATAGCTAAGATCTCAGCTCTCTCAAATGCTTTCATCTGATTATGAGATCGGAGGAAAGGGACTTCGTCCGGTCGTGCAAGAGTGTGGCTGTGATCATCGGAGAAACTGCTGACATACCAAAGATTGAGCTTTTTATCAAGCTTAACTGTCAAATGGGCTTCGCATAAGAATCGACTCTCCGGTCTAAGCCTGCGGGTCCGGCCTTCCATGGTACAGAACTTGGCCTGTCGTTTTCCTGCGGCGGAACAGAGATACCTCCTCAAGCGCGGAGTCCTTGCGCGATCCTTCGAAAATTTTAGCGAGTCCTTCCTGATACTGAACCCACGTTCTCTCGCGTGCTTGTTGTAGAACGTGTAAACCTCGTCTAATGACCTGAATGTCTTTACCATCACTGCCCAATGCCTATCAAGTGACTCTTGCTGATATTCATCATAGCACATGTCAAGGTCAAACTGATCATCATCGATGTGCTCATCATTCCCGCTAGGACCATCAACACCTCCCTGCAAAATATGACATATAACCTTGCATGTCAATCTCTTCTTATATTCTTACTAACCAAAATTAATGTAAAGAACTTACTTGACTACCGCTCACACTACGAGATGCATGGACCTCGCTCTCGGCATTGTCATCATCTATATTATTACGCTCATTGTCACCATTAGCATTTATCTGTGCACATATAAAGTAACATAAGTGGTCATACAATTTTAATGTCAATCATTTCTCTACAATTTTTTCAACATACCTGGCTCACACTATCTGCATAAAATTGTTCATCTATATCATATTCCTCATCGTCAGCATTGCCATGTACCTGTACAAATTTAAAAGGACATGTTAGTGTCAAATAACTAGTTTTTGTTCAATATATTTTTGTCAACGTTCAAGGTACTTACATTACCACTGTACGATTCATCCTGACTCATATAGTTGTCTCCGGGAGGTTGGTTCGCATTCAATGACGAGGATCCATTATCGCTACCGGAATCATCACTGGCGTATCCGGTTACTTGCTCCATCTATGCACATACAAATAAGGTGTGAGATCAATGCCAACATTCCACAAAAAATCATCGCGAATACAGTAAATTCGTCAACAGTGACATGACTATGTGGCATGCATACAAATTTGAACATACAAAATCATTATGAGGTCATTAAGAAGTCACTACTCTCCTCTCTTATTTAACTAAGTAGGGAATCATTTTGCATTACAAAAATGCACAAAAATGCAATGGACAAATCAAAATCATCAAAAAAAAGAACAAAAAGAGCCATCCTAACCTACTCTGCGCCGTCGAGGGGTCCTCGCCTGGGGTCGACGCCGATGCGTTGCTGCCACCGACGTTGTGGAGGGCGCGTACCAGGACAGAACGGCGAGCGAGCGCTGGGCGTTTCACCGGCGACACGGCGTGTGGTCACTACGGACGCCGTCGGTGCTCGCGACTAGACGGGCACGTCGGGGTCGACGTCGTGACGGCGGTGGACCACGGCGGCGTTGATGACGCTAGGGTTTCCTAGGCGGGGATGGGGTGTCGGTTTCACGGCGCGTGGGTGACTACGGACGCCGCCCGACGTCGTGACGGCGGTGGACCACGGCGGCGTTTATGCCGCTAGGGTTTCGTACGTGGAGTTGGGGTCTCGGGGTGGGGCGTACTTTTTTTTTCCTTTCCCGATCGCACTACCGAACCGCACGCGTACGACGCGCGGGAGTACGGGGCGCGACGTACACGGGCGGCCGGCCCTACGACGGACGGCGGGTATAGTGTACGTGTAATTTAGTATGGACAATACTACCCCTTATACGTTTATTGGGGGGGGGGGGGGTTGTACCGAAGTCCTTCTCTTCTAGTAATTTGCTAAAAGGAGTAATGTGGCCTGCTTCTGCAACTGCAACATGCATCTGAATTTGCTCATGGCACAAACTTCTTTCTTTCTTCTGCCCTGTAATTTGTTTATTACTCCTGTGCAAATTCCAGCTCCTGCACCGCTGGGAAAGACACATGACCCATGCTTCAAATGGAAGATTCATGACTTCTCGGTTCTGCTTGAGAGGGGAGCTATGCCAACTAACTCTGCCCTTTTTCATTCCTTTGGGCATAAGTGGTATGCATTATTAAAGTGCCATATGTTTGATCTATGTAATGCATAGCAACCACTTATTTGTTTCCCTCAAAAAAATATTACTCCCTCCGTTCCATAATACTTGTTGCCGTTTTAGTTCAAGTTTTAGTTCAAATTTGGACTGAAAGCGCGACAAGTATTATGGAACAGAGGGAGTATTTGTTTCTTTTGGGTGGATAATTTGTTATCCGTGCACAGTTATTTAGGAAGTGGATTAGTCAAAAAATAAATTCAACTAAGTCAAGTTTTTTCCGAATGTTAATGGAGTCAAATTAGCAACCACAAACTCATAAGTGAACTGTCAGAAGCTGAAGCTTGATAGGATGCATAAAGTGGAATAGTTGTGTTGTTTCCTACCTCAGTTATGACTTCTTGACCGACATGGTTTTTGCTCTCAATTCATTTACCAGGTTTCTGCGAGTCACTCCATCTCATACAAAATCCTTCGCTGTAGCTCCATATGTTGCTCTTTCTCTTGGCCTGAGTGTAGGAAGTTTGGACTTGGAGCCAGATTACACTGTAGAGTCAGTGTTCGTGTTAGCAATATATAATCATTCAAATGGGCTGTATTATGGATCTGAAGGTAGGTGTTGTATATTGGTTTTCACACACATACATCCATCCTATTACAGCTGAGATATAAGTCCCTAAATTTTGATTTGCATTGTACATGATAGATAAATTCCATCTAATTATGTGTCTATACTCGAAATTAAGCAGGTATATTTCATAGAACATAGCTGCTTTTATCGTTTTGGCAATTAAGTTTGCAGACTGTAATTGCGATATCTCGTGCTGGCATCAAGGATGAACCGACGATAGTTATCGAAGGGCCGTTGGCCGATCTTTTATTAGATAGAATGAAAAGAGTACATCCAGGCTGACCTTCTAGGCGATCTAGAACTGACAGCCAGCCGCTCAAGACAAGAAGAGAAAGGGCCCGGCTGAAGCCATAGGCCGGCTACAAAAGAAAGGAGCGATGTCGCCTACACAACCAGCCGATCGCCAAACAGCGATATCTTCCTGGATGAGTTCCAGCACCCTGTCCATGCTGCTAGCCACCTGCTGAAAAATCCTGGCGTTTCTTTCCTTCCAAATTCGCCAGTGGATCAGGATGGTCATCGTGTCGAAGTTCCGTCGGGCCAGAAAAGTCACCCGCGTCCAGTTCCTGAACCCGGACCACACCTGCTGTGAATAGCGGCAACCTAAAAATAGATGTGAGCAATCTTCGTGTGTGGAAAGACACAGCGGGCATGTTCCATTTGATGGCCAGCCCCTTCGCTCCAAATTGTCAGCCGTCAAACAGCGCTTGTGAATGACTAGCTACATGAAGAACTTGCATCTTGGTGGGGCTTTGGACCTCCAAATCGGCTTATGGCAGGCAAAACGTATATTCGCAGTGAAGAACATGCCATAAGCACTGCTGACCGAGAAGCATCGATCATCCGTCCACTTCCATACCAATCTATCTGGGACCTGCACAGCAAGAACAGTACCTTCCACAACGTCCCAGATCTTAAGATATTGAGCCATGGCCTGGGCTGAAATGCCTCCCGAAATCTTCCTTATCCAGCTCTGATTATCAATAGCATCTCTCACCGAGCCACCCCTGTCCTTGACAAAAGAGAATAATGCTGGAGCCGTCTCCTGAATGGAACCGACGATAGTTATCTCCAGGTTCGGCTCTTACCTTGGCTGCTACCAGTGTGAAGTGACTGATATGTCCTATTTGCAGATGATCTTACCTTGTTGTGGTTGCAGCTCTTGTGGTGTTTGCGGGCGAATGTCGCTGGGATGGTCCAACTTCATTCCACTCAGCATATTCAGGGATCCATCCAGCGGCTACCTTGTACGGTCGTGCTGCATTGTCAAGGCGGAGATAACTCGGTTCATCCTTTGCATCTAGATCCTGCTGTATAGTATCAGGCTATCGCCTATGTGCAGTACTTATCTATGGGAGTGTATCTGGTGCACCCGCACTTGTGATGCTATTGATGCATCGGATGCCATAGAATATTTTAAAAAATCTAAAAAAAAAATTTCTAGCATGTTAACACAACATCAATGTATGATGTCATAAAATTTCATATAAAAAGTTGAAATATTTTTGAAGATATAAAATAACAAATTTGTCATCAGTGTGATAATGTGCCAAATCTAAAACCCAAGTTATGTTATGTACTATTCAGTGTTCAATTTATCATTTATGTTTTGGGAGTTATGTTTTGAATTTTGACTTGAAATTTTGTGACAATCTACATTGATGTTGTGCAAGCGTGCTTTTTTTTTTTGTAATTTTTAGACATTTTAAAAGCACAATGTGAGTTTGGTGCACCGGTAGCACCACAAGCTCCGGTGCACCAGATATTTTCCCCTTGTCTATGATAGCATTGTGGTAGCAACACTAAGAGCTTGCGATGTATTCTCATGGTAGTAATGATGAACATATAGCACTGGGAATTGAGGAATTGATAGATATGTCTAGGGTACTGTGAGCTTTCGACGTACCTCCATATGCATGGATACTTCAAGTTTATCAGACATCCTCGTACTAGTATTATTATCTCTGCTTGGTACATGTAGCTAGCTGCATGTACTCCCTTCGTTCTTAAATGTAAGTGTTTTTAAAAGATTTCACTACAAATTACATACGGATGTATATAGATATATTTTAATATGTAAATTCACTCATTTTGCTCCGTATGTAATTCATTGTGAAATCTCTAAAAAGACTTATATTTAAAAACGGAGGAAATAGGTTTTAGTAGAACATATCCGTGAAGCACATTTCTACGTTGGTGTTTTGAAGTACGAGAACTTCCATAAGCTATGCATGAATGTTGCTAGTAAATCACTACAGCTTTATGCTTTTCTTTTCCCTTTTCGTTTCTCTTTATTTATTTCCACCTTTTTTATAATCTTACATTTTCATATTCTTTTCCATCTTTTTTTTCTGTTCTCCTGCATTTTGTTTTCTTAAATATGTTTGTTCTTTTTTTCCTTTCTGGCTTAATGTGTTTCATAAAGACATTACTCACATTGTTCCATAATGTAGTGCATATAGATTTTCTGAAAAGTCAATCTTTATAAACTTTGATCAAATTTAAAGAAAATTATTTATATCTACAAATATCGAATATATATATTATAAAAGTATGTCTTATGATGTATCTATATGTATTTTGTATCCTAGATGTATATGTTTTTCTCTACAAACTTGACCAAACTTTGTAGGGTTTGACTTTTTAAAATCTATACTCACTAGATTGTGGAATAGAGGGAGTATGTTATTACTTTACTTGTTCAGGTGTTGGTTTACTTTACTTGTGAATATAATGTGTTACAGTTACATTATTACATTGAATGAAATACAAAACAAAAAGGTGGCCATCTTTTGCTCGGAATGTGGGCATTATTCAAAAAGTTTGGTCAAATTTTATCCTATAGCAACAACCCACTTCATGAATTTCTTCCATGCTTAGTACTTTCTTCATCCCAAAATAAGTGTCGTTGGTAGACACTTTTTTTGGGACATATGAACTGCGATGCTTAGAGCAACTCCAACGGGCCGACCCAAACAGACGGTATTTTTGTCCGTTTTTTGTCCGTTTGGATCGGCCGTCCGCCCGCCGCCCGCCCTCTTTTAGTTTTGGGTCAGCAGTGTGCCCAACGGGCCGACCCATTTCATGACCGCGCACGTTTTAGATCATGTCGTCGCCCTGGTTTTGGCGCACCAGCGTGCGGAAAAGGTTCGCGCGTGGGGGGTAAAACGGCCTAGCGCGCGCGGGAAAGGTTCGCGCATGCGCCGCGGCCGGCACTCGTTATAAAGAAGGCGCTCTCTCCACACTCTGTCCGCCGCCCACTCTCGCCGCCTCTGCGCCACCATGTCGATCCGCCGCCTGGGTGCTTCGGATTTTCGCGGAGTCCGCGAGCGCCGCTCCGACGCCTTCTCCTCCGAGATCTGGTTTTGCGAGAAACGTCTCATCCTCGGCACCTTCGACACCGCAGAGGAGACGGCCCGCGCGCACGACGCGGCAGCGTGGTGCCTCCTGAGACCTCGTCGAGATATGAATTTTTCCAACGTGTCGAGCCAGCGGGCGCAGGATCTGGCGCCTCTCCCGCGGCTTTTCACCAACGAGGATCGTTGTGTCCACCGGAGGCGGCAGCGTCGCCTCGCCATCGCGGAGAAGGACGTGGAAGCCTTGGTGGTGTGCGCGGAGGCTTCCCATAGGACATCGTCGACGAGCGCCAGTTCTACAAGCAAAGGAGGTTGGAGAGGGACGCGAGGAGGAGGGAACGAGCCGCCTATCGGGAGACAAGCGTTCGCGGAAGCAGACAGCTCAATTGAAACTGGAGCTACGAGAAACGGCGGGTTGGGACTTTGAAGACGAGGCGTATGCTGACGCCTACATTCAGACGTCGGAGAGGACATTACCGAGTCGGAGTCAGAAAGCGACGAGTAGTGGTCTTTTCTTTTATCTGTGTACGCTAGAACTATCTATGTATCCATTTTTATCTGAAAAAATGGCCGGCGGCGTCGGCGACGTAGCAGGCGGGCGAGGGTATGAATCCAATGTGCCACCGACCAGCGGGCCCGGTGAGGAAAGAGGGTGAGTGCGCACGTCCGTTTTGTGTCCGCGCCGACGCAGATCAAGCTCAAAAATGAGTCGAGAATGGATCGGCAGGCGAACGAAAGCGGATACGTGTCCATTTAAGTCGGCACTTTGAACCAACTTTTTTATCTGCACGAACACAAACAAATGATCGCGAACGAAATGGATCGTTCCATTGAACTTTCTCTTAGCTAGCTGTCCCGCCTGCTAGGAGGCGGACAAAGGCGTTGCCCGATTTGATACAGTTTTTGAGGAACTGGGACCTCAAGAGGTGGGGAGCGCTTGCTCAACCTACTCATGCCCATGAACTGAGCGTCTCTATTCCGGTGTTCCTTCGCCCATCAAAGCGGGCAGGCTGGGTATCTGTGTGTTTATGCAGACCCTTGGCCCACTCGTGCTTAGAGTAATTCTAATGGACCGATCCAAATAGATGGCATTTTTGTCTTTTTTATCTGTTTGGATCGGCCGCCTGTCTGCAGTTCACCCTTTTTTAGTTTTGGATCGGCAGTGCGTTTAATGGGCTGATCTATTTCATGACCGCACGTGTTTTAGATCATGCCGTCGTCCTGATTTTGACGCACCAGCGTGCGGGGTAAAGCGGCCTAGCGCGTGCTGGTTTTGGCGCTTCAGCGTGTGGAAAAGATTTGCGCGCGCGCCGCGGCCGGCGCTCATTATAAAGAAGACGCTCCCTCCATACTCTGTTCGCCGCCCACTCTCGCCATCTCTGTGCCATCATGTCGATCCGCCGCCTTGGCGCTTCGGATTTTTGCGGAGTCCGCGAGTGCCGCTCCGGCGCCTTCTTCTTCGAGATCTGGTTTCGTGAGAAACGTCTCATCCTCGGCACCTTCGACACCGCAGAGGAGGCGGCCCGCGCGCACGACGCGGCGGCGTGGCGCCTCCTGAGGTCTCGTTGGGATATGAATTTTCCCAACGTGTCGAGCCAGTGGGCGTAGGATCTGGCGCCTCTCCCGCGGTTTTTCACCGACAAGGATCGTCGTGTCCACCGGAGGCGGCAGCGTCGCCTTGCCATCGCGGAGAAGGACGTGGAAGCCTTGGTGGTGTGGCGCGGAGGCTTCCTGCAGGACATCATCGACGAGCGCCAGTTCTACAAGCAAAGGAGGTTGGAGAGGGACGCGAGGAGGAGGAAGCGAGCCGCCTATTGGGAGGACAAGCGTTCGCGGAAGCAGGCAGCTCAATTGAAACTGGAGCTACGAGAAACGGCGGGTTGGGACTTTGAAGACGAGTCATATGCTGACGCCTACATTCAGACGTCGGAGGAGGACATTACCGAGTCGGAGTCAGAAAGCGACGAGTAGTTGTCTTTTCTTTTATATGTGTACGTTACAATTATCTATGTATCCATTTTTATCTGAAAAAATGGCCGGCCGCGTTGGCGACGTAGCAGGCGGGCGAGGGTGTGAATCCAATGTGCCACCGACCAGCGGGCGCGCTGAGAAAAAATGGTGAGCGCGTGCGTCCGTCTTGTGTCCGCGTCGACGTAAATCAGACTCAAAAATGAGCCAGGAATGGGTCGGCAGGCGGACGAAAACGGACGTGCGTCCGTTTGGATCGGCGCGTTGGGTCGGCTTTTTTGTCCACGCTAATTCAAACAAACGACCATGAACGAAATAGATCGCCCCGTTGGAGTTGCTCTTAGATATTGCGCTTTCCCCGATAGCATTGTCGAGGTCCTTCACCAAGTTTCTGAAGTAGTTAGGTTGTGCTTTATTGTACGCCGTCTGCTTCATTTTGGCCTTGAGCACTTCCTCGGCCCAAAGAGCTCGTTCCACCGGTCACCCAGGTAATCTTGTTTGTCCGGAGCTTCCGCTTCTCATTTGTGACTTTGTTGGTCGTACGGACCAATCTCAGCCACAGTGCTAGTGGTTGGCGCTGTCGGGTGACTCTTTGAGGATGTCATGGTCCTTGGGGTTGAGGCTACTGTCCGGCTTATCTGTGTTGGCGTAGTTACCATTGTTATTATTATTCCCACCTTCATTACAGTTGTTGTCGCCAATGCCCCTGCCACCGTTGTCATCACCTCCACTGCCGTTGTGTGGGGTATCCACCATGTATATGTCAGTACATGGAGGTTGATGTCCATCTATCTTAGGCGTGGTGGCAGCTGGCAGGCTATCCGAAGACTCGCCAATTTCCTCTTCCATGTCGTCGACTTTGTCGGATCCACTCTGTAAGACCTCGGTTAGGTCTTCAGTATTAGCGACTAGGTGGGTAGTGAGTGGGTCAAAAATCCGACCTAGTCAGGCGACTCCTAGATCTGATCATGGACAGAGGGTTGATTGTCTAATATTGCAAGCTTTTGAGTTCAATCTAACATCTCGTTAGGAAGAAATTTCTCACGTTCTTCCTGGGCTTGATCAGACATCGATGCCCAGAGCAGCTTTCCTAGGATCCGATCTGACATCGGTCCGGGCTCCTTGCATGGGACCAGATCTATTACCTAGCTTCCAAATTGTGTCATCGGTTTCGAGCTTATGGTTGGTTCCAACGAGAGGTTCTCACTATCATATTGAGCATGATCTGATATCGGCGTGGGGAAGTGTTTCATGATGCTCTTCGACATCGAGCTCGAGAAGACTAGCTCTCTGCGAGAGTCCGCGGTGTACTCCAGGTGGCCGAACCTAACGATTTGCCCTGGAACAAAGGTCTCAACCTGGCCTAGGCGGCCTAGCGAAAAGAGCAATGCTCCCGAAGACGAAGATTTGGCCTGACACAAAAGTCGTGCCGGAGTTGATCTGTTTGCCCATGTTGATCCCCATCGAATCCCTACAGCTACACAGTGGGGACCTACGTGGGCCACCAATGGACGAGCCAATTCCGACATATCTCGGGTAGGGGCTCCCAAGCTAGTAGCCTTGTCACGATGGTAGTAGAGACACGAGGTTTTACCCAAGTTCGAGCTCTCCGAGGAGATAAAACCCTATGTCATGCTTGTGTTGTATTTTTTTGGATGGAGTGCAAAGTATAGATTGATCTACCCGAGATCTATGATGTCACGAGCCCTACCCCCTAGTTTATATAGATACCCTGCGGAAGAGGGGGGGTTGTCTCAGGTTACAACAAGGTGGATTACGTATAAGGTAATCGTGTTGTAGATGGCATCTAAGTCATGGAGTATGTGCCAAGTCTTTGGAAATATTCCTTCTATCTGTCACGGGTCGCCTTGAGGTGACCGGCTGATGAACCGACATAGGGTCCTCGGTCCGGCCCACCTGGCTGGGAGATGACGTGGTGAGTGACCCTTAGTCTAGGACACCATCAGATGGGCCGGGGGTGTCAGAGTCCTATGTGCCAGGTGTCTGGAGTCCTGCAAAGCCCCTCTAATTTGGTTCCGATTTACAGAAAAACGGACACACAGACTGGCCCGTGGATATATGTGGGACACTATTGGATGGCTTGCAGCGTCCGGACGCTCGGTCCGAACGCTTGCGGGAGGTTTGAGGGTCCACATTGGAGATGTCGCTAGAACACATGTGTCTATTCACTACCAGCACATAAACATATTTTTTATTCAAGTCATTTGAGCTCGGGGCAGAAAGTCCATATCTAGATGAACAGTATTTCTAATTTATTTATTTTTGAAGTTGAATAATCTTTCTAAATTTAAAGGCACAGTAATACTAATGACGACAAGTGGCGAACCATAATTGAACAATAATTACTCTTTCATAAACCGTAGCTTATGCGAATCAACCTGTGGTTGGATGGTTAGAGGGATTATGGTATCTCCAGCCCATTAGGGTTCAAATTCTGGTGATCGCATTTATTCCTGGATTTATTTCAGGATTTTCGGCGATGCACATTCAGTGGGAGGAGACATTCTCGTCGACGACGAGGCGCCTACGGTGACTTTGTAAATCTCAAGATAATATGCCGGCTAAATCTTTCAGAGGTGCTCATAGGGTAGGGTGTGCATGTGTGCGTTCATAGGGGTGAGTGTATGCGCATGTATATGAGCGCTTGTGTCTGTACTGACGTTCAAAAAAATAAAACGTAGCTTATAACCAGTTTTACCTAATTTTCTTGATCAAGTGACCTCGACGCTATGGTGCTAACTCCACAATTCCACATCAGATCTATATTAGAAGTATAAATAATAATAAAAAGTGTGATATCTATTCAAATCTTTTCAACATAATAGTGGTTGACATATCGTGCATCAAGAGCTAAGTGCATCTACAACCAGACCTCTCATACCCGCCCGAAACGTCTGAGCGGGCTGCCTGGTGAGTGACCGGTCGCAAAAACGCCACCCAACCAGTTCATATATGGAGCGGATATGGGAATGCCCGGACGTAGCCATCACATAGGATCGGCCCACTAGGGCCCGCACCACCCCCACCGATGTCCCAACAAAAACCTCACCTGGCCGGACGAACCCCAGTCGAGGCCCACACTCCGCTCAGTCAACTAGTCTTCTCTCCCCCCTCATCCTCTCCGCCCCCCTGATCTCCATCCCTACCTTTCTGCCATGTCCAACTCCGGCACCGGCTTCGGCAGTGAGCCGGATCCCATAGACTGGGATGGCCTCGTCAAGGAGCAGGATGCCGGAGCTAGCAGCGACACACCCGAGGATGAGGAGCTCGCGCTCCGCATCGCCATCGAGCGGCCGCATCCAAACCGGAGGAAGATCATGTTGGGGAACGCAGTATTTCAAAAAAATTCCTATAATCATGCAAGATCTATCTAGGAGATGCACAACAACGAGAGGGGAGAGTGTGTCCACGTACCCTCGTAAACCGAAAACGGAAGCATTTAGTAACGTGGTTGATGTAGTCGAACGTCTTCACGATCCAACTGCTCCAAGTACCGAACGTACGACACCTCCGTGTTCTGCACACATTCAGCACGATGAAATCCCTCGAGCTCTTGATCCAGTTGAGGACGAGGGAGAGTTCCGTCAGCACGACGGCGTGGTGACGGTGATGATGAAGTTACCAGCGCAGGGATTCGTCTAAGCACTACGACGATATGACCGAGGTGGTAAACTGCGGAGGGGGGCACCGCACACGGCTAAGAGATAGTCTGTTGTGCTTTGGGGTGCCCCCTGCCCACGTATATAAAGGAGGGGGGAGGAGAAGGCCAGCCTGGCGCGCGCCATAGGGGACAATCCTAGTTGGAGTCCCTTTCCTTTTCCAAGAGGGAGAGAGAGGGAAGGAGGAAGAGAGGGAGAAGGAAAGAGGGGGGTGAAGGAAATATGCCCTAGAGGCAATAATAAAGTTATTATTTACATTTCCTTATATCATGATAAAAGTTTATTATTCATGCTAGAATTGTATTAACTGGAAACTTAGTACATGTGTGGATACAAAGACAAACAGAGTGTCCCTAGTATGCCTCTACTTAACTAGCTCGTTAATCAAAGATGGTTAAGTTTCCTAGCCATAGACATGTGTTGTCATTTGGTGAACGGGATCACATCATTAGAGAATGATGTGATGGACAAGACCCATCTGTTAGCTTAGCATAATGATTGTTTAGTTTTTCTGCTATTGCTTTCTTCATGACTTATACATGTTCCTCGGACTATGAGATTATGCAACTCCCAAAGACCGGAGGAACACCTTGTGTGCTATTAGATGTCACAATGTAACTAGGTGATTATAAAGATGCTCTATAGGTGTCTCCGATGGTGTTTGTTGAGTTGGCATAGATCGAGATTAGGATTTGTCACTCCGTGTCGGAGAGGTATCTCTGGTCCCTCTCGGCAATGCACATCACTATGAGCCTTGCAAGAAATGTGTCTAATGAGTTAGCCATGGGATGATTGTGACACCCTCGATTCAATCGTACACTAATCATACACGCAAATGTGTACGATCAAGATCAAGGACTCACGGGAAGATATCACAACACAACTCTAGACACAAATTAAAATAATACAAGCTTTATATTACAAGCCAGGGGCCTCGAGGGCTCGAATACATAAGCTCGAATACACAAGAGTCAGCGGAAGCAACAATATCTGAGCACAGACATAAGTTAAACAAGTCTGCCTTAAGAAGGCTAGCACAAAAGCAACAACGATCGAAAAGGCAAGGCCTCCTGCCTGGGAGCCTCCTAACTACTCCAGGTCGTCAGCGACCATCATGTAGTAGTAGGCACCCTCGGGGTAGTAAAAGTCATTAGTGGTGTCGTCTGGCTCCTGGGATCCGTCATCTGGTCCCAACATTCGGGTATAGGGGAAAAAGAGGTAGCAAAGCAACCGTGGTTACTCATCCAAATTACTCGCAAGACTTACATCAGATCTAAACTAAGTATGATTTGTATCAAAGGAAATGGGCTATATCTGTGCACTAAACTGCAGAATGCCAGAAGAGAAGGGGAAAGCCTAGCCATCGAAGACTAGCATCTTCAAGCATCTTGCAGCATTTAGAAGAGTACAGATCAACATAATGTAAAGTAGTAGTAGTGTTATCAACCTCGGCCAGAGATCCTTTCTCGACTCCCTGTGAGAAAGCAATCCCAGAGCCATACTATCCAGTTATCACCTCAAGTATCTAGTTCTAGTTGTATCGATCGGGATACAACTCGAAGTGTCCGTTACCGTAGGACAGGCTATCGATAGATGTTTTCTTCCCTGCATGGGTGCACCAACTTACCCACCACGCTCGATTAACTCCGGTCGGACACAATTTCCTGGGTCATGCCCGACCTCGGCCAAACGATACGTCGCAACATGACCTAGTCTTAATAGAGAGGTCAGCACGCCGGACTAAGCCTATGCCCCCAGGGGTCATGGGCCATCTCCCCGGGAACTCTTGCATGTTGCGTACGCAGCCGGTGAGCAGACCTAGCTACCTCCTTAAACAAGGCAGGAGCTTACGCAGTCCAACCCGGCGCACGCCGCTCAGTCGCTGGCGTCTATTAAGCTTCGGCTGATGTATACGACGCAGAACGCCCATACTATGCCCACGTGATGGTTAGTGCTATCAGGCCAGAGGCCCCTCGGATCAAATGTCCAAACCGTTAGTGCGTTGGTAGTGCGTTCACGAGCAGAGACTCATGAAAGATGTGATCCCGTCGCCCCGTCTCGAGTACTTGCGGCAAGGGCTAAGAATGCCCGGCCACGCCTCGTAAGTATCTCACGGGCACCTTCCAGGTCAACCCGACTCCACATCACTCGCTAGTAAGCTCGCGGGGGTACCCCTCAGGGCCGACCCGTCTTTAGTAACATGGTTCAGTGTAAAGTCATAGTAACCATAGTAACTGTGTGTCTAACACCAAGGGGAAAACCTGAGGAATCACCCCCGGTGAATTCCACTCGATGTAATCATCAAGGTGAACGTAAGAGGATCCACCCTCGAGGTTCACACTTGAGGGGTTGCACGACAGAGGCGTATCAGAAGTGATTAAGGAGGAAATCACCCTCGATGACCACGACCGGATAGCTACACTACAGAGATCTCATCAGGAGTGATGTATGAGGTTCCACCCTCGGCACTCGATGGTAACTCTGCAGAGTCGAGCAACAAAAGGGGAAAGTGATGTGCGGTTCCGGGGCCTGGACGTAGATCACATTGATCGAGTCATTGAACATAAAGCGGGGCAAGTAGGACAAGGTGGGGGTCACTGATGGATCACTAACCAACCTATACTAAGAAGTTTAGGATAAGCAGGTAAGGTAACAATAAGCAGGTAACAAAAACAGGCTATGCATTAGAGTAGGATCATACAGAAAGTAGTAGCAGTTCTAATACAAGCATGAGAGGGAAAGAAAATGGGCGATATTGGAATGCTGAAGGAGGGTTTGCTTGCCTGGTTGCTCCGTAGACAGAAACGAACCCTCGAAGGTGAAGTAATCGATCATTGGTTCAACCGCGGTCTCGGGGTCTACCAGAAAGAAGTAACGGAGGAGAACACAATAAATAACAGAACAATCACAACATCACAAAGCATAACATGGCAATACGCGGTGCTAGGGGTAACCTAACGCAGTACTAGGTGCTACTGGTGAAGGGGGGAAACATCCGGGAAAGTATCTCCGGAGTTTCGCGTTTTCGGACAAATGAACCGGAGGGGGAAAGTTGCGTGTTCGCTATGCTAGGGATGTGTGGCGGACGAACGGGCTATGTATCCGGATTCGTCTCGTCGTTCTGAATAACTTTCATGTACAATGTTTTTCCATCCGAGCTACGGTTTATTTTATATTAATTTTAAAAGATTTAAATCATTTTTAGGATTTATTTAAACGTTTTAAACCAACATTATCCAGAGTAGTGTTTGTTGATGTCATCATGACATCAGCTGTCAACAGAGGTGTTGACTGGGTCAAATTGAGGGTGGGTCCCACATGTCATAGGCTGAAGACTAACCATTTGTTAACATTTAATTAGCAGGTTAATTAGAGTTAACTAGTTAACTAAACATGATTAATTAATTTAGTTAATTAATTGATTAAATTTATTTTTATTTATTTATTTTAAAATGTTTAAAAAAGGGGGTGTGGGCCCCTGTGGTCAGTGGCCCATGGCCATAGCGGGTGTGGGAAAAAGGGCGCTCGGGTGTTGGCGCCCGCACCTGAGGCCAACAAAGGTGAGGTCGGGCGCGGTCGGGGCCTCGGCGGCCGGCGACGGCATTCGTTGCAGTAGCGGGGGTTGGTTGACGGCCACGACGGGAAACATGCGGGGCTGGGTTCGGCAATCAACGGGAGGTGGGGCCGGCGACCGACGGCGGCAGCAGGCTAGGAGGGGGCGATGCAGCGCTGGGAGGAAGAGGCGGGGCGAGCCAGAACACACAGCGGGGCTGGCGAGTCGTGGCCCGCGCGGGCGGGAGCAGCACTTGGCGCGGCAACGTGCGGGGAGCGGCGGGAGGCGACAGCGGCAGGTAGCAGGCGGAGTTGCAGCGGGAGCAGCGCGTGGGGGGGCTCCGACGAGAAGTGGCCAGGCGGAGTAGGGGGAGCGGGCGACTGTGAGGGGGCGCGGGCGCGCCAGGACGAGCAGGACGCAGGCGTGGCGCGGTGAGCGCGTCCACGGGCGCGGCGGCGGTGGCACGGAGGGGGTGACGGGGGAGAAGGATGAGGTCCTCACCCACGTTGAAGCGTACGGGGCAGCGAGGCTCGACGGCGACCGTCGATGGAGAGGCGGGGCAGGGCAGGGCAGTCCAGCGACGGGTTCGGGGAGGCGACGGCGTCAGGGACAGGCGCAGGGTCGGGGCGCGTCGTGAGGGAGGCGACGGAGAGGAGGCCGCCGATGAGGCGGTGAGGGGCGACGGCGAGGTGGACGACGACGACGACGAGCACAGGGGCGGGGCGCCGGCGCCCGATCCAGATTAGGATTGGGAGGAGACGAGGGAGAGAGTGGGGGGTCGTGGGGGATCCGGGAGAGATGGGGACAGGGTTCGGTCGGGTGTGGCCTATAGGCCAGGGGAGCGGGGGATTGGGCCGGCCTATGGGGTGGCCGACTGGGCCGGCGGGGTCGAGGCCCAGTGGGGAAAATGGGGGTGAGGGACGTCGAAATTACACGCTTTGCCGACTTGGTGTCCATAGTACGAAAGTACTGTGCGATGGAAAGCGCCTGGAAAACCGAAATAAAATTTTGGGATAATCCGGCCCTGAATACAAACCCAGTCTGAAATAAAAGGGTGCATTATCGCCAGACACCCGGGTTAAAATCGTGTATCTTCATAGTCTTCAATCTTGAGGGAGTCCTGGATTAGGGGGTCTTCGGACAGCCGGACTATCTCCATTGGCCGGACTGTTAGACTATTAAGATACAAGATTGAAGACTTCGTCTCGTGTCCGGATAGGACTCTACTTGGCGTGGAAGGCAAGCTAGGCAACACGGATATGGATATCTCCTCCTTTGTAACCGACCTTGTGTAACCCTAACCCTCTTCAGTGTCTATATACACCGGAGGGTTTTAGTCCGTAGGACGACAGACAATCATACCATAGGCTAGCTTCTAGGGTTTAGCCTCTCTGATCTCGTGGTAGATCTACTCTTGTATTACCCATACCATCAATATTAATCAAGCAGGACGTAGGGTTTTACCTCCATCAAGAGGGCCCGAACCTGGGTAAAACATTGTGTCCCCTGCCTCCTATTACCATCCGGCCTAGACGCATAGTTCGGGACCCCCTACCCAAGATCTGCCGGTTTTGACACCGACATTGGTGCTTTCATTCAGAGTTCCTCTGTGTCGTCCCCGTTAGGCTTGATGGCTCCTACTATCATCGATAGCGATGCGGTCCAGGGTGAGACTTTTCTCCCCAGACAGATCTTCATGCTCGGCGGCTTTGTACTGCGGGCCAATTCGCTTGGCCATCTGGAGCAGATGGAAAGTTACGCCCCTGGCCACCTGGTCAGGTTTGGAAGCTTAAACTACACGGCTGATATCCGTGGATATTTGATCTTCGACGAATTCGAGCCTCTGCCTTGCGTGCCACGCGGTCATGATGAGCATGACTTAGCTCTCCCATCGGACAGTTTAAGGAGATCGCACCGGCAGCCTCTCCGACCCTCAATCAGAGCCAGTCGCGCCTTCCGCGGACGGGTGGATGGACCCCGCTACAGAGGCCTTACCCTCAGCGGTGATCGAGCCGAACATCGACCTTGCCTTGCACATGTGTTATCCTTCCGCATGTACCCTTTATTCACCATTATATGCATCGATATGACTTAAGTTTTGGCCAAGCTGGGTTGCCTGGCTCTTGTATTTATGCCCTACGTTCCCGTTAATTCGGCTAGGGCATAAGGGGAGCACCTCTGTGATTGTTACTGCCGGGTCAGCCGGATGTGTACCTCAGACTGGGTGAAGCCGAAAGCTAGCGTTCTTAAGGGAATATTCGATCGGTGAACTAAAGATGATTTTTCACTTATTTACTTATGTGCCCCCAGATGTTTTTTCTGCGTCTCTTCTCGCAGTCCGGACATGCACTTTAGGGCATGCCTCCCAGGGAAAGGAACCCCTAACAGAACTATTCTCCCTGGAAGATGTTTCTTACTAACCATGTAATATAACATAACTAGTTAGGCACTTGCCCGTTAAAGCACTAATGACCCCTACGCCTGGTCTCCACGCATGCCCCAGTTCTTACATAACCGAGAGGGTATTCGGATACACTCCGGACCGTCGGGTCCCAAGGTTGAAGCGAAAAGGTCCGCCATGACAAATGATCTACAATCCGGCTAGAAGGCATTATACATGTCACTTTAAATTACATAGTCAATTTGACTGGTTGAATTCCTCTTCAATACCATCCAATAGGCTATCTAGTCTACATCCTGTTGGGAATACTTTGCGGCCAATTCTACTTGGTCGTACACTAAGCTCACAGGGATTTCCTTCCCGTCGGGCCCCACAGGTCCGACCTCGGCCATGTGGTTCGGGTCAGCCTTCGTGTACCGCGTCTTCACCATTGCCCAGGCTTCCCTGGAGCCCTGACGGCAAGCCGATATCTTCCATAATCGGAAGCACCGCCGTGCTCCCTTCAGCTTCTCTGCAAGCTCTCCAAGGCCTTCGGGCATGGAGACGGATGGCCACAAGGCCTGGGCGATGCCTTGCATCACCTGCCGAACTCGTTCGTGCAGTTGTGAGAGCTCGGGAAGAAGGTTACCCATAGAACCGGGCATTTCCTCGGCAGGACGACCTGTTAGCATACCTACAGACATAACTTTGTCAGCCAACTTCCTCGCCGAACTCTTTTTCAAAATTCGTTCAAGCACTTACTAAATATGCCGCGTCAAAGCCGCCGATTCTCCTTAACAGAGTCCGACAGTTGGGCACGAACATCTTTTAGTCCACGCCCAGCTTGGTGTTGGCATCTAGGAGATCATTCTTCTCCTGCCTCACCCTCGTAAGCACGCTCTCACCGGCCTTCAGCTGGCGTAGGAGCTGTTGCTTACCTGGATTTACTCCAGCGTCATCTGCAATTTTATCGTCAGATCTGCATATACGCCATACTCTATATGATACTTATCATTCGAAGGATATATTACCAGAGGGGGTCTCTTTGGGCTCCCCTGCCGCGGCCAGTGCGGCCTGAAGTTGGGCTTTGCACTCTTCCAGCTCCTGGGATAGTTGGGTATTCTTTTCTGTAAGAACCTGCATAACAAATGATCCTTAAATCAGTTATTCTAACTGTTTCAAGTCTCAGGGGCCACTGATATATATAATCACCAAATTTTCTCACCCGTATGTCTTTTACATACTTCTCCGTGGCTCTGGCTAGACCATTTTGAGCGGCACGGAGGTACGCATCTCCCGAGTTGAAGGCATCCAATGCCTCTTGGGAGAAACAAGCGTCACGAAGAACAGTCCGGCGCCGCCTGTGGTTCATGGCACTTTCCACCTCTTAATTGGTGGCGGACAGTTTATCCGCATCCTCTGTTGGAGGAGCGCCCGGTGCACGCCTCGTATTCGTTCCCGCCTCCGAATATGGCCTTGGAGCCTGGCTGGTGGAGGCGCGATTAGTAGCCTCTCTGGGTATAGTCCGGCGAGCGCTCTTTTTCCTGAAAAAAAGGCATGGGCGTTAATATGCCTTTGAGAATAATGTCTTGTGATAAATACGGCGCGCCGTACCGCTGCGCCGGTGTCTCAATCCAGACTATGGGTCTTTTCAGCCTGCCTAGCCTCGCGGCTCCTTGTTGGCTAGTCACCGCAGGCTCGGCCTTCTACCTCGAGGACCTCCCCTGCAAAACACGGTTGTTATACGGTAATCAAAAACACGCAAGGACGGATCCCTTTTCAAAGTACTGGGACTTCGGTCTCAGTTACCTGTGAGGCTGGAAGTAGCCCAGGGTAATCGGCCGTAATGGCCACCAAAGTGTTGTCATTGCTCAATTGGTAAAATACCCCATCGATCATCTCCATAGATATGTCCGGATCCTCCTGGGAGGCCGGGTCAAGGGACCGTACAGGGTCCCCGGGTTGTGGAGGGGGTTGTTTATCTCCCTTACAGCCTGGCGCAGCTCCTGCGTTGAAATCGCTAGACTGAATACTTAACTACGGGAATATGAAAAGGATGGGCGAGAAAAAGTCTCCGCTTACCCAGCTCGGAGGATTGTACATAGAAAATCCGCCCTGCGGGTTGACACGGAGGAATTCCTCCTCTTCTCCCTTGTACAAAGTGGATAAGATCTTTATTATATCAGCAACCGATCCCGGCCCTTTACGGCCATAGCGGGTGGCGTCATCCTCCCCGTTGAAATCCCACATGGGGTGGCCTCTATATTGAAGTGGCTGCACCCCCGCATAATACATGTGGCCATGACCTCGATCATGGTCAATCCGGATCGGGCTAGCAAACTTATCCGGCTCATCAGGTAAAGAACGTCCCTGTCATCTTCCTCCAGGGAGCTCCATGGACGCCATCTCCGGTGCTTCTTCAAAGGAGCGTTGTCAAACTCAGGAAGGCCGATTCGAATAGGATCCGGGAGGGGGACGTCTTCGACATAAAACCATTCTGAAGGCCAGCCTTCGGACGTCTTTTTTGGGGTTCCGGATAGATATCCGGCCCCGGCAATATGCCACACTTCGGCTCCGCCCACTTGATATATTGATCCCTTCTGAGAACGGGGCACAAGGCAGAACAACTGCTTCCATAGCGCGAAATGAGCCTCACAGCCCAAAAATAGCTCGCAAAGGGCTACGAATCCCGCGATATGCAATATGGAGGCAGGCGTAAGGTTGTGCAACTGGAGGCCATAGAACTCTAGGAGCCCCCGGAGAAACGGATGAATTGGAAATCCGAGCCCTCTTACCAAATGAGGGACAAGTCATACCCGCTCTCCCTTGGAGGGATTGGGAAGGCTCTCCGCCATTATAGGTGGCGAGCCTGGCTCGAACCGGGACCATGTACGCTGGGGGAAGAAATCCCTTGATCTGAAACATCACTAATTTGCTATGTGGGACGGAACATCTCTCCCAATCTCCAGGCTTGGGGTTGGGGAAGCGAGAGGAGGAGCTACGTCGACCGGCCATGATGGAATGGATATCTGTCGGATGCGCTCCGATGAAGGCTCGCCAATGGAGGATGATGTGATTTGGATCTGAAACCTCATCTTTTTAATAGGCAGCTCATTCACACAGCTAGGGGGGTAAATATAAAAACACCCTGGCTCTTCACATTCGCTCGACACGTGTAAAGTGGCCATTATTGGGCGTGGAAGCCAAGGAATGCAACATTCGCAAGAGGCCGAACACTATTTCAACAGGTACACTGAATTTGGAGAGGAACCCGCCTTGCAATGCCGAAGACAATCTACGCGCCGGACTCGTCGTCATTGAAGCCTGGTTCGGGGGCTACTAAGGGAGTCCTGGATTAGGGGGTCTCCGGACAGCCGGATTATATTCTTTGGTCGGTCTGTTGGACTATGAAGATACAAGATTGAAGACTTCGTCTCGTGTCCGGGTGGGACTCTACTTGGCGTGGAAGGCAAGCTAGGCAATACGGATATGCATATCTCCTCCTTTGTGACCGACCTTGTTGTCAGGACCCCGACTCAATGCCACATCGATCTAGCATGTAACACATCATATGACTTTGCGGCCTCACGCACGGTATTCCCACGGGTGTCGCCTTACCTTTGCCCGGGACCGTTTGCGCCTTTTGGCACACGTATATGACAGTGTCGCTAGCATCCATATGATAAGGAGCCCGGGCTGACATGGCTAGTCGTAAACCCAAAGCGGCACAGACTTACAGGGACAGGCATCCATGACCCAGCATCGAACGTGTCGGTCATCAGCGAGTGAATCCAGGCTGTAGCACTGGGCTAGCAGGACTCCGGTGAACCGGGCTGTAGCGGGCTAACAGGACTCCGGTATTCATCGTGTGACATTTCCCCGAAGGGACAGACACAGGAACGAAGAAGGACACATGCCGGCCAGCCTAAGTGTTCCGGAGCAGTAGCAAGCTACCATGGCTCGGTGGAAACACTAGGAGACATTTCCCCGTAAGAGAGGCTACTAAAGATAAACAACTAGATGGTCAGATCCCACACATACCAAGCATTTCGATAACATACACACAATATGCTCGATATGTGCAAATACAACATGGCATCACAACATGACTCTATGACTCAAGTAGTTTATTCAATAGGCTCCGAGGAGCGAGATATTACAAACATGGGTCTCATGACCCAACACTCAGAGCATACAAGTCAAAGCACAAGCGGAAGCTATCATGTCTGAGTACAGACAACTATAAATGAAAAAGGCTGAGAAGCCTGACTATCTATCAGATCTTGCCGAGGGCACAAGATCGTAGCTGAGGTATCAAGCTAAACGTCGAAGTCCACGTGAAACTACTAGCGAGACCGAAGTCTCTCTGCAAAAACATAAAATAGGCAAACGTGAGTACAAATGTACCCAGCAAGACTTACATCAGAACTAACTACATATGCATCATTTTCAACAAGGGGGTGGTGGGGTTTAACTGCAGCAAGCCAGCTTTGACTCGGTGGCTATCCTGAACTACGACTGCGAGTAACTTTTTTGAGGTGGCGCACACGAGTCCACATATTCACCATATCAATACACCACTATGGATCCGCTCCCGTCTCCCTACGAGAACGCCATCCATAGCACTCACGCTTATCTTACGTATTTTAGAGTATCCACTTTCACTTGTCTATGAACTGATATAAGCAACCCAGAAGTCCTTTTCCGCGGACACGGCTATTCGAATAGATCATATTAACCCTGCAGGGGTGTACTTCTTCATACATGTTTCCACCACTTAGCGTCTGCACACGACATGTGCTCGGCAGACTTCAAGCGAAAGCCGACGTGGGTGTAGACCACGACCTACCTAAACACTCAAGTCTCTAGTCCAGGTTTATCGCCTATTCGGGTTCCATCCATGAGGAGATCCGGCCGGAGTTTCGCTCACAGCCCCAAACGATGTGAACAGGGTTCCCGAGATACCAAACGGGCATCCGGTACACCGTGCCACGTACCTACCGCATCACAGCCCACCCCTACGGTCAGCGCTGTCCACGGCCTCCAGTAAGCTACAAACACCAGAAACTACTTGCAACTCCTGGACAGAGAACTAGGGTGAATAAGAAGTCGAGCGGGGTCATATTTCAGGGCCCAATGTATGGTAGTAGCTGAATCATGGATCACAAACACAGAACTCAGTTCCTGAGGACGGCTGCAATGAGACAACCCACCATGTACTCCTACATGGCCTCTCACCGCTACCTTTACCAAATCGTGTTCACACACTTAGCTCACACACAGTAGGACATGTTCACACGCCTCTGATTCATCCCCGATGAATCAGACCCGACTCAACTCTAAGCAGTAGCAGGCATGACAACAAACATAAATGAGTAGGCACATCAGGGCTCAAACAACTCCTACTCATGCTAGTGGGTTTCATCTATTTACTGTGGCAATGACAGGTCATGCAAAGGATAAAGGGGTTCAGCTACCGCAGCAGGTAACAGTTGAATCGTTGTTGTCCTAATGCATTAAAAGAGAGCAGGAGCGAGAGAGTAGGATTGTATCGGAATGAACAAGGGGGTTTTGCTTGCCTGGCACTTCTGAAGATAACATTGAGTCTTCATCAGTGTCAACGATCACAACGTCGGACATCGTCTACCGGGAGGGAACAGATACCGGCAACAAGAAGAAAAACAATCAATGCAATGCACAATATGATGCATGATCATGACATGGCAAAATGAATGTGTTTTGGGCTAATGCAACTAGCAACGGATTAAATGAAGTTGGTTTGAATACAAGATTCAAATTCAAACTCCATATGTGATTATTCAAATGCCATTCACTTCATTTGCCCTAAACAGTAGTGATAAGTTGTTCTAACATGCATGAAAATGGTACAGATGGATTCCTTGAATTTTTCTGATAATTTTTCATATATAAATTATTTAATTTGGAGTTACGGTTAATTTTCTATGATTTATTGAAGTTTATACAATTTTCTGGAATTTTCTGATTATTTAGAATTAAAATAATTCCAGAAAATGAATTATGGCGTCAGCATGACCTCATGCTGACCTCAGCAGGTCAACGGGCGGTCCAGGTCAAACCTGACGTGTGGGGTCCACACGTCAGTGACAGGGGGGGTTAACCGGGGTTAATTTAATTTAATTAAAAGGTTAGGGGGGGTCGGGCCCACTGGTCAGTGTCAGGATTAATTAACAGAGTTGATTAAATTTAAACTAATCCTAAACTAGAATTAGTCAGGGCCGGGCCCACATGTCATTGACCCAGGGGAGGTCAAACCCCCTGGTCAACCGGGGCTAATGCGCCGGCGTTTAGCCGCCGGCGACAGCAAACGCGGCGGAGGGGCTCGGGATCGCCGCTCCGGCGACCATTCGGGCGGCGGAGACCACCCACGCGAAGCCCAGACTCGCGCGCGTCTGGTAGTGCAAGTGGGAGGAGCTGGGGTGGCCGGAGCTGCCGGCGGCGAGCTCTTTTGCGGCTGCCGGAGCTCGGGAAATCTCGGGGTGGCGTTACAGAGCACGGGAGGAGGCGTTGTGGGTGTCTACGGTTTCATGCGATCGTGCTGATCACGATGGTGGGCTCGGGAACGAGCTGCGGTGGCTGTGGCCACGGCCACGCCATGGCCGGCGGCGAGAAGCTCTCGGCCGCGGTGGGAGTTGGGGCTAGGGGGCGAGAACGGAGGGGGCGAGCACAGGAGAGGCAGCGGAGGCTCACAGCGGATCCATTCGAGGCGGAGACGAGGCCGGGGATGGTCCGGAGCCGGCGAATCGAACGGCGGCGAGTTCCGGTGGCCGAGGAGGGGAACGGCGTCGTGGGCGGCGATGCAGGGCTCCCGGCGTCACGTGAGTTGGTGGGGACGAAGAGGAAGGCGCGGCGGTTCCTCTGGAAGCATCGCCGAGGCGAGGGGTGGACACTGGCCGCGGCGGAGCTCGTCGGTGCTCTCGGGTGCTCGTGGTCGATCGTGAGAGAGAGAGAGCAGAGGGGATAGGGACGGAGGGAGAGATACGGGAGAGTGAGAGAGTTCGTGGGGCCGCGTGGCGTCTCCAGGGAGTAGTGGAGGCAAGCAGGGAGGCAGGAGGTGGCCGAAGCAGGAGGGTGGCCGGGGCGCGTGGCCGCGCGCGCCGGGCGCGTGCCCGTCCTCCTGGCAGAGGAGGAAGGCGACAGGGGGAGGCGCTGGTGGGCTGGGCCAGCGGGAGGAGCTGGCCAGCTGGGCCGGCCATGTGGGCTGCACGGGTGAGGCCAGGTAAAACTCTCTCCCTTTTATAATTCTGTTCTGTTTTATCTTTTCTATTTTCTGCAATTTGTTTTTGATTTGATTTAAAATATCAAATCATTTTATAAAATCCTGGAAACAGTTATGGGTGTTTTCTGAATTATTTCAGTGACCCCTAACAATTTTCCAACATTTATTTGAACATTTAAATTATTTATAGTATTTAAATGCCCAAAGTCAAATACAATATGGTTTAATTCAGTGACCAAAAATGCCCTGCAAAAATATAAACCATTTTTGGTAGATGCTTCCACCTCAAACCAGAAATGTTGAACATTTTTAGAGGACATTTTGAGTTCAATGAAAAAGGTTTTATTTTGACCCTAGTTGAATTCATTTGGTGTTAGGGCTTAGTCAATCCCCATTTCAATTTTAGGCAAAATTTAAACATGATGCAACACATGACTAGCTAGCTCAGAGCAAACCAGAAGCTAGGGATGTGACAACTCACCCCCACTAAACAAGAATCTCGTCTCGAGATTCGAGCGTAGGGTAAGGTGAAGGGGAAACGCAACTAGTATAATCTTCTCGATCCAGGGTGCACTTCAGTTGAACGTTGATTCAGTCACCATCATTGTCTTGAAGTCTTGCTCTGAGAAATCCTGTCAACATGACATGGAGGGAAGAAGGAGACTCTAGAAGGACTGATCTTTTGAAGATCGAAACACTCAGGATTAACTCCCGGAATGACATTGCAACATCTCTCGAGCTGAGAGACGAAGCACACCTCTAGAGGAATGGAGTGGAGCAGGTGACGAGGTTCACTAGGTAGACAACAATTCCACACTTAAGAGGGTGGTAAACGATTGTCCACATAGCGAGGAGTTAAGTTGCCATGATATCACGACGAAACATCCTGGAGGGGGGTGATTTGTAGATTATTATCTTAAGTGGCAAAAAGAATTACCTTTGATTCAAGGATCATTGAAACTCTTTATACCAGCTTAAGGCAAATCATAATCGATCATTTGGAGGGGGTCGGTAGAATGACATACTCAAACTTGGATGATGTGGATTACCTTGTTGAAGACAACGTAATGGATGAATTTGCTTATCACCGGAAATGGAAGAGACCCATGGTAGAATGACACATTGGCGGTGCAAGCTGGGAACAACATGCAAATGCTGGGAATGATTCTGGTAACTGGGGAAGAACCCAACAATAGAGAGTGAATTCACTGGTTGAATAGATCATAGCATAACCGAGGAAACTGGGAGGAATCCTGGTTAGAGCCGATGGTAACACGTAGCGCTTGTACGTGCTCTCAAGAACTTGAGCATTTCCACAATCATCAAGATTTTATCAACATCCGTGTCAAGGGTGCTGTCAACACAACATACTACCATGATGAATAGCGATGGACGATGCAGGTGCAAAGGAAGACAACACCTTCTCAGATTTCACCTTAGCGAAGCCAAGGAACAAAATCTGGATGATCGACCGAGAGACATTTAGCACTCCGCTTCTAATGTTCTCCTTGATGTGCTAGGGTAACCCATTCATAGATATGGTTTGATATCTAGAACATCAAGTAAAGGTCGGACTTCGGGAGCAATAGAATCCATAAGGAACAGTTACGGAGGTAAGTCCTACGAAATCTTTATGGGGAGGTGGCTAACTTCCTCAACCAGGATACTACAATAATAGGTCTTCCGGCTGGGTGTGTTGGCCACGACATCCACTTTACCGGTTATCGAGGGACCAATATTATAGTTCTTGGGAAATGTTCCAACCATCATATCTGCCTGAGACTCAGATCTGGTTGGTGTCAGGATATTCCAGACTCATCGAGTCTAGGAAGAAAAATGAAAGTTTGCAACACAAATCGACGAGATAACGTTGCGAGATTCTCGGGAAATGAACTACGATAGCAAGCTCCAAAACATGAGCTGGTTCTGCTACAAACATGGGAACACGTTGTTCCAGACAAGCATGCCCACATGGTAGTCTTACAATAAAACACTACCGAGTTCTGGTTGGGAGCCATCATCGAGGATATCGAAGTCTTTACGCAAGTCCATGGATTAGATCCCAAGCACAAACTTCTTTTCCTTGAACAAGTCAATCAGTGGCTTGGTGTGCTAGGATACACATATGGAATGAAGATGATCAGTCTATCAAACCACAGAATACTTCGCACGTGCATAACTGACTTGGGCGGGTTCCAGAGGAGGCAAAAACATGCTTTCTTGAATTCACGTCGGCAACTTACATCAAATGCACATGAATCAAAAGAAGTCACTTCTTTTATCCAAACATATACTTCATGAACGGGGCATGAAGAAAATGCTTTCAAAAGTTTCCAACACTAACTTAATGTTCAACAACATCATGGAGGAGATAAGAATGTTGTCAATGGGCTCAACAACAACTCATCGGAATTTCCATATCACTGGACTTCCACCATCGTGTGAACGCGGTGATAGCATTGGTCAGCCCCAAAAGATATAATGGTGTATGCTCGAGGGATCAACCACGAGGAAGACAACATTACGAACATCGTTGGTTCTGACTTGATTTGACGATAGCCCACACTCAAATCAAAGGATTGATAAGACAATAGGTCCAGCAACTGATCACAGGGACCAATCGATGAAGATATCATCTTTCTTCAACACACACTACACAAGAATATCCCTTTGGAACGAACTAAGTCAGGCAAGCTTTTATCTTCCAACCCTCCAAGTTATTGTTTAGCTTAACCAACTAGCTCAGGGATATCTAACACCGATTCTTGGAGAGAAGGTGGTTCACAAGAAACCTACTAGATCACGAGCTCAACATAACAGTCAGGTGACAGCCTGGTGATACTTTCGAGAAGATATTCGAAAATCACGAGCCACCGGTATGTTACTAGGCTCGAGAACAATCTCGCTTTTGAGGGCAAGACGATATGATCAAATGAGTGAGGACTTGACAAGATCCTAACTCATCAATCGAAGGGTGCACCGAAATAAGGACTAGGTAGCACGATCAGTCTTAGAAGGATGATTCGAAAACCAACATACTAAGAATGAAATTATTATCCTTTAACTACCAAGCAACAGAGTTGCTAGCAGTATTGATTTCACACATCACAATTCATTTGTCGGTATTCCGGTTGCATCAACACGAGGGCCGAGGAATGAACAGTGATGGCAAGAAGTATCACTGTACCAAGAGTTCATGGGATGGTGTGCAATTCCTATAACAATCTTGATATAAAATATGTAATACTCCAAGGTAGAGCAGAACAAAAGCTGGATTAGCAATTTGATCTGCGGAGCACAACTTCTTTGACCCAATCCTGGATATGGATGAGGTACTGGAGTTTGTTTCTCCAAGTCATTCAGGACAGAATGGCTTGACGGACCACAAGAGTAATAAGCATTGACAACACGAATGCACAATTACTCCTGACTATCAATTGATAGACGAAGGTCAGTAGACAACTAAAGAGGGACAACTCAAAGGAACATATAACTTTCTGAGTTGTGGATGCATAGACTAGTATGTCGAACCAAGTTCAACATAATTCTTCCGGATAACCCATGCAGAAGGGTTGAGCTGGCAGAGTCACAATATAGAATCGAGAACCCATCGAGAGCACTCTGATTGTGATCTTTCGATCAGCGAGGAACATCTGCCATAAGCGGTTCATAGTATTTGGAAGAAAGGAATACCACGAACATCGAGGACTAATGCAAAGGTTACTAATAACCTAAAGGAACTAGCAATTACTATCAACATGAAGTAGGTAGAGTGAATCTCGGGTTCAGAACCCAGGAGTAGAATACCTACTACTAAGTAGCATCACGGGATGCTTCCGAGAATGAAGGCCAGAATCTTCACACTAGGACACAAATCATGGCTAGACCACTAGATGATCCCCTAAGCACTTAGGGTCATAATAATAGCTCCAACATATATGTCAAGGCAATAATTTACCTCAACTCACCGATTAGTGTGGTTAATCTGGCCCAAAGGAACATCGGAACGGGAGGAAGGAATTTTGCAAATGCTTCAGACTATTCAGAAACCTGGGGTGACTCGGACAGCATAACGGCTGTAAATGCTCAGAAAAGATTTGAGACATTCACAAAAATGGTGGCATAACCACTCAGAAGCACAATATCAAGGTTTCGAGATCAACAGTTAACATACGGAAGTAGTAGGAGCTGAACTGAGGCTTGAATCAACAATCTTATAAGTCTACGGATTAGTAACACGTGATCCTGATAGAAAGAAGGGAAAGCCTAGTTCTTAATCCCCGTAGAAGAGAAGATGATGACTCAGATCAGAAGGCCATGAGGTATAAGGAGTAAAAAGAGCCTTACGTTCCATCCCACAATCAATTCCCTTATATAACTAAGAATTTCTAGACTCAACTTCGACCAGTTTGGCTTGGTAAACCTACAGGCAGTCAAGCTCTGATACCAACGCTGTCAGGACCCCGACTCAATGCCACATCGATCTAGCATGTAACACATCATATGACTTTGCGGCCTCACGCACGGTATTCCCACGGGTGTCGCCTTACCTTTGCCCGGGACCGTTTGCGCCTTTTGGCACACGTATATGACAGTGTCGCTAGCATCCATATGATAAGGAGCCCGGGCTGACATGGCTAGTCGTAAACCCAAAGCGGCACAGACTTACAGGGACAGGCATCCATGACCCAGCATCGAACGTGTCGGTCATCAGCGAGTGAATCCAGGCTGTAGCACTGGGCTAGCAGGACTCCGGTGAACCGGGCTGTAGCGGGCTAACAGGACTCCGGTATTCATCGCGTGACATTTCCCCGAAGGGACAGACACAGGAACAAAGAAGGACACATGCCGGCCAGCCTAAGTGTTCCGGAGCAGTAGCAAGCTACCATGGCTCGGTGGAAACACTAGGAGACATTTCCCCGTAAGAGAGGCTACTAAAGATAAACAACTAGATGGTCAGATCCCACACATACCAAGCATTTCGATAACATACACACAATATGCTCGATATGTGCAAATACAACATGGCATAACAACATGACTCTATGACTCAAGTAGTTTATTCAATAGGCTCCGAGGAGCGAGATATTACAAACATGGGTCTCATGACCCAACACTCAGAGCATACAAGTCAAAGCACAAGCGGAAGCTATCATGTCTGAGTACAGACAACTATAAATGAAAAAGGCTGAGAAGCCTGACTATCTATCAGATCCTGCCGAGGGCACAAGATCGTAGCTAAGGAATCAAGCTAAACGTCGAAGTCCACGTGAAACTACTAGCGAGACCGAAGTCTCTCTGCAAAAACATAAAATAGGCAAACGTGAGTACAAATGTACCCAGCAAGACTTACATCAGAACTAACTACATATGCATCATTTTCAACAAGGGGGTGGTGGGGTTTAACTGCAGCAAGCCAGCTTTGACTCGGTGGCTATCCTGAACTACGACTGCGAGTAACTTTTTTGAGGTGGCGCACACGAGTCCACATATTCACCATATCAATACACCACTATGGATCCGCTCCCGTCTCCCTACGAGAACGCCATCCATAGCACTCACGCTTATCTTACGTATTTTAGAGTATCCACTTTCACTTGTCTATGAACTGATATAAGCAACCCAGAAGTCCTTTTCCGCGGACACGGCTATTCGAATAGATCATATTAACCCTGCAGGGGTGTACTTCTTCATACATGTTTCCACCACTTAGCGTCTGCACACGACATGTGCTCGGCAGACTTCAAGCGAAAGCCGACGTGGGTGTAGACCACGACCTACCTAAACACTCAAGTCTCTAGTCCAGGTTTATCGCCTATTCGGGTTCCATCCATGAGGAGATCCGGCCGGAGTTTCGCTCACAGCCCCAAACGATGTGAACAGGGTTCCCGAGATACCAAACGGGCATCCGGTACACCGTGCCACGTACCTACCGCATCACAGCCCACCCCTACGGTCAGCGCTGTCCACGGCCTCCAGTAAGCTACAAACACCAGAAACTACTTGCAACTCCTGGACAGAGAACTAGGGTGAATAAGAAGTCGAGCGGGGTCATATTTCAGGGCCCAATGTATGGTAGTAGCTGAATCATGGATCACAAACACAGAACTCAGTTCCTGAGGACGGCTGCAATGAGACAACCCACCATGTACTCCTACATGGCCTCTCACCGCTACCTTTACCAAATCGTGTTCACACACTTAGCTCACACACAGTAGGACATGTTCACACGCCTCTGATTCATCCCCGATGAATCAGACCCGACTCAACTCTAAGCAGTAGCAGGCATGACAACAAACATAAATGAGTAGGCACATCAGGGCTCAAACAACTCCTACTCATGCTAGTGGGTTTCATCTATTTACTGTGGCAATGACAGGTCATGCAAAGGATAAAGGGGTTCAGCTACCGCAGCAGGTAACAGTTGAATCGTTGTTGTCCTAATGCATTAAAAGAGAGCAGGAGCGAGAGAGTAGGATTGTATCGGAATGAACAAGGGGGTTTTGCTTGCCTGGCACTTCTGAAGATAACATTGAGTCTTCATCAGTGTCAACGATCACAACGTCGGACATCGTCTACCGGGAGGGAACAGATACCGGCAACAAGAAGAAAAACAATCAATGCAATGCACAATATGATGCATGATCATGACATGGCAAAATGAATGTGTTTTGGGCTAATGCAACTAGCAACGGATTAAATGAAGTTGGTTTGAATACAAGATTCAAATTCAAACTCCATATGTGATTATTCAAATGCCATTCACTTCATTTGCCCTAAACAGTAGTGATAAGTTGTTCTAACATGCATGAAAATGGTACAGATGGATTCCTTGAATTTTTCTGATAATTTTTCATATATAAATTATTTAATTTGGAGTTACGGTTAATTTTCTATGATTTATTGAAGTTTATACAATTTTCTGGAATTTTCTGATTATTTAGAATTAAAATAATTCCAGAAAATGAATTATGGCGTCAGCATGACCTCATGCTGACCTCAGCAGGTCAACGGGCGGTCCAGGTCAAACCTGACGTGTGGGGTCCACACGTCAGTGACAGGGGGGGTTAACCGGGGTTAATTTAATTTAATTAAAAGGTTAGGGGGGGTCGGGCCCACTGGTCAGTGTCAGGATTAATTAACAGAGTTGATTAAATTTAAACTAATCCTAAACTAGAATTAGTCAGGGCCGGGCCCACATGTCATTGACCCAGGGGAGGTCAAACCCCCTGGTCAACCGGGGCTAATGCGCCGACGTTTAGCCGCCGGCGACAGCAAACGCGGCGGAGGGGCTCGGGATCGCCGCTCCGGCGACCATTCGGGCGGCGGAGACCACCCACGCGAAGCCCAGACTCGCGCGCGTCTGGTAGTGCAAGTGGGAGGAGCTGGGGTGGCCGGAGCTGCCGGCGGCGAGCTCTTTTGCGGCTGCCGGAGCTCGGGCAATCTCGGGGTGGCGTTACAGAGCACGGGAGGAGGCGTTGTGGGTGTCTACGGTTTCATGCGATCGTGCTGATCACGATGGTGGGCTCGGGAACGAGCTGCGGTGGCTGTGGCCACGGCCACGCCATGGCCGGCGGCGAGAAGCTCTCGGCCGCGGTGGGAGTTGGGGCTAGGGGGCGAGAACGGAGGGGGCGAGCACAGGAGAGGCAGCGGAGGCTCACAGCGGATCCATTCGAGGCGGAGACGAGGCCGGGGATGGTCCGGAGCCGGCGAATCGAACGGCGGCGAGTTCCGGTGGCCGAGGAGGGGAACGGCGTCGTGGGCGGCGATGCAGGGCTCCCGGCGTCACGTGAGTTGGTGGGGACGAAGAGGAAGGCGCGGCGGTTCCTCTGGAAGCATCGCCGAGGCGAGGGGTGGACACTGGCCGCGGTGGAGCTCGTCGGTGCTCTCGGGTGCTCGTGGTCGATCGTGAGAGAGAGAGAGCAGAGGGGATAGGGACAGAGGGAGAGATACGGGAGAGTGAGAGAGTTCGTGGGGCCGCGTGGCGTCTCCAGGGAGTAGTGGAGGCAAGCAGGGAGGCAGGAGGTGGCCGAAGCAGGAGGTGGCCGGGGCGCGTGGCCGCGCGCGCCGGGCGCGTGCCCGTCCTCCTGGCAGAGGAGGAAGGCGACAGGGGAGGCGCTGGTGGGCTGGGCCAGCGGGAGGAGCTGGCCAGCTGGGCCGGCCAGGTGGGCTGCACGGGTGAGGCCAGGTAAAACTCTCTCCCTTTTATAATTCTGTTCTGTTTTATCTTTTCTATTTTCTGCAATTTGTTTTTGATTTGATTTAAAATATCAAATCATTTTATAAAATCCTGGAAACAGTTATGGGTGTTTTCTGAATTATTTCAGTGACCCCTAACAATTTTCCAACATTTATTTGAACATTTAAATTATTTATAGTATTTAAATGCCCAAAGTCAAATACAATATGGTTTAATTCAGTGACCAAAAATGCCCTGCAAAAATATAAACCATTTTTGGTAGATGCTTCCACCTCAAACCAGAAATGTTGAACATTTTTAGAGGACATTTTGAGTTCAATGAAAAAGGTTTTATTTTGACCCTAGTTGAATTCATTTGGTGTTAGGGCTTAGTCAATCCCCATTTCAATTTTAGGCAAAATTTAAACATGATGCAACACATGACTAGCTAGCTCAGAGCAAACCAGAAGCTAGGGATGTGACACTTGTGTAACCCTAACCCTCTTCGGTGTCTATATAAACCGAAGGGTTTTAGTCCGTAGGACAACAACGAAAACATACAATCGTACCATAGGCTAGCTTCTAGGGTTTAGCCTCTCTGATCTCGTGGTAGATCTACTCTTGAACTACCCATATCATCAATATTAATCAAGCAGGACGTAGGGTTTTACCTCCATCAAGAGGGCCCGAACCTGGGTAAAACATTGTGTCCCCTGCCTCCTGTTACCATCCGGCCTAGACGCACAGTTCAGGACCCCCTACCCGAGATCCGCCGGTTTTGACACCGACAGGGGGGGGGTTCCTTTTCTCTATTTTTATTTCTTTTATTTTTTTATTAAAAGGATAGCTTTCTATTTTGCAATTATTCTGAGCACCAAATGACTCTTGTAAAATGTGCCACATGCCACAATAAATACTTTGCAATATTGTGAAGTTGCACAAAATTGTTTTGAGCATTTGGAAATGTTTAAGAACTTTTAGAAATTGTAAAAGCCAATTTAATTGTTGTTGGACCACTCAAATAATTTCCAGGAGCATTTTTGGAATCCAACAGAGGTAGGTTTCATCATGACAAATACTTAGAGAATATTTGCCATAGTGTGAACTATTTTTCTGGCTCATTTGAAGATGCAAATAATTGGCTTGCAGTTTGAATTGAATTGGACTTGATTTTTGGACAAGTGGCATTTTGGCTTAGGAAAGCATGATGACAAGGCATTATTAGGGGAGATTACTGTAGCATGATACTGGGGGTGTTACAAATCTCCTCCACTACAAGAAATCTTGTCCCGAGATTTAAGAGGTGGAGTAAGGAAAAAGACTCGGGAAGGACGGAGCTCAACACAAGATAGGCACGTGGGGACTATGGCAGTGAACATGGCATAGAGGCATCTCTCGAGTTGAAATTCAAGAAAGTCATCGAGAGCAAAATATGAAGGTACAATAGGAAGTTTCAAGCGAATGGACAAACGATCGATACATGAACAGAGTGTGAGAAGGGGGTTCAAAGCATCAGGAATAGATCATCTCTCGGACGGTGGCTCATGACAACACACAAAGCCAAGAGCAAATGATACTTCGGAATAAAGGATATACAGGAGAGTCAGGTTTCGATCCTGTGGAACTGTGGGTCATGGGCCCACCATGTGGGTTAAAATATAAGGAGCCTTGACATCTTGCATGGTCATTATAGTAAGGCATGTCAGAGGGTAGCCTGTCAGTTATGTCGGCAACAACGCCAGTACCAAGGGCGAGGGACGAAGAGAACCATTTTCCTGCTCGTTGAACGTGGCGGGCCATTAGGAAAAGTTCTTGTCCATCGGTGGCTACCGGAATGTCATCAACAATAGTAACAGGGTCTTATTAACAGAGTGATACAACGAGGTGCTTACATAAGTAGGGAAATATTACTTATTATATAATATAGATCACAATAAGGTTTAAACAAACCAATGGAGAGGAAAATGTAACTGTCAGATTAAACAGAACAATGGAAAGGAAAATGTGTTTAAACACATATTTCAGGGGTATATCCTTCCCAAGGACAAGCAGAGCATGATATCCATGACATGATAGAAGTATAAAACCATTCAGGTAAGGGGAAATAAATTTCATGACATTACCCATACAATGGTGTGTGGATAATTGATAAAGAAAATTTAGTATCATGCTTCAAATGTTCTTATTGGAGATCGGATTACCACAGACATGCTTCGAGATAGCATTGTCACGGTTTCAAGCAAAGGTCAGACTTTGGATACACCAAGGATCCATTGGAAACAACTTAAGAGAATAAGTCATACAATTTTAGCAGGGAAAAGATGAGTGTGTGGTCGACGGGCTCAGCCACAATCCATCGACATGCCAAAAAGGATGTATTTCCAAAATTATATGAACAAGTTTGTGTTGGGGAAGACAAGAATGTTGTCGACGATAACATAAATCATCAAGGGGAAGGATTGTATTTCTCATCATGAATTCGATTGATATCCTGGAAAAGCTCAGAATGTTGATGATGATCATGACACATTTGTCGAGAGATTTCATGAAGATTTAATCGATCGGCGATGACATCCAGTCAAAGGAATGATGAAGCGAAAGGTTATTGGAACCATCGGTACGACACAAACTCGAAATTAAGCTTGTTGTTCAAGGCGAAATGATAAGATGAGGAAGAACGACGTAAGCTTAGCTCATCGTCGGAAGTTGCTTCGGGCATAAGGACCAGGTAGCACAGTTAAAAGTTGACATGATAAAAATATAGTCGATCAGGCTAGGAATGATGTGAGGGGGTATAAAGCTTCCCAGTTCAAGTACTAGGTGTAATGCCAGAAGGTAAATCGGAGTAGAGGTTGGACGGGGGAAATGATTTGCAGAGGATAAGTAATTTTAACTTACCCAGTAAATGGGATCAAGGAGGAAATATGGTCGAGACCATAACTGCAAGGGATCCAATTTACGATACCTGAAGAATTATTCAAATGACTAAATATACTTGCAAGAAGCTTTCATGATAAGTTCCACACCGTGTCCGTGGGCATGAACACAAAGGCTCAGGGTCGACTCCCACTTCTATAATGCATAACCTTTCATTTTACTTCTTGCTCTTGATGAAGCTGTAGTATTGAAATTTTATCTGACGAAATGCCAGTAGAGTATAACCCGCATAACTTTTGAGTTCACATAGATTAGGGAAGGCATAGGTTCAACCCATCGGGGCATCTTAGGAACATATATCATAAATTTCAAGAATAAATAACACAAGCTCGATAGTAGAGCTTGCTTGAGAAAGCAGAGGATACAATTTACCAAAAGCATTATGTATCTGAGGAACGACTCACAAGCTTATCGAATATGAAGGACGTTGTCGGATAAAATCCGAGAGAGAAAAAAAGGGTCTGGTGGTCCACAAGGGATCTGATGTGAGCATCAGTATTCAACCAGAGGAAGAAAGAATGCAAGGAGGTCAGATTATAGAAACAACTGACTAACTCAAAGCCCAATTGCAAAGGAATTATGAATTCCAAGACAAGGGATCAGAAGCAATGCTCTGATTAGGGATGGATAGGTAGAATAGCCTTAGGGGTACAATTGATGGCGATTAGATTGGTCGAGATCCAGCACATGTTAAAATGACGTCTGAGCCGGAAGGATGAATTTCTAGGATCTGGTTGAGGATTGCGAGCATTCACAACATATTGTATCAACGGACTCAAAATGATAATGACAAAGGATGACAATAAGATTACTAGACTTATGGTATTAATCATAATGCAAGCAAGCAAGAAATTCAAAAACAATAGGATGTTGAGGATTTTCACAAGAACGAATGGTATTACGAAGACTTTTGTGAAGTACATGAATAAACTGAGGATGAGCGGATACTTGATATGTGCACAAAGTTATCCGTAGGGGTATTCAGGTGACAAGGAACTGCAAGGCAGTAAGCTCAAAGGATTCTCGGAGCAAAGGAGAGCAGTTCAGGGCATCTTGTAATAACAAGATCAATGGGATAGAATGTAAGATTGGCAAATGTGTGTAGTTATCCATAAGGATATTTCGGTGGTAGGGAATTGCAAAGGCAACAGGCACAAAGTCTCAAGAGAACATCGTAGGGTATCTTTGGAATCTTCTGGTGCTGCAGGCGATCATCTCTAATAAGGGGCTCTCCGGGAGGAAGTAGTTACGAGATCCTAATGTTAGAGTTAGCAAAATTGTTTAACCCAAATGAAAGAGAGATCAGAGTCCCAGAGTATAGACGAGGAATGAAAGATCCTAATACCACTTGATAACCCACAAGTATAGGGGATCGCAACAACATTCGAGGGTAGAGTATTCAACCCAAATTTGTTGATTCGACACAACGGGAGCCAAAGAATATTCTCAAGTATTAGCAGCTGAGTTTTCAATTCAACCACACCTGGAAACTTAGTATCTGCAGCAAAGTGTTTAGTAGCAAAGTAATATGATAGTGATGGTAACAGTAACAAAAGAGTAATGAAAGTAAAGTAATGTTTTTGGTATTTTGTAGTGATTGTAACAATAGCAACGGGAAAGTAAATAAGCATAAACCAGTATATGGAAAGCTCGTAGGCATCGGATCAATGATGGATAATTATGTCGGATGCGGTTCATCATGTAACAGTCATAACATAGGGTGACACAGAACTAGCTCCAGTTCATCAATGTAATGTAGGCATGTATTCCGAATATAGTCATACGTGCTTATGAAAAGGAACTTGCATGACATCTTTTGTCCTACCCTCCCGTGGCAGCGGGGTCCTAATGGAAACTAAGGGATATTAAGGCCTCCTTTTAATAGAGTACCGGAACAAAGCATTAGCACATAGTGAATACATGAACTCCTCAAACTACGGTCATCACCGATAAGTATCCCGATTGTTGTCACTTCGGGGTTAACGGATCATAACACATAATAGGTGACTATAGAATTGCAAGATAGGATCAAGAACTCTCATATATTTATGAAAACATAATAGGTTCAGATCTGAAATCATGGCACTCAGGCCCTAGTGACAAGCATTAAGCATAGCAAAGTCATAGCAACATCAATCACAGAACATAGTGGATACTAGGGATCAAACCCTAACAAAACTAACTCGATTACATGATAAATCTCATCCAACCCATCACCGTCCGGCAAGCCTACGATGGAATTACTCACGCACGGCGGTGAGCATCATGAAATTGGTGATGGAGGATGGTTGATGATGACGACGACGATGATTCCCCCTCTCCGGAGCCCCGAACGGACTCCAGATCAGCCCTCCCGAGAGGTTTTATGGCTTGGCGGCGGCTCCGTATCATAAAACGTGACGATTTCTTCTCTTTTATTTTTTTCTCCCCGAAAGCAAATATATAGAGTTGGAGTTGGTGTCGGGAAGTCTCCAGGGGGCCCACGAGGTAGGGGCGCGCGCCCTGGGGGGGGGGGGGAGGGCCCACCCTTGTGAGCAGGGTGTGGCCCCCCTGGTCTTCATCTTTGGTGAGGATTTTTTATTATTTATTGTAAGGTATTCCGTGGAGTTTTGGGTCATTCCGAGAACTTTTTCTTTCTACACATAAAATAACATCATGGCAATTCTGCTGAAAACAGCGTCAGTCTGGGTTAGTTCCATTCAAATCATACAAGTTAGAGTCCAAAACAAGGGCAAAAGTGTTTGGAAAAGTAGATACGACAGAGACGTATCAACTCCCCCCCAAGCTTAAACCCTTGCTTGTCCTTAAGCAATTCAGTTGACAAACTGAAAGAAATAAAGAAAATTTTTTACAAACTCTCTTTTCTCTTGTTGTTATAAATATGTCAAGCTTAGCATTCAAGTTTTCAGCAAATATTATAACTAACCACATTTGCAATAATTCTCAGGTCTCGTAATTACTCATATCAATAGCATAATCAACTAGCAAGCCATAATAATAAATCTCGGATGACAACACTTTCTCAAAACAATCATAATATGATATGACAAGATGGTATCTCGCTAGCCCTTTCTGAGACCGCAAAACATAAATGCAGAGCACCTTTAAAGATCAAGGACTGACTAGACATTGTAATTCATGGTAAAAGAGATCCAATCATAGTCACACCCAATATAAATTGATAGTAATGAATGCAAATCACAGCTGCGCTCTCCAGCTAGTGCTTTTAATAAGAGGGTGATGACTCAACATAAAAGTAAATAGATAGGCCCTTCGCAGAGGGAAGCAGGGATTTGTAGAGGTGCCAGAGCTCGGTTTTGAAACAGAGATAATTGATATTTTGAGGGGTATACTTTCATTGTCAACATAACAACCAAGAGATAGTGATATCTTCCATGCTACACACATTATAGGCGGTTCCCAAACAGAATGGTAAAGTTTATACTCCCCCTCCACAAACAAATATCAATCCATGGCTTGCTCGAAACAACGAGTGCCTCCAACATACATCAGGTCCCAGGGGGAGTTTTGTTTTGCAATTATTTTGATTTAGTTTGCATAAAGCATGGGACTGGGTATCCCGGTGACCAGCCATTTTCTCGTGAGTGAGGAGCGGAGTCCACTCGTCTTGAGAATAACCTGCCTAGCATGGAAGATACAAGCAAGCCTAGTTGATACATGCGCTATTCGAGCATACAAAACAAGATATTTATTTGAAGGTTTAGAGTTTGGCACATACAAATTTACTTGGAACGGCAGGTAGATACCGTATATAGGAAGGTATAGTGGACTCATCTGGAATAACTTTGGGGTTTAAGGGATTGGATGCACAAGCAGTATTCCCGCTTAGTACAGGTGAAGGCTAGCAAAAGACTGGGAAGCGACCAACTAGAGAGCGACAACAGCCATGTACATGCATTAAAATTAATAAACATTGGATGCAAGCATGAGTAGGATATAATCCACCATGAACATAAATATCATGAAGGCTATGTTGATTTGTTTCAACTACATGCGTGAACATGTGCCAAGTCAAGTCACTAAAATCATTCAAAAGAGGATACCACCCTATCATACCACATCATAACCATTTTAATAGCATGTTGGCACACAAGGTAAACCATTATAACTCATAGATAATCAAGCATGGCACAAGCAACTATGATCTCTAGTTGTCATTGCAAACATGTTTATTCATAAAAAGCTGAATCGAGAACGATGAACTCATCATATTTACAAAAATAAAAGAGGTAGAGTTCATACCAGCTTTTCTCATCTCAGTCAGTTCATCATATATCATCATAATTGCCTTCACTTGCACGACCGAACGATGTGAATAATAATAAGAGTACACGTGCATTGAACTAAGCTGCAATCTGCAAGCATTCAATAAACAGGAGAAGACAAGGCAATACGGGCTCTTTTTTCAGATAAACAATAATGCATATAAGAGCCACTTCAACAATTTTAATTATGGTCTTCTCCTACTGACCCCCAAAGAAAAGAAAAAAATAAAACTATTTACGCGGGAAAGCTCCCAACAAGCAAAAGAAGAACATGGAATATTTTTGGGTTTTATTTTTAATTACTACTACAAGCATGGAAAGTAAATTACTACTAATTTTTTTCTTAAGGTTTATTAAACACACAAGAAGAAGGCATAAAAGGGAAATAAACTAGCATGGATGATACAATGAAAAAGTATGAGCATCGACATCTAGCAATGAGTGTGTGTGCATAAATGTAATGTCGGTGGGAGATACGTACTCCCCCAAGCTTAGGCTTTTGGCCTAAGTTGGTCTATGGCCACGGCTGGCCTGGCTGATATCCATAATAATAGTTGTTGGGGTCGTACTGTGATGAAGAAGACCCTGACTGCCATTGGCTGACAGCCACCTCCGGATCCCAAGAATAAACAGACTGTCGTGGAGGCTCCTCTTGTGGTTCCGGTTCCGGGGCTGGTGCAGGATTCTGGTAAGCATGAATAGCCGCCAACGGAACAAGGTATGTGCCTACGGTCAAATTAAACAAAGAAGGAGCAGGCAAGGTAATAGTCTCAGAATGATGTTTATTAAAGAGCAATTGATATTTAAGCTCTCCTTCCCTATTCTTAACAATAAAATCATGTGCCACCATACTTTTATAATCTAAATAAACACGAGGCGGCACCTTTTCTTCCTTCTCATAATGCCTAATAGGTATGTTAAAATGTGCACCTAGGCGTGTAGCACAAATGCCTCCAAAGACGGGACCCTTAGTACGGTTCATACTTAACCATTTAGCAATAATGCCGCCCATAGTAAAAGAGTTATCACCGTATAAGCCATGGTGCAAAATGATAATATCAGGGATACTCAGGTTTCCACAGTTTCCGCGACCAATTAAACAACGACTAGCAAATAATGCAAAATAATGTAAAACAGGAAAGTGTATGCTAGTGATTCGTGCATCGGAAACCTTCCTTGTTTCCCCTATGGTGATAGTGTCAATAAATCCCTCCACATCCTCACGATGTGGTTCTTCTGTATTGCCCCCAAAAGGGACTAAACAAATCCAATAGAAATCATAGAATGACATCTCCTTGTGCTCATCATATAAATGAAACTCTACCGTAGGTGGCGAGTTCCTAGAATGGAAATGAAAGTTTTGTACAAAGGTATTTGTGAGTAAGAGATACTGATCGCATTGGTCGTGGAGGAAAGCAGTGAGGCCTGCAGTTTGAGCCAGTTCATAAAAATCTTCATAAATATCGACTGCTCTCAGAAAATCATCGGAGGGCCATTCACACGCCCGAACCCCGCGGTGCGAGGCAGATTATACTTAGGCTTGGGTGCCTTTTCCTTCGAGCTTTGGCTCGATGAGCCCCTCAAGAATCTCCTCATTATATTCTGAAACATTCTGAAATTTTTTTAGTAACTTCAAAATAAAAGTAAACTAAACTCAATAATATTGATACCAATAACTCCTACAAGTGCCTAGAGCCTATATCATGCATCAAAACTACTTGGAACCATATAAATTTGACATGCAAGCTCAAGAACAGGTTCACCTAAGCAACACAAATTTGCAATGAATAAAGCACTAGAACAAAAACTAATTGGACCAATGGAGGAGTCACATACCAAAGAACAATCTCCCCAAGCAGTTTTGTGAGAGATGCTTTGAGCAAGGAGATCGAAAATGGCAGCAAAGTGAGCTAGAACTCGTGCTTGTGTTGGTTTTTCGTGTTTGTGGGAGGAAGAAGAAGAGGATGGGTGCAGGAATAAGTGGAGGAGGGCCACCATGGGCCCACGAGGCAGGGGGGCACGCCCAGGGGGTAGGGAGCGCCCTCCACCCTCGTGACCAGGTGGCAGCTCCCCCGCGGTAATTTTTGCACTAAAAATCCTCAAATGTTCCCGAAAAAATCATATTAAATTGGCATATCATTCCGAAGAATTTTATTTCCGGGATATTTTTATATTGCACGGATAAATCAGGAAACAGGCAGAAAAAATATATTATTTTTACTTTATTTAAACTAAATAACAGAAAGTATAGAGAGGGTACAGAAAATTGTGCTTCTAGTTTCATCCATCTCATGCTCATCAAAAGGAATCCACTAACAAGGTTGATCAAGTCTTGTTAACGAACTCATTCCGAATAACATGGAATCGGAGAAATATCGAATAACACTATGTTACCTCAACGGGGATATGCACATCCCCAACAATAAGTATATCATATTTCTTCTTGACAGTAGGAAGAGGAAATTCAAAACCTCCAAATATAATCGATGGAATTTTTCCGATAGAACTGATACTATGAACTTGAGGTTGTTTCCTCGGAAAGTGTACCGTATGCTCATTACCATTAACATGAAAAGTGACATTGCCTTTGTTGCAATCAATAACAGCCCCTGCACTAGTAAGAAAAGGTCTTCCAAGAATAATAGACATACTATCGTCATCGGGAATATCAAGAATAACAAAGTCCGTTAAAATGGTAACGTTTGCAACTACCACAGGCACAATCCTCACAAATACTGACAGGTATAGCAGTTGATTTATCAGCCATTTGCAAAGATATTTCAGTAGGTGTCAACTTATTCAAATCAAGTCTACGATATAAAGAGAGAGGCATAACACTAACGCCGGCTCCAAGATCACATAAAGCAGTTTTAACATAGTTTCTTTTAATAGAACATGGTATAGTAGGTACTCTGGGATCTCCAAGTTTCTTTGATATTCCACCTTTAAAAGTATAATTAGAAAGCATGGTCGAAATTTCAGCTTCCGGTATCTTTCTTTTATTTGTAACAATATCTTTCATGTACTTAGCATAAGGGTTCGTTTTGAGCATATTAGTCAATCGCATACGTAAAAAGATAGGTCTAATCATTTCAGCAAAGTTCTCAAAATCCTCATCATCCTTATTCTTGGATGGCTTGGGAGGAAAAGGCATGGGTTTCTGAACCCAAGGTTCTCTTTCTTTACCATGTTTTCTAGCAACAAATTCTTTCTTATCATAACGTTGATTCTTTGATTGTGGGTTATCAAGATCAACAGCAGGTTCAATTTCTACATCATTGTCATTACTAGGTTGAGCATCATTAACATTATCACTAGGTTCATGTTCATTGCTAGATTGTGTTTCAGCATCAGAAATAGAAATATCAATTGGATTATCAGGTGGTTCAGTAATAGGTTCACTAGAAGTTTGCAAAGTTCTATCATTTTTCTTTTTTCCTTTTAGAAGAACTAGGTGCATCAATTTTATTTCTCTGAGAATCTTGCTCAATTCTCTTAGGGTGGCCTTCACGATACAAAGGTTCCTGAGTCATTCTACCAGTACTAGTAGCCACTTTAACAGAATAATTATTTTTCTTACTATTCATTTCATCGATCAATTCTTTTTGAGCTTTAAGTACTTGTTCTACTTGAGTGGTAACCATAGAAGCATGTTTGCTAACAAGTTTAAGTTCACCTCTAATATTAGCCATATAATCACCCAAGTATTTAATCATATCAGCATCTTGTTTTAATTGTCTACCAAAATAAGCATTGAAGTCTTCTTGCTTAAATATAAATCTATCAAACTCATCCAAGCACCGACTAGCAATTTTAGGAGGGATTTCAGCTTTATCATATCTATAGAGAGAATTTACCTTTACTACCTGTGTCGGGTTATCGGGATCAGGAGGTTCTTCAATAAATAAAGGATTAAGATCATATGTTTCTTCAACAGGCGGTAAATTAAGACCATGTATTTCTTCAATAGGAGGTAAATTCTTAACATCTTCAGCTTTAATAACTTTTTCTTTCATAGATTTCTTTGCCTCTTGCATATCTTCATGACTGAGAAATAGAACACCTCTCTTCTTCGGTGTTGGTTTAGGAATAGGATCATTAATTGGAGCAGGAGCTGGCTCATGAGGTGCCCAATTATTTTCATTTGTCAACATATTGTTCAATAGGATTTCAGCTTCATCCGGTGTTCTTTCCCTGAAAAGAGAACCCGCACAACTATCCAGGTAATCTCTGGAGGCATCGGTTAGTCCATTATAAAAGATATCGAGTATTTAATTCTTCTTAAGAGGATGATCAGGCAAAGCATTAAGTAACTTAATAAGCCTCCCCCAAGTTTGCGGAAGACTCTCTTCTTTGATTTTCACAAAGTTGTATATTTCCTTTAAAGCAACTTGTTTCTTATGAGCAAGGAAATATTTAGTAAAGAAGTAATAAATCATATCCTGGGGGCTACGCACACAACCAGGATCAACAGAATTAAACCATATCTTAGCATCACCCTTTAATGAGAACGGAAATATTTTGAGGATATAAAAGTAGAGAGATCTCTCATCATTAGTGAACAGGGTGGCTATATCATTTAATTTAGTAAGATGTGCCACAACAGTTAAAGATTCATACCCATGAAAAGGATCAAATTCAACCAAAGTAATTATATCAGGATCAACAGAGAATTCGTAATCCTTATCAGTAACAAAGATAGGTGAAGTAGCAAAAGCAGGGTCAGGTTTCATGCTAGCATTTAGAGATTGCTTACTCCATTTAGCTAATAATCTTTTAAGTTCAGTTCTATTTCTACAAGCTAAAATAGCTAAAGAAGCATCTTGATCAAATACATAACCCTTAGGAATAGCAAGTTGTTCTTCATCATCACTTTCATCAGTATCATCAGATTCAATATTTTCAATTTCTCTAACCCTAGCAAGTTTTTCTTCCAGAAAATCACTAAGTGGCATAGTAGTGTCAGGCATAGAGGTAGTTTCATCATAAGTATCATGCATAGCAGAAGTGGCATCATCAATGACATGTGACATATCAGAACGAATAGCAGAAACAGGTGTAGGTGTCGCAAATTTACTCATAACAGAAGGTGAATCAAGTGCGGAGCTAGATGTCAGTTCCTTACCTCCCCTCGTAGTTGAGGGATAGATCTTGGTTTTTGGATCTCTCAAGTTCTTCATAGTGTCCAACAGATATAAATCCCAAGTGACTCAAAGAATAGAGCTATGCTCCCTGACAACGGCGCCAGAAATTAGTCTTGATAACCCACAAGTATAGGAGATTGCAACAACTTTCGAGGGTACAGTATTCAACCCAAATTTGTTGATTTGACACAAGGGGAGCCAAAGAATATTCTCAAGTATTAGCAGCTGAGTTGTCAATTCAACCACACCTGGAAACTTAGTATCTGCGGGAAAGTGTTTAGTAGCAAAGTAATATGATAGTGATGGTAACGATAACAAAAGAGTAATGAAAGTAAAGTAATGTTTTTGGTATTTTGTAGTGATTGTAACAATAGCAACGGGAAAGTAAATAAGCGTAAACCAGTATATGGAAAGCTCGTAGGCATCGGATCAATGATGGATAATTATGTCAGATGCGGTTCATCATGTAACAGTCATAACATAGGGTGACACAGAACTAGCTCCAGTTCATCAATGTAATGTAGGCATGTATTCCGAATATAGTCATACGTGCTTATGGAAAAGAACTTGCATGACATCTTTTGTCCTACCCTCCTGTGGCAGCAAGGTCCTAATGGAAACTAAGGGATATTAAGGCCTCCTTTTAATAGAGTACCGGAACAAAGCATTAGCACATAGTGAATACATGAACTCCTCAAACTACGGTCATCACCGGTAAGTATCCCGATTATTGTCACTTCGGGGTTAACGGATCATAACACATAATAGGTGACTATAGACTTGCAAGATAGGATCAAGAACTCTCATATATTGATGAAAACTTAATAGGTTCAGATCTTAAATCATGGCACTCGGGCCCTAGTGACAAGCATTAAGCATAGCAAAGTCATAGCAACATCAATCTTAGAACATAGTGGATACTAGGGATCAAACCCTAACAAAACTAACTCGATTACATGATAAATCTCATCCAACCCATCACCGTCTAGCAAGCCTACGATGGAATTACTCACGCACGGCGGTGAGCATCATGAAATTGGTGATGGAGGATGGTTGATGATGACGACAGCGATAAATCCCCCTCTCCGGAGCCCCGAACGGACTCTAGATCAGCCCTCCCGAGAGGTTTTAGGCCTTGGCGGCGGCTCCGTATCTTAAAACACGATGATTTCTTCTCTTTTATTTTTTTCTCCCCGAAAGCAAATATATAGAGTTGGAGTTGGCATCGGGAAGTCTCCAGGGGGCCCACGAGGTAGGGGGGCGCGCCCTAGGGGGGGGGAGCCCCCCTCATGAGCAGGGTGTGGGCCCCCTGGTCTTCATCTTTGGCGAGGATTTTTTATTATTTATTGTAAGGTATTCCGTGGAGTTTTGGGTCATTCCGAGAACTTTTGCTTTCTGCACATAAAACAACATCATGGCAATTCTGCTGAAAACAACGTCAGTCCGGGTTAGTTCCATTCAAATCATACAAGTTAGAGTCCAAAACAAGGGCAAAAGTGTTTGGAAAAGTAGATACGACGGAGACGTATCACAACTCAATTGGCGACGTGGGCCCATAAGACACACAGCCGAGTTAGTAAAACGGTTTTCGGTTTCTAGACTCAACTTCGGCCAAGGAGTTGGAAAGGGGGATCCTACAGGCAGTCGGCTCTGATACCAACTTGTGACGCCCTCGATTCAATCGTACACTAATCGTACACGCAAATGTGTACGATCAAGATCAAGGACTCATGGGAAGATATCACAACACAACTCTAGACACAAATTAAAATAATGCAAGCTTCATATTACAAGCCAGGGGCCTCGAGGGCTCGAATACACAAGAGTCAGCGGAAGAAACAATATCTAAGTATAGACATAAGTTAAACAAGTCTGCCTTAAGAAGGCTAGCACAAAGGCAACAATGATCAAAAAGGCAAGTGTGACGCCCCGAGACCAATGTGCCAGGTGTCGTCCAGTTATTTGCTATTGTTGCCTTGTCATTGCTTGCGTGTCATGCATTGCATATCATGTCATCATGTGCATTTCATTTGCATACATGTTCGTCTCATGCATCCGAGCATTTTCCCCGTTGTCCATTTTGCAATCCGGCGCTCCTATGTCATCCGGTGTCCCTTTCTACCTCTTTTCGTGTGCGGGTGTTAAACGTTCTCGGATTGGACCGAGACTTGTCATGCAGCCTTGGTTTACTACCGGTAGACCGCCTGTCAAGTTTCGTGCCATTTGGACTTCATTTGATACTCCAACGGTTAACCGAGGGACCGAAAAGGCCTCGTGTGTGTTGCAGCCCAACACCCCTCCAAAGTGTCCCAAAACTACCTAAACCCTCTCCATCATCTCGGCCGTTCAATCACAATCACGTGGCCGAAAACCGCACCTCATTTGGACTCTCCTAGCTTCCTCTACCTATAAATATGTGTCTCCCTCCGAAATTCTCGCGCAGTTAAACCCTAAAAATCCCCCCACTCATCGCCGGACATGTCCACTCCACGCTGGACGCGCCCACCCCAGCCGGCCACCTCACTCCGGTGAATCAGCTTCCGCCACGTCGCCCCGCCGCCGCTCTCCTCCAATCAGGAGCTGCCACTTGTCTGTGTCGTCATCCCCGCGCCGCCAGGCCCGAGGCGCCCAGATCTGGCCCTCCAGGCCCAACCGCTCGCGCCGCCAGCCCGTTGCGTCCCCGCCGCCAGGAGCTCACTGCCCGGCTCCCTCAGCCGCCGTCTAGCCGCCCTCCGACGCATGGTGCGCCGCCGTCCTCCCTCTGCACACCGCCGCCGGAGTCCGCCTGCCCCGCCTCCGTTCAACATGCGCCAGAGCGCCGCGCCACCACGCCACCTCAGCAGCTCCGCCGGCCGCCTTGCTCCTTCTCCGGCCGCGGGACCGCACTGCCCCGTTGCCGGAGCGCCTCGCCGTCGACCTCGCCCGGATCAGTGCCTCGCCGGAGACCACGCCTCGCCGGAGTTCTTCTCGGGCCGGATCCGAGGAAGATGGATCAGATCCACCACTTCCCCATCCAAACATGCCCCGTCTTAGATCTGCACCGCTCCGTCCCGGATCTCCCCGTCCCGTTGACTTTCTCGGAGATGTCTATTTTTCTTCTAAGTCCCAGTAATATTTTGCATTTTCAACGCATCATAACTCTGCATCCGTAGCTCCGATTCGTGCGTGTAGCATATCAAAATGTTCGTCTCGACGAGTACATCATTTCATATCATTGCATCATTTTCATTTGAGATCATCTTGATGCCCAAAATGCTGTTGGAAGAGGGCTATGTGAGGAATTTGGCAGATCTGTTTCAGCAAATAGCTATTTGTCATTTTTGCCATATTTAATGTGTGCATGTTATGATCCTGAGCTCTACATGTGTTTTGTTATATGCCATGCCATCTTTACAGTGGTGCTTGCCATGTATTTTTCTGATATTTGTGGTGACTAGCACAAGCTTGCAAAGTAGCGTAATCGGTAATGCTGATTTCAGGGACTTAGAATTTCACTAAGTCCTTGTCCTGATTTTGTCGTTATGCCATGTGTTCAAGTTGTTTCCTAGTGATCCGCGCCTCTTTTGAGGATGATCAGTAAGGATGTTTTGCAAACATTGTGGTGCTCTAACCATACATGTCTTTGTTTGCATTTATGGAGCAACCTAGCTTGAGTCAATCAAGCTCTACTTTTGCTATAAAATGTTCCTGGCAGATCGTTGACATGATTAGCGATTTTGCCGAGGTTGTTGCTATTGATCCGTGCATGCTATGATGTTGTTCTTGCCATGTCTAGTTTCTATGCCATGTTTGCTTGATGGGTGTATGCTTAGTTTGTCATGCCATGCCTTGTAGTGAGTGCATCGAGCTCGTAAACATGCCTACTCGTTAACTGTTTTGCATGCTCCAGTTTTTCACTAAGTTTGAATCTGTTTATGTTGTTGGCATGTTCACATGCTTGCAATTGTATTTTCTGATCCCTTTTGGCTCAAGGTCACTAAGGGACTTTTGTTAAGTGCTTTGAGTAGCTTCATGACATGACTTGCTTTGCCATGTTACGTTCCTGTAGCATGTACTTTTCATGCTCTAAAGTTTGCTTCCTGCTGATAAATTCCAGACTTGTGTTAATTTCACTAAGTCTGAAACCTGTTATCATTTGCACTTTTGCCATGCTTGTTTGAATCTGTTCATGGATGAATTAGCCGTAGCTCAGTGTTCATCTTTTGTCAAGCTTCATGAGTGGATCCCAGCCATGTATTTCGTTGCCATGTTTGAGTGCTGTAGCATATTTAACTTGATGCATTTAGATGGCTACTTGCTGTTTATCACAGACCGGTGCCATATTTGTTTTGCTTGCCATTTTCAAACCGTGCATCCGATTCCGGTGATCTAAATATCGATTTCAACCGAAATCACCTCACCTTTCCAGTGGCACTCTTGGATTTCCAAGTTGAGTCCATGTTCAATCATTCCTTTCCAAATCTTGCATATGCATCACATACCGCATCCCGCATATCATACCATGTTTGCATCATGTTGTTTGAGCATTGCACGTGGTTGATTGTGTTCCGTTTGCTTGTTGTTCTTGTTTGGGTAGAGCCGGGAGACGAGTTCGTGAACGAGGAGCCCGTTGAGTTCGCTTACGAGGATCAAGTCAACTCTGACAACTTTGTAGGCAAGATGACCATACCCTCGAAATTACTTCTATCTTTGCTTGCTAGATGCTCGCTCTTTTGCTGTGCCTATGCTACGATGCCTACCACTTGCTTATCATGCCTCCTAGATTGCCATGTCAAACCTCTAACCGACCTTGTCCTAGCAAACCGTTGATTGACTATGTTATCGCTTTGCTCAGCCCCTCTTATAACGTTGCTAGTTGCAGGTGAAGAGTGGAGATCGTTCCTTGTTGGAACATTGTTTATTATTGGGATATCACCATATTACCTTGTTTATCTTAATGCATCTATATACTTGGTAAAGGGTGGAAGGCTCGGCCTTATGCCTAGTGTTTTTTTTCCACTCTTGCCGCCCTAGTTTCCGTCATATCGCTGTTATGTTTCCGGATTTTGCATTCCTTATGCGGTTGGGTTATAATGGAAACCCCTTGACAGTTCGCCTTGAATAAAACTCCTCCAGCAAGGACCAACATTGGTTTTACCATTTGCCACCTAGCCTTTTCTTTCCCTTGGGTCGGCCGGCTCAAGGGTCATCTTATTTTAACCCCCCGGGCCAGTGCTTCTCTAAGTGTTGGTCCAAACTAAGCGATGTCCGGAGCTACCAGGGGCAACTCTGGGCTGGCCCACCCGACGTTTGGCTCATCCGGTGTGCCCTGAGAATGAGATATGTGCAGCTCCTATCGGGATTTGTCGGCACATCTGGGTGGCTTTGCTGGTCTTGTTTTACCATTATCGAAATGTCTTGTAACCGGGATTCCGAGCCTGATCGGGTCTTCCCGCTAGAAGGAATATCCTTCGTTGACCGTGAGAGCTTGTGATGGGCTAAGTTGGGACACCCCTGCAGGGATTTGAACTTTCGAAAGCCGTGCCCGCGGTTATGGGCAGATGGGAATTTGTTAATGTCCAGTTGTAGAAAACCTGAAGTTGACCTTAATTAAAATACATCAACCACGTGTGTAACCGTGATGGTCTCTTCTCGGCGGAGTCCAGGAAGTGAACACGGTGTTGGAGTAATGCTTGACGTAGGTTTTTCTAGGATCACTTCTTGATCATAGTTGTTCGACCGTGCTTTGCCCTCTCTTCTCACTCTCATTTGCGTATGTTAGCCACCATATATGCTAGTGCTTGCTGAAGCTCCACCTCTCATACCTTTTACCCTTCCTATAAGCTTAAATAGTCTTGATCGCGAGGGTGTGAGATTGCTGAGTCCCCGTGACTCACAGTTTATTTCCAAAACCAGTTTGCAGGTGCCGATGATACCGTGTAGGTGACGCAACCAAGCTCAAGGAGGAGCTCGATGAAGGCCTTGCCCTTTGTGTTGTTTCATTCTAGTTGATCAGTAGTGGAGCCCAGTTGGGGTCGATCGGGGATCTGTGTAGCTTTCGGGTAGTCTTCTTTTATTTTGGTTCCGTAGTCGGACCTTGATTGTATCTGATTGATGTAATGCTTTATTCATGTAATTATGTGAAGTGGCGATTGTAAGCCAACTATGTATCTTTTCCCCTTATGTTACATGGGTTGCGTGAAGATTACCTCACTTGCGACATTGCTTTCAATGCGGTTATGCCTCTAAGTCGTGCTTCGACACGTGGGAGATATAGCCGCATCGAGGGCGTTACAAGTTGGTATCAGAGCCTTCCCCGACCTTAGGAGCCCCCTGCTTGATCGAATCGCTGGCGTTATTGAGTCTAGAAATGTTTTGAATCATTTAGGATTATATATATCGGAGAGTTAGGAATTCTTTTTACTCCCCAGTCCCTTCATCACTCTGGTGAGGAATCCTGACGTAGAGTTTTGACTCTTCTCTTCTCAAATTTCACTAAAAAAAATTTAGGATCACGCGGGTATCTTGGAATCGTTTCGATGGTTTTGTGATGAGAACATTGTTCTTGGTGCCTCCTGACATTTAGGGGTTGTGGCAGTGTCCCGGGGAGTTGAGCTCTGAGGTGTTGTCGTCACAATTTTATCGTTGCAGTTCTGGAATATCTGAGATTAGTTTCGCCGACATCGAAAATCTCTTTTATGCAGTTGTTGGTGAGATAACCTCGACGCCACCCAGTACTGGGGCAGGAGTTCGGGAGTATTGCCATAACTCGTATAACGGATACTTTTCGAAGGTTGAGGTAGATGATTTCCGAAGGTTTCTTGGTTATGTGTTGAAGGATGGATACAGCTGGATGTAGGATTTGTTAGTTTTGGGTGAGATATTATGCTTCCCCTGTATCCCCAACACCTAATTGCATAACCGGAAAATTTCGGGAGTTTATAAGTGGGAATTCAAGTAGCTCTTAGGATATCTTTCCGACAGATGTATGATATGAAATTGGGGTTCGACGTCTAGTGGTTCGCCTATCCACGGTTGGTTTTATAGCAGTCTCGTTGTGTCTTAAAGAGTCCTTGGCTATGCCGACTCGGGGATGCTTCGTATGTCATGTGCACTGCCTTGTACCTGATGGTGCTGTATGATCGAGCCCGTGTAGGCCCCACCATGAAAACTTCGGACGAAATCTCTATCATATGTTTGTTCCGGCTTATTCTGCAAGCCAATCCTTTGTTTTGTTTTGAGTTGTGGTATTCGAGTTGCTTCGAAGTCAAATGTTGATTCCATACCTTTCCTAAGCGGTGTTCTCATATTTCTATGTGAATACTAATCCTTTTCGATCATCGAGACTGTCATGTCAATCCTTTTCAATCGGTGTGTTTCTCTTCAAGTGGATCCAATCTTTTTCAACATCCGCAAGATTCAATCTCAGCTTTCTCAACGGTGTTTGCTTCATCCGTCTTCAAGTTGCCTTTTTTCCCACCCTCCCACCCTTTTTCTTCAAGGACTCAGATTTATTAATCAAGTATCCATCTTATGGTTGTGAAGTATCTTCGTTCTTTCCGTCAATGTTCTTATCCGGTGATTCTCAAGAAGATACTAACGGAGCTTCAAGTTATCATTATTCGTTCTTTTTCTTCCCCGGTGGAACCAATTAAAGCTTTTGGTGTTCATCTTATCCTTTTTCTTCGGGGCAAATACCTTCTTATGCCGGTGCACCTCATAATCTTCCACTTCTCGCTATTCATTTGTTCCGGAGTGTTCAAGATATCTCGAGTCTGTTATCTCATTCAAGCCATTTAATTCAACCGGTGCTTTCTCTCTTTTGAATCGTTCTATGGTGTATCTTTTCAGTGGGCCCTAACCCACAGGTCTTTTCCCAGGATCTTACCTGACTCTTCTTTTCTTCCCGGAGTTAAACTCAAATTTCATTTCGAAGTTTGACGTAAGAATGAATTATCATCAGTCAAATGTCTTTCTCCAAGATCTTTCAAAATTCTTTTCATCGTTGGTTCAACCTTTCTAATTTTCATCCCGGAGTATCTCAACAATTCATGGTGGTGTTTCTCATCGTCATTCTCTGCACTTGTAGACCGAAGAAGAATTTTTCCTTCATATCTTGCTCCATTCTCTTCAAGATTCATGGGGCTAGCTTGTTGCCATCCTCTCACATTTGTTTTCCATTGTGATAATTCTTTTCACCCATCCGGAGCATTTCATGAGTTGTTTCCATTTCTTTCCCCCAAGGCCATCTTTTCAAATTTTACTCATTCCTAGCTTTCAGCTCTCTTTCTCCAAATCTTACCGGTGCTTCATACAAGTTTTTCTCTAATCAATTCACGATCTCTTCGTTCACTTGCATCTAAACTCTCTCAAGCATATTCGTACATTTGCTAATCCTTCCCGGTGTTTCTTCATGTTTTGTTTGTTCTTTTTCAATTCTTACGGTGGTTCGTTCAAGAGTTCCCCTTCCTTCGTTTATCATATCAATTCATTCGTTCTTTTCAATCCCGACCGGTGGATCGTTGAAGACATTCTCAAGTTTATGTTATATCTCTCTTAATCTTTTCTACGAGAATAAGTAATATGTCAAATCCGTTGCTTGTCATCAATTTAATTGGTGAAGATTAAGCATAATGTAATTCTTATTCTTGTTTCATCCATATGTTAATCTTGTCTTCCGGAGTTTGTTCATGATGTTTAAATTCTTGGTTTCAAGTGCTCGTCTTTCTTTTCTGGAGTTCCAACCCTTTCCTCTTTGTCTCGTCACGGAGATTCATCTAAATCATTGCAAGGATTCACCTTGTGTTTTCAACCTCTTTTTCCTTCCGTTTGATCATCCTTTTGTTACCGGAGTTCTCACGAAAGCTCAACATGGTGGTTCATCATGGATTTAATTCCTTCTCCAAGTTTTTCATTGAGATTATTTTCTAAGAAGCTCAAGCTTTCTTCATATTGTAATCCGGAGTGCAATTCTTTCTACCGTATCATTGGAGGTGGTATTATGTCATTCTTGATAATTTGAGTTCATGTTTCATGATTCACATGTGGTCAAGAATGGGATATTAAAATCCATCAATCTCTTCCTTGGAGTTATCTTGGGTTATATTTCACCTTAAGCCTTCCCTAAGGATGGTTGCTATTATGGTGCTTATAATTGATCCAAGTTCTTCATTTATCCTTTCCGGTGCGATATACTTTCTCGTCTCTTTGATCATATCAATCCAATTCTTTTCCCGCGAGTGGCAGGTTCTCACCTCATAATTTGAGATGTATTCCATAAGACCATATCAAGCTTATTCTTTTCGTTGTTGGTTTTCCAACAACTCCGTTCTAGCTTTTGTTGTAAGCGTGCTCCCTCGAGATCTTGTTTCCCTTCGTTCATCCCATTCCATTCTTACTTTTGTCCGGAGGCTTTGTGATGTTGCTCTTTTCAGTCCATCTTTTTGTTTTGTCAAGATCATGTTCTTTTCGTGCCTATCCATTTAACCGGAGTGTTGTGCCCTTTTGCTCGAGTTCTTTCATATTATCAAGCCTTGCATATCTTTCCAACCGGAGTGCTGTTCGAATTTGTTCTTCCTTGTTCCTCTTTTCCAACGGAGTGTTTTCAACTTTGTTCATCTTCATGGCATTCCTCCTTTCTTTTTGTTCAACCTCTAAAGGTTCATGGTTTCACTCGTTTGTCAAAGAAGCAACTTAGTTTTACCTCTTCTCTTTCTCTTCCGTTTTCACTCCGGTGCCATTCTAGATCTCGGGACGAGATCCTCTCGTAGTGGAGTGTTGGGATGCCCCGAGACCAATGTGCCAGGTGTCGTCCAGTTATTCGCTGTTGTTGCCTTGTCATTGCTTGCGTGTCATGCATTGCATATCATGTCATCATGTGCGTTTCATTTGCATACATGTTCGTCTCATGCATCCGAGCATTTTCCCCGTTGTCCGTTTTGCAATCCGGCGCTCCTATGTCATCCGGTGTCCCTTTCTACCTCTTTTCGTGTGCGGGTGTTAAACGTTCTCGGATTGGACCGAGACTTGTCATGCGGCCTTGGTTTACTACCGGTAGACCGCCTGTCATGTTTCGTGCCATTTGGACTTCGTTTGATACTCCAACGGTTAACCGAGGGACCGAAAAGGCCTCGTGTGTGTTGCAGCCCAACACCCCTCCAAAGTGGCCCAAAACCCACCTAAACCCTCTCCATCATCTCGGTCGTTCGATCACGATCGCGTGGCCGAAAACCGCACCTCATTTGGACTCTCCTAGCTCCCTCTACTTATAAATATGTGTCTCCCTCCGAAATTCTCGCGCAGTTAATCCCTAAAAATCCCCCCCGCTCGTCGCCGGACATGTCCACTCCGCGCCGGACGCGCCCACCCCTGCCGGCCACCTCACTTCGGCGAATCAGCTTCCGCCACGTCGCCCTGCCGTCGCTCTCCTCCAATCAGGAGCTGCCACTTGTCCGCACCATCGTCCCCGCGCCGCCGGGCCCGAGGCGCCCAGATCTGGCCCTCCAGGCCCAACCGCTTGCGCCGCCAGCTCATTGCATCCCCGCCGCCAGGAGCTCGCCGCCCGGCTCCCTCAGCCGCCGTCTCGCCGCCCTCCGACGCGTTGTGCGCCGCCGTCCTCCCTCTGCACACCGCCGCCGGAGTCCGCCTGCCCCGCCGCCGTTCAACGTGTGCGGAGTGCCGCGCCACCGCGCCACCTCGGCAGCTCTGCCGGCCGCCTTGCTCCTTCTCCGGCCGTGGGACCGCACCGCCCCGTCGCCGGAGCGCCTCGCCGTCGACCTCGCCCGGATCGGCGCCTCGCCGGAGACCACGCCTCGCCGGAGTTCTTCTCGGGCCAGATCCGAGGAAGATGGATCAGATCCACCACTTCCCCATCCAAACATGCCTCGTCCCAGATCTGCACCGCTCCGTCCCGGATCTCCCCGTCCCGTTGACTTTCTCGGAGATGTCTATTTTTCTTCTAAGTCCCAGTTATATTTTGCATTTTCAGCGCATCATAACTCTGCATCTGTAGCTCCGATGCATTCCTGTAGCATATCAAAATGTTCGTCTCGACGAGTACATCATTTCATCTCATTGTATCATTTTCATTTGAGCTCATCTTGATGCCCAAAATGCTATTGGAAGAGGGCTATGTGAGGAATTTGGCAGATCTGTTTCAGCAAATAGCTATTTGTCATTTTTGCCATGTTTAATGTGTGCATGTTATGATCATGAGCTCTGCATGTGTTTTTGAAAGTGCAACTATCCCTAGGTGGTTTTGGTAATTCATAACAACATATAGCTCATTGAGCTAATGCTATTCCAAGATGACTATTTCAGGAAAGCTCAATGATTGGCATGGCATGGATGTGAAAGTGGAACCCTCAAAATGCTAAGGACAAAGGATTGGCTCAAGCTCAAAAGCTCAAGACTCTTCATTTTATATTTTAGTGATCCAAGATCACATTGAGTCTTTAGGAAAAGCCAATACTATCAAGGAGGGATGAGGTGTTGCTTAATGAGCCTCTTGCTTCATGTGCTTAGTGATATGCTCCAAAACCCTCAACTACTTTCCCATATCCACATATGACCTAAACCCTAAGCCAAACTCGGTCCTACCGATTCTTTCTATCCGGCGCCACCGAGTTTCACTTGTCATAAGCCACTGCCAAACCCTAGCAATTCGGTTCTACCGATAGGGATCTCGGTCTCACCGAGATGGGATTGCAAACTCTCTGTTTCCCTTTCGTAACTTTTCGGTCTCACCGAAAGAGCGAATCGGTCCCACCGAGATTGCAATGTAAACTCTTTGTTTCCTTTTGTAACTTTTCGGTCTCACCGAAAGAGCAAATCGGTCCCACCGAGTTTGCCTGACCAACTCTCTGGTTAGCTTATTACCAAACTCGGTCTCACCGAGTTTGTGTAATCGGTCTCACCGAGATTACGTTATGCCCAAACCCTAACCATATCGGTCCTACCGAGTTGCATGTCAGTCCCACCGAAAATCTCTAACGGTCACTAGGTTTACCTTTTCGGTCCGACCGAGTTTGTTGATTCGGTCCCACCGAGATTGGAAAACTGTGTGTAACGGTTGGATTTTGTGTGGAGGCTATATATACCCCTCCACCTCCTCTTCATTCGTGGAGAGAGCCATCAGAACACATACACAATTCCAACTCATATGTTCTGAGAGAGAACCACCTACTCATGTGTTGAGACCAAGATATTCCATTCCTACCATATGAATCTTGATCTCTAGCCTTCCCCAAGTTGCTTTCCACTCAAATCTTCTTTCCACAAAATCCAAATCCTATGAGAGAGAGTTGAGTGTTGGGGAGACTATCATTTGAAGCACAAGAGCAAGGAGTTCATCATCAACACACCATTTGTTACTTCTTGGAGAGTGGTGTCTCCTAGATTGGCTAGGTGTCACTTGGGAGCCTCCGACAAGATTGTGGAGTTGAACCAAGGAGTTTGTAAGGGCAAGGAGATCGCCTACTTCGTGAAGATCTACCGCTAGTGAGGCAAGTCCTTCGTGGGCGATGGCCATGGTGGGATAGACAAGGTTGCTTCTTCGTGGACCCTTCGTGGGTGGTTGCTTCTTCGTGGACCCTTCGTGGGTGGAGCCCTCCGTGGACTCGCGCAACCATTACCCTTCGTGGGTGGAGCCCTCCGTGGACTCGCGCAACCGTTACCCTTCGTGGGTTGAAGTCTCCATCAACGTGGATGTAGGATAGCACCACCTATCCGAACCACGGGAAAAACATCCGTGTCTCCAATTGCGTTTGAATTCTCCAAACCCTTCCCTTTACATTCTTGCAAGTTGCATGCTTTACTTTCCGCTGCCAATATACTCTTTGCATGCTTGCTTGAATTGTGTGATGATTGCTTGACTTGTCCTACAATAGCTAAAATCTGCCAAGAACTAAAATTGGGAAAAGGTTAAGTTTTTATTTGGTCAAGTAGTCTAATCACCCCCCCTCTAGACATACTTTCGATCCTACAAGTGGTATCAGAGCTTTGGTCTCCATTTGCTTTGATCTCCATAGCTTTTGGTGGTCATAGCCTTGGTTTCACAACCTAGGAGAGTATGGCGTCTAGCGAGGGAAATTATCACCGTAGAGGTCCTTACTTTGATGGTACTAATTTTGCTAGTTGGAAGCATAAAATGAAAATGCATATTCTTGGACATAACCCCGCCGTTTGGGCTATTGTGTGTGTTGGTTTGCAAGGTGACTTCTTTGATGGGAAAGAACCAAACCGTGAAGCTACCGCGGATGAGTTGAAGATGTTGCAATACAATGCTCAAGCTTGTGATATTCTCTTCAACGGATTGTGCCCCGAAGAATTCAACAAAATCAGCCGTCTTGAGAATGCAAAGGAAATTTGGGACACTTTGATTGATATGCACGAAGGTACCGACTCCGTCAAGGAATCCAAGTTGGATGTGCTTCAAAGTCAACTTGACAAGTTCAAAATGAAGGATGGTGAAGGTGTCGCTGAAATGTACTCTAGGCTTGCTCTCATCACAAATGAGATTGCCGGCTTAGGAAGTGAAGAGATGACCGATAGATTCATCATCAAGAAGATTCTAAGAGCCTTGGATGGAAAATATGATACCGTGTGCACATTGATCCAAATGATGCCCAATTACAAAGATCTCAAGCCAACGGAGGTGATTGGAAGAATTGTTGCTCATGAGATGTCACTTAAGGATAAAGAGGAACTTCACAACAAATCAAGTGGTGCCTACAAAGCCTCATGTGAAGCCCCTACATCATCAAGTGAGAAACAAAACTTCAATGAAGAATTGAGCTTAATGGTGAAGAACTTCAACAAGTTCTACAAGAGTAGAAGCAAAGATAGAAGCTTCAAGTCAAGGTCCTACAATGACAAAAGATCTTCTAGTCGAGAGCGAAACTGCTACAGTTGTGGAAGACCCGGACACTATTCCAATGAGTGTACGGCTCCCTACAAGAGAAGAGAAGATTCTCCAAAAAGAAGAAGCAAAGAATCACCACCAAGAGAGAGAAGGAGTAGAGATGATCGTTATGAACGAAGATACTCACGGAGAAGCAAGGATTCGGAAAGGAAGGAAAAATCATCAAGGAGCTACACAAAACGAAGACATCAAGCTCATGTTGGTGAATGGGTATCCGGCTCCGACTCCGACAGCCACTCCGAGAGAAGTTATCACTCCGACTCCGAAGATACTCAAGATGAAGGTGTTGCCGGTCTAGCACTTGTGTCAACCAACTCCTACGACATATTTGACTCACCAAATGAAGGAATTGGAAGATGCTTCATGGCCAAAGGTCCTAAGGTAACACACCCCGAGTATGTTGATTTCAATAGTGATGAAGATGACTTGTTAGGTGATGATTTGCTTGTTGACAACTCTAGTGATGAATACTATGATGAAACGTCAATTAATCATGCTAATCAAGATAAAACGAATGACAATGATAAGGAGAAGATTGAGGCTCTAACTAAAGAACTAAACACTCTTAAGTTAGCTCATGAAACTATCTTCGAAGATCATCGAGAACTTTTAAGAGCTCATGAGAAATTACGCTTTGAAAAGCTCAATCTTGAGCAAGAGCATGAGTTCTTAAAAGCAATCAATGATGATCTCCGCAAGAAAAGTTCTTCTTACATTGCCAAGCGTTTACTCTTATCCACTTACATGCCTCAAGTCAAGTCTAGTAACAAGAACAAGAAAGATTCTTCCTCTAGCAGTAACAATGATCATGCTAAATCCAATATTGTTGCTTCTAGTAGTTCTCTTGATTCCACTAATGATTCTCTTAGCCAAGTTACACTTGAGCAAGAAAATAGCTTATTGAAGGGAATTATAGAGAAAGGAGTGTACAAAAGCCTTGCCGGGAGTAAGCAATTCGAGGAAATTGTGCGCAAGCAAGGAATGCACCGGAAGAATCAAGGTGTTGGTTTTGAACGAAAGTTCAATGCCAATGGAGTTGAGTGGGAAGAAGATCAATACCCCAAGACAAAGTTTGTTCCTCAACAAGAGAAGTATGATACTTCTTTCAAGGGGACACAAGCTCAAGATGATCTTCCACCACAAGACTACAAGCAAAAAGGCAAGGACAAGCTTCAAGAGGAAATTGATGCATTTGAAGAAGCTCCTAAGACCTTAGTCAAGTGGATTCCCAAGACTACTTCAAGTTCCACTTCATCAAGTACGACTACAACTCCAAGGATTCCCATCAAGATGGTGTGGATCCAAAAGAAGAAGAACTAGAGAGTTCTTGAGGGTGACTCCGCCAACATACTTCACTCTTATCATTTTGGCAAGAACAAGTGCAATCAACTTCCACATCTTGCACTAGTTCAAGGAGTCACAAACCCTCTTGTTGGTAAGACAAGGGACAAGGTAACCTAAAAGTTTTCATGGACATCATCTTGTGTGTGCATCACTCTATGTCTATGGATATCCTTGTTTGTTCCTTGTGGGACTAACCCATGTAGGTATTGAAAGTGCAATTCACTCAAATGGATAGCTCCAAGTGATCTACATCAACATTGAGCATCCACATCTTCAACATCTACATGAAGTCATCATCGACAAAACCCGAGGTTAGTTCATCCCTCTAAGGGGGGATATCACATCTAGGGGGAGCTTTACTCTAAGACTTGAGCTAAAGCAACTCTAAAGATGTGAACACAACAATGCTTTATGTAAAAGTGGTAACCCCACTTGAGCTTAAACGATGAGTATGACCTATGATCAAGTGTTCTCACTTGACTCCTAAGTCAATATACTCATATATAGATGACCTTGTCATCGCAAATTGCTTGATAGATGCTAGAATTGGTTGTGCATGCCTTGTCACATATTTCATTTGCCATCTTATTGTGTGAGCATGCTGGTTGCATATTTTACTCATTCGAGGACATCCACTTGTTGTTTTGATTGTTTGGTTTTATTTCCTTTTGCCAAGTGGATGGACAAGAATGCCTAAGAACCTCCTCTAGCTATCTATGCTTTTCTCGTCTCAAACTCTATTCATGCTACATCACAAAATTTGATCAAGTCAGATTCGAACCACTCTGTGTGAGGAGCGCTCGGAGTCCCCGATTCGTCATAGACTTAAACTTCCAAAACCTCTTTATGATTCTCGGTCTGACCGATACCCTACTTTCGGTCCTACCGAGATCATTAAGTTGATCTAGGTTTTCGATCTCGGTGCAACCGATTTGAACCATTCGGTCACACCGAGTTGCAACAACTGTATACAGTTTTGCATCTCGGTGCCACCGAGTTGTTCCACTCGGTCACACCGACAGGGTCGGGCTATATATAGTCACGGGCAAAAATTTGGAAATTTCTCCGAACCCCTTCGCCCGCGCGATAGCCTGCTCTGCCAACTTGGTCTCCGGATCGTCTCCTCGCCGCCAGCCGCCTCCAGTCGCTGGTCTCCGTCGCCGTCAACGGAAATTCAACCCCGCCGTTGCCGCCGTAGCGAGTCTCCGCCGAACTAGGGTATGGACTCGATCTTTGTGCTATTCCCCAATCCGATTCTTAGCACATTGTGATCATCATGATTCTTGCCACGTTTGTTAAACTTCTATCCAGTCAATGAACTCGTAGATTAGGTTTAATTCGAAAATTTTAGGGTTAGGTTTCCGCCGAAACCATCTCGGACCCACCGAGTTGAAAAACTCGGTCCCACCGATTTGGCTTATGCCATTGCACAAGTGAGACTCGGTCTGACCGAGAATTACTTATCGGTGTGACCGATTTTGGAACTCTGTGAAACCCTAGCAGTCTCGGTGCCACCGAACTGTGACTCGGTCTGACCGAGTTCACTAGTTTAGGTGCCAAAACTGCTTCGGTATCACCGAGTTTAGAAATCGGTAGATCCGAGATGCTTTCAGTGGGAAACTAAAACTAAGTTTTTGAATTATTCTTTTGCAAAAATCTCTGCATTTTGTGATGCTTATCCACTCTATCTCATCTATAACCTATTCACAGGGTCAGCAGTCAGAGTTTGCATCATGTCAGACCAAAGTGATAGCCAGAACTTGTCAGAGCAGCAAGTGCAGATGAGTGAGGGCACTAGTCCCTCAAGTTCCTCAGATGATGGCAGCAGGAGCACCCCTAGCAATCTGCCTAAAGCTGCCACAAGACAGAGAAAGAAGAGAACCTCAGACTCAGAAGATGAGGATTATGTGGCAGAAGAGGAAGCAACTTCCAAGAGAGTTGAGCCAGCACAGGGCATAAAACCAGGGATGAAGATCAAAAGGCCAGCAGGCAGGCAGCCTATGTCAAAGGCCAGAGCTTCAACTGAGAAGCCCACTCCCATTGAGCCAGTTGCTGCTGAAGGCAAGAAGAGGAAAGAAAGGGTGAAGAAAACTGTAGCCAGAGTGCTTGGCAAGGCTTCCATCATGGAAGATGAGGAGGAAGAAGAAGAGGTAGCTGCACCAGCACCTAAGGCACCCAAGCTGATGGGTGATGCCATAAGAACAGGGGCAGCTGCTTCCAAGGCCAAGCCAGCTCCAAAGCCAAAGCCAAAGAGGAACACAAGAAGCATCCCAGCTACTGAGAAGAACAAGGCCCCAGTGCCTGAAGCTGCAGAAGAAGAAGAAGAGAATGTTCTTAGAAAGCTCAAGCCCAAGATCCCAGACCACAACGATGCTCATCCTGTGGCTGAGGATATGAAACTCAGGAGAGATTCAGGGCTCCGGAAGTGGAGAGAAGCAGACCCGTATGCTTCAAGGAGAAGGACTGCAGTTGACTACAGGTTTCACACCAAGGAGCAGCAAGACTTTTATGAGACAGTGCTGCTAGACAAGAAGCCAATTGTCTGTGATATGAGATGGGTTGATTGGCAATACATCAAGGACAACGAAGAGTACTACCCTGGAGTGCAGGACAGCTTCAAGGCATGTGGAGTAGAGGACTTTGTTGGGCAGAAGCTCACAAAGTGGAACGAGGAACTCATCATGCAGTTCTACTCCACAGCCCATTTCTATCCAGATGGCAGGATTGTATGGATGTCAGAGGGTACGAGGTACCAGTCTACAGTTGCTGAATGGGCTCAGCTGATTAATTCCCAGAAGAGCATGACGATGACTTGGACATATATGCCAAGAAGAAGATGGACCACAACTCAATGTCAAACATGTACAAGGAGATTCCAAATGAAGCACTTGATACGTTCAAGTTTGGCTCAGTACACTATCTTCTGTCAGGGCTGCCAACTATCAACTGGATCCTTAGGCACACCTTGTTGCCCAAGTCAGGTGATCACAAGATGATCAGAGGCCATGCGATCAATTTGCTTCATATATTTGATGTGCCACAGAAGTTCAAAGTGATGAGCCTCATGGTAGAGACCATTAAGAGGACAGCAACTGATCAGAAGAGGAGCTGTGGATATGCCCCACAAATTCAGGAGTTAATCAACTCCAAGATGGGCACAGGCATATACTTATTGGACAAGGAAAACCTGCCCATCCGTCCAGATTTTGAAGATGTCATGAATGAGAATGAACCATCATCTGCACAAGCACAAGCAAAGAAGGAGAAGGCAAGGAAGGAGAAAGCTGCCAAGATGCCAACTCAAGAGGAGGCATCTGAGTATTTCTTGAAAACCAAACAAGAGCAGCTTGGTTACTTGATTGCATCCACACTGAGGATTGAGCAAGGACTGGCCACCCTCACTCAGAATCAGCAGAGCTTAGAGAGGATCATGGAACAAAAGTTCTATGACTTGGATGTCAAAGTAACAGAGATTCAGTCTGCAGTGGAACAACTTCAGGATGACATGCAGGAGAGGAGAGGCAAGACTACAACTGATGCCTTTGCCAGAGTGCCAAGAGCTCAGAGATCATCTGCAGTGCCAGTTGCTGACACCAGAGCCACCACTTCTGCACCAGCTACAGCCTCAGTTCCACCAGCTCCAGCGTCCACTTCAGCCTCGACTCCGACCACGTCTACAGAAGGCTTCGTCCTTGGAGTGCTCCGGACTCCACCACCACCTGAAGATCAAGCCTGAGTGTCGACTTAGCACTATGCATTTTCTAGGAACTTTTTGGTAACTTGTTGCCAAAGGGGGAGAAAATGTATAGATCATAGGCTTCGAGAGAGAGAGTGTTGCTTTTATTCTCTCTTGTTTTATTTGGTGGTTTTTCGAACTTTGTTTGCTTTTGTGTGAGATACTATGTCATTGCTCGTGAGACATTGATGATCATGTGTTTGATCATAAGCTACACTTAATGTTTGCTTAATATTATCATCTTATCTATCTTATGTGATCATTCACTATTCTTGGTGATGAGTGCATGTATTTCATTCTTATCATTTTAAGCGCTCCACCAAGATGTATGTGACATGGAAGAGTAACCCATGACTCTAACTCTTTGTGCATTTGCAGTCCAAAGCAAATTTTAAATATGCACAAATTTAGGGGGAGCTCTTACTTGTCACATACTTCTCAAAGCGACGATATATTTCATGCTTATTATCATTTGTCGAAGCTTTGATCTATATGTTGTCATCAATTACCAAAAAGGGGGAGATTGAAAGTGCAACTATCCCTAGGTGGTTTTGGTAATTCATAACAACATATAGCTCATTGAGCTAATGCTATTCCAAGATGACTATTTCAGGAAAGCTCAATGATTGGCATGGCATGGATGTGAAAGTGGAACCCTCAAAATGCTAAGGACAAAGGATTGGCTCAAGCTCAAAAGCTCAAGACTCTTCATTTTATATTTTAGTGATCCAAGATCACATTGAGTCTTTAGGAAAAGCCAATACTATCAAGGAGGGATGAGGTGTTGCTTAATGAGCCTCTTGCTTCATGTGCTTAGTGATATGCTCCAAAACCCTCAACTACTTTCCCATATCCACATATGACCTAAACCCTAAGCCAAACTCGGTCCTACCGATTCTTTCTATCCGGCGCCACCGAGTTTCACTTGTCATAAGCCACTGCCAAACCCTAGCAATTCGGTTCTACCGATAGGGATCTCGGTCTCACCGAGATGGGATTGCAAACTCTCTGTTTCCCTTTCGTAACTTTTCGGTCTCACCGAAAGAGCGAATCGGTCCCACCGAGATTGCAATGTAAACTCTTTGTTTCCTTTTGTAACTTTTCGGTCTCACCGAAAGAGCAAATCGGTCCCACCGAGTTTGCCTGACCAACTCTCTGGTTAGCTTATTACCAAACTCGGTCTCACCGAGTTTGTGTAATCGGTCTCACCGAGATTACGTTATGCCCAAACCCTAACCATATCGGTCCTACCGAGTTGCATGTCAGTCCCACCGAAAATCTCTAACGGTCACTAGGTTTACCTTTTCGGTCCGACCGAGTTTGTTGATTCGGTCCCACCGAGATTGGAAAACTGTGTGTAACGGTTGGATTTTGTGTGGAGGCTATATATACCCCTCCACCTCCTCTTCATTCGTGGAGAGAGCCATCAGAACACATACACAATTCCAACTCATATGTTCTGAGAGAGAACCACCTACTCATGTGTTGAGACCAAGATATTCCATTCCTACCATATGAATCTTGATCTCTAGCCTTCCCCAAGTTGCTTTCCACTCAAATCTTCTTTCCACAAAATCCAAATCCTATGAGAGAGAGTTGAGTGTTGGGGAGACTATCATTTGAAGCACAAGAGCAAGGAGTTCATTACCTACACACCATTTGTTACTTCTTGGAGAGTGGTGTCTCCTAGATTGGCTAGGTGTCACTTGGGAGCCTCCGACAAGATTGTGGAGTTGAACCAAGGAGTTTGTAAGGGCAAGGAGATCGCCTACTTCGTGAAGATCTACCGCTAGTGAGGCAAGTCCTTCGTGGGCGATGGCCATGGTGGGATAGACAAGGTTGCTTCTTCGTGGACCCTTCGTGGGTGGTTGCTTCTTCGTGGACCCTTCGTGGGTGGAGCCCTCCGTGGACTCGCGCAACCATTACCCTTCGTGGGTGGAGCCCTCCGTGGACTCGCGCAACCGTTACCCTTCGTGGGTTGAAGTCTCCATCAACGTGGATGTAGGATAGCACCACCTATCCGAACCACGGGAAAAACATCCGTGTCTCCAATTGCGTTTGAATTCTCCAAACCCTTCCCTTTACATTCTTGCAAGTTGCATGCTTTACTTTCCGCTGCCAATATACTCTTTGCATGCTTGCTTGAATTGTGTGATGATTGCTTGACTTGTCCTACAATAGCTAAAATCTGCCAAGAACTAAAATTGGGAAAAGGTTAAGTTTTTATTTGGTCAAGTAGTCTAATCACCCCCCCTCTAGACATACTTTCGATCCTACAATACATTACAGAAAAACACTAAGGAAACATATGCTTCGTACGTCATGTGCACTGCCTTGTACCTGATGGTGCTGTACGATCGAGCCCGTGTAGGCCCCACCATGAAAACTTCGGACGAAATCTCTATCATATGTTTGTTCCGGCTTATTCTGCAAGCCAATCCTTTGTTTTGTTTTGAGTTGTGGTATTCGAGTTGCTTCGAAGTCAAATGTTGATTCCATACCTTTCCTAACCGGTGTTCTCATATTTCTATGTGAATACTAATCCTTTTCGATCATCGAGACTGTCATGTCAATCCTTTTCAATCGGTGTGTTTCTCTTCAAGTGGATCCAATCTTTTTCAACATCCGCAAGATTCAATCTCAGCTTTCTCAACGGTGTTTGCTTCATCCGTCTTCAAGTTGCCTTTTTTCCCACCCTCCCACCCTTTTTCTTCAAGGACTCAGATTTATTAATCAAGTATCCATCTTATGGTTGTGAAGTATCTTTGTTCTTTCCGTCAATGTTCTTATCCGATGATTCTCAAGAAGATACTAACGGAGCTTCAAGTTATCATTATTCGTTCTTTTTCTTCCCCGGTGGAACCAATTAAAGCTTTTGGTGTTCATCTTATCCTTTTTCTTCGGGGCAAATACCTTCTTATGCCGGTGCACCTCATAATCTTCCACTTCTCGCTATTCATTTGTTCCGGAGTGTTCAAGATATCTCGAGTCTGTTATCTCATTCAAGCCATTTAATTCAACCGGTGCTTTCTCTCTTTTGAATCGTTCTATGGTGTATCTTTTCAGTGGGCCCTAACCCACAGGTCTTTTCCCAGGATCTTACCTGACTCTTCTTTTCTTCCCGGAGTTAAACTCAAATTTCATTTCGAAGTTTGACATAAGAATGAATTATCATCAGTCAAATGTCTTTCTCCAAGATCTTTCAAAATTCTTTTCATCGTTGGTTCAACCTTTCTAATTTTCATCCCGGAGTATCTCAACAATTCATGGTGGTGTTTCTCATCGTCATTCTCTGCACTTGTAGACCGAAGAAGAATTTTTCCTTCATATCTTGCTCCATTCTCTTCAAGATTCATGGGGCTAGCTTGTTGCCATCCTCTCATATTTGTTTTCCATTGTGAGAATTCTTTTCACCCATCCGGAGCATTTCATGAGTTGTTTCCATTTCTTTCCCCCGAAGGCCATCTTTTCAAATTTTACTCATTCCTAGCTTTCAGCTCTCTTTCTCCAAATCTTACCGGTGCTTCATACAATTTTTTCTCTAATCAATTCACGATCTCTTCGTTCACTTGCATCTAAACTCTCTCAAGCATATTCGTTCATTTGCTAATCCTTCCCGGTGTTTCTTCATGTTTTGTTCGTTCTTTTTCAATTCTTACGGTGGTTCATTCAAGAGTTCCCCTTCCTTCGTTTATCATATCAATTCATTCGTTCTTTTCAATCCCGACCGGTGGATCGTTGAAGACATTCTCAAGTTTATGTTATATCTCTCTTAATCTTTTCTACGAGAATAAGTAATATGTCAAATCCGTTGCTTGTCATCAATTTAATTGGTGAAGATTAAGCATAATGTAATTCTTATTCTTGTTTCATCCATATGTTAATCTTGTCTTCCGGAGTTTGTTCACGATGTTTAAATTCTTGGTTTCAAGTGCTCGTCTTTCTTTTCTGGAGTTCCAACCCTTTCCGCTTTGTCTCGTCACGGAGATTCATCTAAATCATTGCAAGGATTCACCTTGTGTTTTCAACCTCTTTTTCCTTCCGTTTGATCATCCTTTTGTTACCAGAGTTCTCACGAAAGCTCAACATGGTGGTTCATCATGGATTTAATTCCTTCTCCAAGTTTTTCATTGAGATTATTTTCTAATAAGCTCAAACTTTCTTCATATTGTAATCCGGAGTGCAATTCTTTCTACCGTATCATTGGAGGTGGTATTATGTCATTCTTGATAATTTGAGTTCATGTTTCATGATTCACATGTGGTCAAGAATGGGATATTAAAATCCATCAATCTCTTCCTTGGAGTTATCTTGGGTTATATTTCACCTTAAGCCTTCCCTAAGGATGGTTGCTATTATGGTGCTTATAATTGATCCAAGTTCTTCATTTATCCTTTCCGGTGCGATATACTTTCTCGTCTCTTTGATCATATCAATCCAATTCTTTTCCCGTGAGTGGCAGGTTCTCACCTCATAATTTGAGATGTATTCCATAAGACCATATCAAGCTTATTCTTTTCGTTGTTGGTTTTCCAACAACTCCGTTCTAGCTTTTGTTGTAAGCGTCCTCCCTCGAGATCTTGTTTCCCTTCGTTCATCCCATTCCATTCTTACTTTTGTCCGGAGGCTTTGTGATGTTGCTCTTTTCAGTCCATCTTTTTGTTTTGTCAAGATCATGTTCTTTTCGTGCCTATCCATTTAACCGGAGTGTTGTGCCCTTTTGCTCGAGTTCTTTCATATTATCAAGCCTTGCATATCTTTCCAACCGGAGTGCTGTTCGAATTTGTTCTTCCTTGTTCCTCTTTTCCAACGGAGTGTTTTCAACTTTGTTCATCTTCATGGCATTCCTCCTTTCTTTTTGTTCAACCTCTAAAGGTTCGTGGTTTCACTCGTTTGTCAAAGAAGCAACTTAGTTTTACCTCTTCTCTTTCTCTTCCGTTTTCACTCCGGTGCCATTCTAGATCTCGGGACGAGATCCTCTCGTAGTGGAGTGTTGGGATGCCCCGAGACCAATGTGCCAGGTGTCGTCCAGTTATTCGCTGTTGTTGCCTTGTCATTGCTTGCGTGTCATGCATTGCATATCATGTCATCATGTGCGTTTCATTTGCATACATGTTCGTCTCATGCATCCTAGCATTTTCCCCGTTGTCCGTTTTGCAATCCGGCGCTCCTATGTCATCCGGTGTCCCTTTCTACCTCTTTTCGTGTGCGGGTGTTAAACGTTCTCGGATTGGACCGAGACTTGTCATGCGGCCTTGGTTTACTACCGGTAGACCGCCTGTCAAGTTTCGTGCCATTTGGACTTCGTTTGATACTCCAACGGTTAACCGAGGGACCGAAAAGGCCTCGTGTGTGTTGCAGCCCAACACCCCTCCAAAGTGGCCCAAAACCCACCTAAACCCTCTCCATCATCTCGGTCGTTCGATCACGATCGCGTGGCCGAAAACTGCACCTTATTTGGACTCTCCTAGCTCCCTCTACTTATAAATATGTGTCTCCCTCCGAAATTCTCGCGCAGTTAAACCCTAAAAATCCCCCCCGCTCGTCGCCGGACATGTCCACTCCGCGCCGGACGCGCCCACCCCTGCCGGCCACCTCACTCCGGTGAATCAGCTTCCGCCACGTCGCCCCGCCGCCGCTCTCCTCCAATCAGGAGCTGCCACTTGTCCGCACCATCGTCCCCGCGCCGCCGGGCCCGAGGCGCCCAGATCTGGCCCTCCAGGCCCAACCGCTTGCGCCGCCAGCTCATTGCATCTCCGCCGCGAGGAGCTCGCCGCCCGGCTCCCTCAGCCGCCGTCTCGCCGCCCTCCGACGCGTTGTGCGCCGCCGTCCTCCCTCTGCACACCGCCGCCGGAGTCCGCCTGCCCCGCCGCCGTTCAACGTGTGCGGAGTGCCGCGCCACCGCGCCACCTCGGCAGCTCTGCCGGCCGCCTTGCTCCTTCTCCGGCCGTGGGACCGCACCGCCCCGTCGCCGGAGCGCCTCGCCGTCGACTTCGCCCGGATCGGCGCCTCGCCGGAGACCATGCCTCGCCGGAGTTCTTCTCGGGCCAGATCCGAGGAAGATGGATCAGATCCACCACTTCCCCATCCAAACATGCCTCGTCCCAGATCTGCACCGCTCTGTCCCGGATCTCCCCGTCCCGTTGACTTTCTCGGAGATGTCTATTTTTCTTCTAAGTCCCAGTTATATTTTGCATTTTCAGCGCATCATAACTCTGCATCTGTAGCTCCGATGCGTTCCTGTAGCATATCAAAATGTTCGTCTCGACGAGTACATCATTTCATCTCATTGTATCATTTTCATTTGAGCTCATCTTGATGCCCAAAATGCTATTGGAAGAGGGCTATGTGAGGAATTTGGCAGATTTGTTTCAGCAAATAGCTATTTGTCATTTTTGCCATGTTTAATGTGTGCATGTTATGATCATGAGCTCTGCATGTGTTTTTGAAAGTGCAACTATCCCTAGGTGGTTTTGGTAATTCATAACAACATATAACTCATTGAGCTAATGCTATTCCAAGATGACTATTTCCGGAAAGCTCAATGATTGGCATGGCATGGATGTGAAAGTGGAACCCTCAAAATGCTAAGGACAGAGGATTGGCTCAAGCTCAAAAGCTCAAGACTCTTCATTTTATATTTTAGTGATCCAAGATCACATTGAGTCTTTAGGAAAAGCCAATACTATCAAGGAGGGATGAGGTGTTGCTTAATGAGCCTCTTGCTTCATGTGCTTAGTGATATGCTCCAAAACCCTCAACTACTTTCCCATATCCACATATGACCTAAACCCTAAGCCAAACTCGGTCCTACCGATTCTTTCTATCCGGCGCCACCGAGTTTCACTTGTCATAAGCCACTGCTAAACCCTAGCAATTCGGTTCTACCGATAGGGATCTCGGTCTCACCGAGATGGGATTGCAAACTCTCTGTTTCCCTTTCGTAACTTTTCGGTCTCACCGAAAGAGCGAATCGGTCCCACCGAGATTGCAATGTAAACTCTTTGTTTCCATTTTGTAACTTCTCGGTCTCACGAAAGAGCAAATCGGTCCCACCGAGTTTGCCTGACCAACTCTCTGGTTAGCTTATTACCAAACTCGGTCTCACCGAGTTTGTGTAATCGGTCTCACCGAGATTACGTTATGCCCAAACCCTAACCATATCGGTCCTACCGAGTTGCATGTCAGTCCCACCGAAAATCTCTAACGGTCACTAGGTTTACCTTTTTGGTCCGATCGAGTTTGTTGATTCGGTCCCACCGAGATTGGAAAACTGTGTGTAACGGTTGGATTTTGTGTGGATGCTATATATACCCCTCCACATCCTCTTCATTCGTGGAGAGAGCCATCAGAACACATACACAATTCCAACTCATATGTTCTGAGAGAGAACCACCTACTCATGTGTTGAGACCAAGATATTCCATTCCTATCATATGAATCTTGATCTCTAGCCTTCCCCAAGTTGCTTTCCACTCAAATCTTCTTTCCACAAAATCCAAATGCTATGAGAGAGAGTTGAGTGTTGGGGAGACTATCATTTGAAGCACAAGAGCAAGGAGTTCATCATCAACACACCATTTGTTACTTCTTGGAGAGTGGTGTCTCCTAGATTGGCTAGGTGTCACTTGGGAGCCTCCGACAAGATTGTGGAGTTGAACCAAGGAGTTTGTAAGGGCAAGGAGATCGCCTACTTCATGAAGATCTACCGCTAGTGTGGCAAGTCCTTCGTGGGCGATGGCCATGGTGGGATAGACAAGGTTGCTTCTTCATGGACCCTTCGTGGGTGGTTGCTTCTTCGTGGACCCTTCGTGGGTGGAGCCCTACGTGGACTCGCGCAACCATTACCCTTCATGGGTGGAGCCCTCCGTGGACTCGCGCAACCGTTACCCTTCGTGGGTTGAAGTCTCCATCAACGTGGATGTAGGATAGCACCACCTATCCGAACCACGGGAAAAACATCCGTGTCTCCAATTGCGTTTGAATTCTCCAAACCCTTCCCTTTACATTCTTGCAAGTTGCATGCTTTACTTTCCGCTGCCAATATACTCTTTGCATGCTTGCTTGAATTGTGTGATGATTGCTTGAGTTGTCCTACAATAGCTAAAATCTGCCAAGAACTAAAATTGGGAAAAGGTTAAGTTTTTATTTGGTCAAGTAGTCTAATCACCCTCCCTCTAGACATACTTTCGATCCTACAGTTTTCTTATATGCCATGCCATCTTTAAAAGGGTGCTTGCCATGTATTTTTGTGATATTTGTGGTGACTAGCACAAGCTTGCAAAGTAGCGTAATCAGTAATGCTGATTTCAGGGACTTAGAATTTCACTAAGTCCTTGTCCTGATTTTGTCGTTCTGCCATATGTTCATGTTGTTTCCTTGTGATCCGTGCCTCTTTTGAGGATGATCAGTAAGGATGTTTTGAAAACATTGTGGTGCTCTATCCATACATGTCTTTGTTTGCATTTATGGAGCAACCTAGCTTGAGTCAATCAAGCTCTACTTTTGCTATAAAATGTTCCTGGCAGATGGTTGACATGATTAGCGATTGTGCCGAGGTTGTTGCTATTGATCCGTGCATGCTATAATGTTGTTCTTGCCATGTCTAGCTTCTATGCCATGTTTGCTTGATGGGTGTATGCTTAGTTTGTCATGCCATGCCTTGTAGTGAGTGCATCGAGCTCGTAAACATGCCTACTCGTTAACTGTTTTGCATGCTCCAGTTTTTCACCAAGTCTGAATCTGTTTATGTTTTTGCCATGTTCACATGCTTGCAATTGTATTTTCTGATCCCTTTTGGCTCAAGGTCACTAAGGGACTTTTGTTAAGTGCTTTGAGTAGATTCATGACATGCCTTGCTTTGCCATGTTACGTTCCTGTAGCATGTACTTTTCATGCTCTAAAGTTTGCTTCCTGCTGATAAATTCCAGACTTGTGTTAATTTCACTAAGTCTGAAACCTGTTATCATTTGCACTTTTACCATGCTTGTTTGAACCTATTAATGGATGAATTAGCCGTAGCTTAGTGTTCATCTTTTGTCAAGCTTCATGAGTGGATCCCTGCTATGTATTTTGTTGCCATGTTTGAATGCTGTAGCATATTTAACTTGATGCGTTTAGATGGCTACTTGCTGTTTATCATAGACCGGTGCCATATTTGTTTTGCTTGCCATTTCCAAACCGTGCATCCGATTCCGGTGATCTTTATATCGATTTCAACCGAAATCACCTCACCTTTCCAGTGGCACTCTTAGATTTCCAAGTTGAGTCCATGTTCAATAATTCCTTTCCAAATCTTGCATATGCATCACATACCGCATCCCGCATATCATACCATGTTTGCATCATGTTGTTTGAGCATTGCACGTGGTTGATTGTGTTCCGTTTGCTTGTTGTTCTTGTTTGGGTAGAGCCGGGAGACGAGTTCATGAACGAGGAGCCCGTTGAGTTCGCTTACGAGGATCAAGTCAACTCTGACCACTTTGTAGGCAAGATGACCATACCCTCGAAATCACTTCTATCTTTGCTTGCTAGATGCTCACTCTTTTGCTATGCCTATGCTACGATGCCTACCACTTGCTTATCATGCCTCCTAGATTTCCATGTCAAACCTCTAGCTGACCTTTTTCTAGCAAACCGTTGATTGGCTATGTTACCGCTTTGCTCAGCCCCTCTTATAGCGTTGCTAGTTGTAGGTGATGAGTGGAGATCGTTCCTTGTTGGAACATTGTTCATTGTTGGGATATCACCATATTACCTTGTTTATCTTAATGCATCTATATACTTGGTAAATGGTGGAAGGATCGGCCTTATGCCTAGTGTTTTGTTCCACTCTTGCCGCCCTAGTTTCCGTCATATCGGTGTTATGTTCCCGGATTTTGCGTTCCTTACGCGGTTGGGTTATAATGGAAACCCCTTGACAGTTCGCCTTGAATAAAACTCCTCCAGCAAGGCCCAACATTGGTTTTACCATTTTCCACCTAGCCTTTTCTTTCCCTTGGGTCGGCCGGCTCAAGGGTCATCTTATTTTAACCCCCCCGGGCCAGTGCTTCTCTAAGTGTTGGTCCAAATTGAGCGATGTCTGGAGCTACCAGGGGCAACTCTGGGCTGGCCCACCCGATGTCTGGCTCATCCGGTGTGCCCTGAGAATGAGATATGTGCAGCTCCTATCAGGATTTGTCGGCACATCTGGGTGGCTTTGCAGGTCTTGTTTTACCATTGTCGAAATATCTTGTAACCGGGATTCCGAGCCTGATCGGGTCTTCCCGCTAGAAGGAATATCCTTCGTTGACTGTGAGAGCTTGTGATGGGCTAAGTTGGGACACCCCTGTAGGGATTTGAACTTTCGAAATCTGTGCCCGTGGTTATGGGCAGATGGGAATTTGTTAATGTCCGGTTGTAGAAAACCTGAAGTTGACCTTAATTGAAATACATCAACCGCGTGTGTAACCGTGATGGTCTCTTCTCGGCGGAGTCCGGGAAGTGAACACGGTGTTGGAGTAATGCTTGATGTAGGTTGTTCTAGGATCACTTCTTGATCATAGTTGTTCGACCGTGCTTTGCCTTCTCTTCTCACTCTCATTTGCGTATGTTAGCCACCATATATGCTAGTGCTTGCTGCAGCTCCACCTCTCATACCTTTTACCCTTCCTATAAGCTTAAATAGTCTTGATCGCGAGGGTGTGAGATTGCTGAGTCCCCGTCACTCACAGTTTATTTCCAAAACCAGTTTTCAGGTGCCGATGATACCGTGCAGGTGACGCAACCAAGCTCAAGGAGGAGCTCGATGAAGGCCTTGCCCTTTGTGTTATTTCGTTCTAGTTGATCAGTAGTGGAGCCCAGTTGGGGTCGATCGGGGATCTGTGTAGCTTTTTGGGGTAGTCTTCTTTTATTTTGGTTCCGTAGTCGGACCTTGATTGTATCTGATTGATGTAATGCTTTATTCTTGTAATTGTGTGAAGTGGCGATTGTAAGCCAACTATGTATCTTTTCCCCTTTTGTATTACATGGGTTGTGTGAATATTACCTCACTTGCGACATTGCTTTCAATGCGGTTATGCCTCTAAGTCGTGCTTCGACACGTGGGAGATATAGCCACATCGAGGGCGTTATAGCAAGGCCTCCTGCCTGGGAGCCTCCTAACTACTCCAGGTCGTCAACGGCCATCACATAGTAGTAGGCACCCTCGGGGTAGTAAAAATCATCAGTGGTGTCTTCTGGCTCCTGGGATCCGTCATCTGGTCGCAACATTCGGGTATAGGGGAAAAAGAGGTAGCAAAGCAACCATGAGTACTCATCCAAAGTACTCGCAAGAATTACATCAGATCTAAACTAAGTATGCATATGTATCAAAGGAAATGGGCTGTATCTGTGGACTAAACTACAGAATGCCAGAAGAGAAGGGGAAAGCCTAGCCTATCGAAGACTAGCATCTTCAAGCATCTTGTAGCATTTAGAAGAGTACATATCAACATAATGTAAAGTAGTAGTAGTAGTGTTATCAACCTCGGCCACATATCCTTTCTTGACTCCCCGCGAGAAAGCAATCCCAGAGCCATACTACCCAGTTATCACCTCAAGTATCCAGTTCTAGTTGTATCGATCGGGATACAACTCCAAGTGTCTGTTACCATAGGACAGGCTATCGATAGATGTTTTCTTCCCTACAGGGGTGCACCAACTTACCCACCACGCTCAATTAACTCCGACCGGACACACTTTCCTGGGTCATGCCCGGCCTCGGCCAAACAATACGCGGCAACCCGACCTAGGATTAATAGAGAGGTCAGCATGTCGGACTAAGCCTATGCCCCCAGGGGTCATGGGCCATCTCCCCAGGAACTCCTGCATGTTGCATACCCGGCCGGTGAGCAGACCTAGCTACCTCCTTAAACAAGGCAGGAGCTTACGCAGTCCAACCCGGCACGCGTCGCTCAGTCGCCGGCGTCTATTAAGCTTCGGTTGATGTATACGACGCAGAACGCCCATACTATGCCCACGTGATGGTTAGTGCTATCAGGCGAGAGGCCCCTCGTATCAAATATTCAAGTCGTTAGTGCATTGGTAGTGCGGTCACGAGCAGAGACTACGAAAGATGTTACCCTGTTGCCCCATCTCGAGTACTTGCGGCAAGGTCTAAGAATGCCCGACGACGCCTTGTAAGTATCTCGTGGGAACCTTCCAGGTCAACCCAACTCCACATCACTCGCTAGTAAGCTCGCGCAGGTACCCCTCAGGGCCGACCCGTCTTTAGTAACATGGTTCAGTGTAAAGTCATAGTAACCATAGTAACTGTGTGTCTAACACCAAGGGGAAAACCCGAGGAATCACCCCTGGTGAATTCCACTCGATGTAATCATCAAGGTGAACATAAGAGGATCCACCCTCGAGGTTCACACTTGAGGGGTTGCACGACAGAGCCGTATCGGAAGTGATTAAGGAGGAAATCACTCTCGATGACCACGACCGGATAGCTACACTATAGAGATCTCATCAGGAGTGATGTATGAGGTTCCACCCTCGGCACTCGATGGTAACTCTACAGAGTCGAGCAACAAAAGTGGAAAGTGATGTGCGGTGCCGGGGCCTGGACGTCGATCACATTGATCGAGTCGTCGAACATAAAGCAGGGCAACTGGGACAAGGTGGGGGTCACTGATGGATCACTAAACAACCTATACTAAGTAGTTTAGGATAAGCAGGTAAGGTAACAATAAGCAGGTAACAAAAACAGGCTATGCATCAGAGTAGGATCCTACAGAAAGCAGTAGCAGTTCTAATGCAAGCATCGGAGGGAAAGAAAATGGGCGATATCGGAATGCTCAAGGAGGGTTTGCTTGCCTGGTTGCTCCGCAGACAGAAACGCACCCTCGAAGGTGAGGTAATCGATCACTGGTTCAACTCGCTCTCGGGGTCTACCGGAAAGAAGTAACGGAGGCGAACACAATAAATAACAGAACAATCAAAGCATCACAAAGCATAACATGGCAATACACGGTGCTAGGGGTGACCTAACGTAGTACTAGGTGCTACCGGCGAAGGGGGGAAACATCCGGGAAAGTATCCCCGGAGTTTCACGTTTTCGAACAAATGAACCAGATGGGGGAAGTTGCGTGTTCGCTATGCTAGGGATGTGTGGCGGACGAACAGCTTACGTATCTAGATTTGTCTCGTCGTTCTGAACAACTTTCATGTACAAAGTTTTTCCATCCGAGCTACGGTTTATTTTATATTAATTTTAAAAGATTTAAATCATTTTTAGGATTTATTTAAACATTTTAAAACAACATCATCCAGAATAGTGTTTGCTGACGTCAGCATGACATCAGCAGTCAACAGAGGTGTTGACTGGGTCAAACTGACGGTGGGTCCCACATGTCTTAGGCTGAAGACTAACCATTTGTTAACATTTAATTAGCAGGTTAATTAGAGTTAATTAGTTAACTAAATAGGATTAATTAATTAATTAATTTTATTTATTTATTTTAAAATGTTTTTTTAAAAGGGGGGTTGTGGGCGCTTGTGGTCAGTGGCCATTGGCCATAGCGGGGGTGGGCAAAAGGGCGTTCGGGTGTTGGCGCTCGCACCCGAGGCCAACAGAGGCGAGGTCGGGCGCGGTCGGGGCCCCGGTGGCCGGCGACGACGTTCGTTGCAGTAGCGGGGGTTGGCCGACGACCACGACGGGAAACAGGCGGGGCTAGGTTCGGCAGGCAGCGGGAGGTGGGGCCGACGAGCGACGGTGGCAGCATGCCAGCATGGGGCGATGCGGCACTGGGAGGAAGAGTCGGGGTGATCCAGAGCACACGGCGGGGCTGGCGAGTCGTGGCCGGTGCAGGCGGGAGCAGCGCTTGGCGCGGCAGTGTGCGGGGAGCAGCGGGAGGCGACATCGGCAGGTAGCAGGTGGAGTTGCAGCGAGAGCAGCGCGCGGGGGGGGGGGGGGGCTCCGACGAGCAGTGGCCAGGCGGAGCAGGGGGAGCGGGCGACTGTGAGGGGGCGCGGGCGTGCCAGGACGAGCAGGACGCAGGCGTGGCGCGGTGAGCGCGTCCACGGTCACGGCTACAGTGGCACGGAGGGGGTGACGGGGGAGGAGGACGAGGTCCTCACCCACGTTGAAGGCATGCGGGGCGGTGAGACTCGACGGCGACCGTCGATGGAGAGGCAGGGCAGTCCAGCGACGGGTTCGCGGAGGCGACGGCGTCAGGGACAGGCGCAGGGTCGGGGCGTGTCGTGTGGGAGGCGACGAAGAGGAGGCCGCCGATGAGGTGGTGAGGGGCGACGGGAAGGTGGACGACGACGACGAGCGCAGGGGTGGGGCGCCGGTGCCCGATCCAGATTAGGATTGGGAGGAGACGAGGGAGAGAGTGGGGGGTCGTGGGGGATCTAGGTGAGATGGGGATAGGGTTCGGTCGGGTGTGGCCTATAGGCCAGGGAAGCGGGGGAGTGGGCCGGCCTGTGGGCTGGCCGACTGGGTCGGCGGGGTCGAGGCCCGGTGGGGAAAATGCGGGGTCATTTTCTCTATTTTTATTTCTTTTATTTTTTATTAAAAGGATAGCTTACTATTTTGCAATTATTTCGAGCACCAAATGACTCTTGTAAAATGTGCCACATGCCACAATAAATACTTTGCAATATTGTGAAGTTGCACAAAATTGTTTTGAGCATATGGTAATGTTTAAGAACTTTTAGAAATTGAAAAGGCCAATTTAATTGTTGTTGGACCACTCAAATAATTTCCAGGAGCATTTTTGGAATCCAACAGAGGTAGGTTTCATCATGGCAAATACTTAGAGAATATTTGCCATAGTGTGAACTATTTTTTTGGCTCGTTTGAAGATGCAAATAATTGGCTTGCAATTTGAATTGAATTGGACTTGATTTTTGAACAAGTGGCATTTTGGCTTAGGAAAGCATGATGACAAGGCATTATTAGGGGGGATTACTGTAGCATGATATTGGGGGTGTTACAATGATGCATTACGGAACGAGTAAAGAGACTTGTCGGTGACAAGATTGAACTAGGTATGATGATACCGACGATCGAATCTTGGGCAAGTAACATACCGATGACAAAGGGAACAATGTATGTTGTTATGCGGTTTGACCGATAAAGATCTTCGTAGAATATATAGGAGCCAATATGAGAATCCAGGTTCCGCTATTGGATATTGACCGGAGATGTGTCTCGATCATGTCTACATAGTTCTCGAACCCGTAGGGTCCACACGCTTAACGTTCGATGATGATTTGCATTATGAGTTTCGTGTTTTGATGAACCGTAGTTTGTTCAGAGTCCTGGATGAGATCACAGACATGAAGAGGAGTCTCGAAATGGTCGAGACATAAAGATTCATATATTGGAAGGCTACATTAGGTCACCGAAATGGTTCGGGTCACTTCGGGTAAGTTTCAGAGTACCGGGAGTTACCGGACACCCCCCCCTCCCGAAAGGTTAATGGACCACCATGGGCCTTAGTGGAGAAGAGAGAGGGTCGGCCAGGAGGTGGCGCGCGCCCCCCTTGCTCAGTCCGAATTGGACATGGGGAGGGGGGGCGCCCCCTGACAACCCACAAGTATAGGGGATCAATTGTAGCCTCTTTCGATAAGTAAGAGTGTCGAACCCAACGAGGAGTTAAAGGTAGAACAAATATTCCCTCAAGTTCTATCGACCACCGATACAACTCTACGCACGCTTAACATTCGCTTTACCTAGAACAAGTCTAAAACTAGAAGTACTTTATAGGTGTAATGGGATAGATTTGCAAGAATATAAGGAGCACGTAAATAAAAACTAGGCGTTATTTTAGGTAAAGAAGCAATAAAGTTAGTATAGCGAGTGTGGAAAAGTGGTGGTAGGAGTTGCGAAATTGTCCCTAAGCAATTGACTACTTTACTAGACCGATAGCAAGTTTTAAGTGGGAGAGGCCACTGCTAGCACGTCATCCCTGACTTGGAATTCTTTGCACTTATGGTTGGAACTATTAGCAAGAATCTGCAACTACTAACGTTCATTAAGGTAAAACCCAACCATAGCATTAAGATATATTGGCCCCCTTTCAATCCCGTATGCATCAACTTCTATGCTAGGTTGAAGCTTCTGTCACTCTTGCCCTCCAATACATAGTCCTATCAACATACAACTAACCCTATGGTGTGATCCACGTGCGCGCTCATATGATGGGCACCAAAGGACAGCAACATAACCACAAGAAAATTAAACCAATCATAGCAATTCACCAATTACCGATAGGACAACGAAAATCTACTCAGACATCATAGGATGGCAACACATCATTGGATAATAATATGAAGCATAAAGCACCATGTTCAAGTAGAGGGTACAGCGGGTTGCGGGAGAGTGGACCGCTGTAGATAGATGGTGGAAGGTGATGAAGATGTTGGTGAAGATGACGGAGGTGTTGGTGTAGATTGCGGTGACGATGATGGCCCCGGTGGCGTTCCGGCGCCACCGGAAGGGAGGGGGAGAGAGCCCCCCTTCTTCTTCCTTGACCTTCTCCCTAGATGGGAGAAGGGTTTCCCCTCTGGTCCTTGGCTTCCATGGCATGGGAGGGGCGAGATCCCCTCCGAGATTGGATATGTCTCTCTGTCTCTCTCTGTTTCCACGTGTAGCGACCCGACCTCAAATGGTCAAGTCTCTGTGCTTCAGTGTGATCCCTGGATCGGTAATGCCGACACACACAGTACTCAAGGATTTATAACAGAGTAGCAATCACACACTTATTACATCGAATGTCTCGAAAGAGAACTTATTACAATAAATATGGCTTAAGGCCATCTAATACAATAACAACGGAAGGCTTGGAAGATAAAGTGAGTCCATCAACTCCAACGGCATAGCTGAGCTGCATGACAACGACCTAACGAACCTTACTCCTCGTCTGAAAAGTCTGCAACATAATATATTGCAGCCTGAAAACGGGTCAGCACATGGAATATGCTGGCCAAGTAACATAGTAGTGCAAAAACAGAATAATGCTATCACTACATGCAATTTGGCTGGTGGAAAGCTCTATGGTTATAGTTTTGCGAAAAGCCAATTTTTTTCCTACAACAAAGGAATAGATTTTATTTAACTATCATGGTAGTTGAAGCATCATTGAGAAGGTTCCTCCAACTCAATCCCAATTAAAGTAATTTACAACCCAACAATATTATTTTAGACTGATGAGATACTTATGATACTCCAAGTACTAGATACTCAAGATGTCCATAACCGGGGACCCGGCTAACCATGATTAGTTTATACACTCTGCAGAGGTTTGCGCACTTTTCCCCACAAGACCTGATCTCCTCCGTTGGATTTCTCGCACTTCATGGTGTTTGAGAAACGGATGACCGAGACACAGTCTTTCAGAAGCATTAACCCCTTACTCTGGGCAGACCATACCAACCTACATCCCTCTACCTGCTGATCCACCTCTTCGGGAGCTTCACGCAACTTACTCAACTATGCTAGAGCCCATAATAGCTTGTGGCTGCACACGGAAGTTTCTAGCATGAAAATATCTCAGTTCCCTTTGAGCCTGGGTGGCGGACCATAGGATTATCACACGGGTACTCCGTGATATCCTAGGACAACACTGGATTCCCTAGGTGCCCAACAAACAATCCACCCAGATGTGTATTCAAGTTGCCACCTTAAGTTGAACCATTAATTAACAATCTCACATCTGTCATGGATTTCACTCACCTAACCACGTCTACGAGCATAGGATAGCAATATAAGCAATACGTAGAAGTAACTCCCAAGGGTTTGATAATAACAGGGCAATAGGTTCTACCTCATCAACTACTTCCCAACCCACATGTTAATCACTTCCTAACCATGCAATGTTTGAGGATTGGAACTAATGCATAAAAACTGGGTGATAAAGGGTATGATCAAAGTGTTACTTGCCTTGCTGATAATCCGCAAACCTAGGGACTCGTAGTAGCACGCTTCGTGCTTCGGGTGTTCTATCGCAAACAAATAATAGCATACATAAGCAATCAAGCAAAGAAACACGGGTAAATCTCAAATAAGAAGATCTAACCAGAAAGTTCAACTTAAGAACTCTGATTTGCGAAAAGAATCAAATCAAACGGAGCAACGAAACTCAAACCACGGAAGAAACAGGATCCGTTTACTAATCTAGACTAAGGTCAACGTTTACAGTAGGAAAAGCTTGTTCAAGTTGGTTAAACAGAAAGAGGGTTTCGAGACGAAGATCTAGGCGCTTGAATCGCCTGATTCCGACAAATGAGCGAAAAGATATACTAAAACGAAAATCGGATCAGAAATCGCTATTGAAAATAATCGCGGAAAAATCCGAAAAAGAAAACTGACGAACAGGCTAACGAACGAACGTTCGTTGTCTACGACTAACAAGTGAACACCGTTCGTTAAAACGAACGTACGGACGAACGTCCGCAAAGTAACTAAACCAAGAAAAAACCAGCGAACCGATCTATCCAAAAAAACTAGGGTTTTCTAACAAAACCCGAACCGGTTTTTATAAAAAAACCGAACGGCGCTATACCTCCGGTGAGGATTCGGTGCGGCGGGGCGGCGAGGGGCAAGCGGCGGCGCGGGATAGCGGTGGCGGCAAGCGGCGGCAGTGCGAGGCGGCGGGGCGGCGGCTTGCGGCGGCGGGTGGCGCGGGGCGGCTCGGGGTCCAAAAAAGGGGGGCGGCTTATAAGAGGAGGGGCGGCGGCGACTTGGAGGAGGGGGCAGGGCAGCGCGGGTGGAGTCCCGGCCGGACTCGGCATGCACCGGCCGTGTCCTGGCCGGACTCGGCGCTTGAGGCGGTGGCGGGGCAGGTGGGCCGGCGGCCTGGCTCGGCTGGGCCTTGGCCTAGTCGGGCGCTGCGCGTTTTTTTAATAATTTCGCCGAAACCAAATAAATTCTAGAAAATAAAATAAAAATCTAAAAATGCCAAAACAAATTTTCACCGTCTAAATAAAATATTTAGAACAAGATGAACATTTTCTTGGCACTAAAATGCAACTTTGAAAATGTGCAATTTTTCTAATTCAAATGAAATAGCAATAAACTCCGGATAAAAATCAAATATTTGATTTTAATATTTTTCCTCCAATATTTCATTTATTTTGGAGAAGTCATATTATCTCCTCTCATATATTTTAATATGGAATATTTTCGGAGGGAAAAATAATTAAAACCAAAAATCCTCGTTTCAATATTTGATAAACCTCAAATATGAAGACAGGGATATCCCCAACTCTCTCCGAGGGTCCTTGAGTTGCTTAGGATTTCGAGGATCGCGAAACGAAATGCAATAAAATATGATATGCAATGAATGATCTATGTATAACATTCCAAATTGAAAATTTGGGATGTTGCAAACCTACCCCCCTTAAGATGAATCTCGCCCTCAAGATTTAGGTTGGCTAGAGAATAGGTGTGGCTGGTCTTTGCGAAGATCATCCTCTCGTTCCCATGTGGCTTCATCCTCGGTATGGTGGCTCCACTGAACTTTGCAAAACTTGATAACCTTGCTGCGGGTGACTCGGCTGGCAAATTCAAGAATCCTGACTGGCTTATCCTCATAAGTCAAATCTCTGTCCAACTGAATCGCCTCCAAGGGTACTATATCTCTTAACGGTATATCGGCCATCTCAGCATGACACTTCTTCAGCTGTGAAACATGAAATACATCATGAACTCCTGATAGTCCTTCAGGTAACTCCAACTTGTAGGCAACTTCTCCCATGCGTTCCAAAATTCGATACGGTCCTACAAATCTCGGGGCTAACTTTCCCTTAACTCCAAAACGTTTCACTCCTCGCAAGGGTGACACTCGTAGATATGCTCTGTCTCCAATTTCATAGGTTATTTCCTTGCGTTTCGAATCTGCATAACTCTTCTGCCTGGACTGAGCTATCTTCAATCTATCTTTGATCAACTTAACTTTCTCTTCAGACTCTTTGATCAAATCTGGTCCAAATAACTGTCGGTCCCCGACTTCATCCCACATCAACGGTGTTCTGCACCTTCGTCCATACAGGGCTTCGAACAGTGCCATCTTTAAACTGGCTTGGTAGCTATTGTTGTATGAGAACTCTGGGTAGGGTAAATTGTCATCCCAACTAGATCCATAATCTAGCGCACAGACCCTCAACATATCCTCCAGAATCTGGTTGACTCTCTCGGTCTGTCCATCTGTCTGTGGGTGGAACGCTGTACTGAACTCCAACCTGGTCCCCAAAGTTTGGTGCAGCTGATGTCAAAACTTTGAAGTAAACTGTGTCTCTCTATCTGATACGATGGTCCTCGGAACTCCATGCAGACATATGATCCTGGTCATACATATCTTGGCCAACTTTGCACTTGTATAGGTGGTTTTCACCAGGATAAAGTGAGCTACTTTGGTCAAGCGGCCGACTACTACCCATATAGAATCATATCATGATTTGGTTCTGGGTAATCCGGTGATAAAATCCATGCCAAGTTTATCCCACTTCCATTCGGGTATCGACATAGGCTGTAACAATCCTGCTGGCTTTTGATGCTCAGCCTTCACTCTCTGACATACATCACATATGGCTACATACTCGGCAATATCCTTCTTCATACCAGTCCACCAGAAACGTTCCTTCAAATCCAAATACATCTTGGTGTTTCCGGGGTGTATCGAGTATGGTGAGTCATGAGCCTCCTGAAGTATTAACTTCCTGATGTCTGTGTTATTGGGCACATAAACACGGTCCTCGAACCATAAGGTGTCGTGCTCATCCTCACGAAAACCTTTGGCCTTTCCTTCACTCATCCTCTCTTTTATCTCGGCAACCTCTTTGTCATCCTTCTGAGCTTCTCGAATCTTTCCTAACAATGTAGACTGAACCTCCATTGTTGCAACAAAACCTCTAGGAACAATCTCCAATCGAAGTTCCCTGAGATCCTCTGCTAACTCCTTCGGCAATCCCATGCTCACTAGGGTATTAGCATAACTCTTCCGGCTCAAGGCATCTGCTACGACATTGTCCTTTCCTGGATGATAGCGAAGCTTCATGTCATAATCCTTTATAAGATCCAACTATCTCCTCTGCCTAAGGTTCAGCTCCTTCTGTGTGAAAATGTACTTCAAACTCTTATGATCCGTGTACACATCACAACGGTTTCCAATAAGGTAATGTCTCCAGGTCTTCAACGCATGCACTACGGCAGCCAACTCCAAATCTTGCGTGGCATAATTCAACTTGTGCGGTTTCAGTTGTCCTGAGGCATACGAAACAACTCTTCCGTCCTCCATAAGCACACTTCCAAGTCCTTGCGAGAGGCATCACAATACACTTGAAACTACTTGTGTATATCCGGCAGAATCAACACTGGGGCTGTAGTCAAACATTTCTTTAACTCCTGAAAACTCGCTTCACATTCTTCTGTCCATTTAAATTTGGTATCCTTCTTCAATAACTCCGTCATAGGTTTCGCAATTTTGGAAAAATTCTCAATGAATCTCCGATAGTATCCTGCGAGTCCAAGGAAACTGTGGATCTCGCTAACTGAAGTGGGTGCCAACCATTCAGTGACTGACTGAACCTTGGTAGGATCTACTGCTACACCTTCTCCTAATATAACATGTCCAAGGAATCCAACTTCCTTCAGCCAAAACTCGCATTTACTGAACTTGGCGTACAACTAATGTTCCCTGAATTTCTCGAGAACTAAGCGCAAATGCTCTTCGTGCTCCTCCTAGTTCTTCGAGTATACCATTATACCATCAATGAACACCACAACGAACTTATCCAAACATTCCATGAACACTTTGTTCATCATGCTCATGAAGTAGGCAGGGGCGTTAGTCAATCCAAATGACATGACCGTATATTCATACAACCCGTACCGTGTGGTGAATGTTGTCTTTGGTATGTCCTTCTCTCGTATCTTCAGCTGGTGATATCTAGATCGCAAATCGATCTTTGAAAACACCTTAGCTCCTTGCAGCTGGTCGAACAAATCATTGATCATCGGTAGTGGGTATTTGTTCTTGATCGTCACCTCATTTAATGCTCAATAATCAACAACCATTCTTTGAGACTTATCCTTCTTCTCGACCAAAAGCACTGGGGCTCCCCATGGTGATGAGCTCCGTTGAATGTAACCTTTCTCCAATAACTCCTTTATCTGTTTCTTAATCTCCTCCAGATTGTTTGCGGGCATCCGGTATGGTCTCTTCGATATAGGCCCGATGCCTGGCAATAACTCTATCAAAAACTCGATGTCTCGATCCGGTGGCATGCCTGGTAACTCCTCTGGAAAAACATCCGGGTAATCCTTCACTACAGGCACTTCCTCCTGAACAACTCCCGTGAGGGTATTTAATTTGCTACTCCTTGGCGCATGCCTGGATACATACTTGATCCTTTTTCCCTCAGGGGTGGTGAGACAAATTGACTTACTAACACAGTCAATGCTTCCTCCATACTTTGAGATCCAGTCCATACCTAATATCACATCCAATCCTTGTGACTCCAAGATTATTAGGTCGGACAGAAAAACATGGCTACCAATGGTTAAGGGTATCTGGTCGCACCATCGACTAGCCATATACTCTGCTCCAGGTGAACTCACTAACAGATGGGTCCTAAGGGTTTGGGTTGGTAGTTTAAACTTATCCACGAATTCCCTTGATATGTATGAATGCGATGCACCACTATCAAAAGAACAAGGGCGGTAAAAGACTTAACCAAAAACTTACCAATCACCGCGTATGGCTGCTCTTCAACCTCCTCCACGTTGACCTGGTTCACTTGTCCTTTGTTGAATGGATTGGGCTTCTTTCCAGCGCTCCCATTGCCGTTTCCATTCTTCGCTTCAGGGCACTCCGTGGCATAGTGTCCAGTCTTCCCGCACTTGAAACAAGTAACGTGGCTTAGGTCTCTCTTGCGGGTGTGGCTGGATTGGAGCGGTTCTGATTGTTGCTTGCTCCATTCCCATTCCCATTCCTTGGGCCAGTATGATTATGGTTACTTCCTCCATTATGGGTGTGGCCTCCATGGTTATGAACAAGTCCTCCTGAGTTCGGGGTTAGGCGAGGCTTCTGCTGAGCTCCTGAATTATACCTTCCTTGTCCATACTTCCTCTTACGGCTCTCAATCTGCTGCTGCTTCCCTTCAATCATAAGAGCCTTATCTACCAACTCCTGGTAGTTGTTGAATGTTGCCACCATCAACTGCATGCTCATCTCATCATTCAGCCCTTCCATAAACTTCTCCTGCTTTGCGGCATCTGTGGCCACATCATCAGGGGCATACGAGATAACTTGCTAAACTCATCCGCGTACTGAGCCACGGTACGGTTCCCCTGGCATAAGTTGCGAAACTCACGCTTCTTCATACTCATAGCTCCAGTTGAGACATGGGCTGTACGGAAAGCTTGCTGAAACTGATCCCATGTAACAGTGGCTATAAGGTAGGTGATAGTGTAATTCTCCCACCATGAGGCTGCTGGTCCATCCAACTGATGTGCGGCAAAACGCACCTTCTCAGCATCGGTACATCCTGAAGTGGTTAACTCCCTTCCAATCCTGCGGAGCCAATCATCTACTACTATGGGCTCGGTGCTACTGGAAAACACCGGTGGTTGCAACCTCAGAAAACGGGCTAAGTTATCAACTGGTAGTGGTGGCGGTGGATTGTTGTTGTTGTTGTTGTTATTGTTGTTGCCTTGGTTCTGAACTAACAACTGCGTCAGGGTATTCTGCTACTGGATTAACTGAGTGAGCTCCGGTGGGAAGGTAAATCCGGGGTCACGTCTCGGAGGCATATGATGGGTTTAGATGGGAGAGATTAGAATAGAATGAGGTCTAATGAGAAAACACTACCCATATGCACAAGAGACAAACACAAACATTTCACTCAATCAATCAAGCAAGGGCATACAATCGATCTAACTATCGTTACAAAAGTGCTAGGACTATACTATTTACATGGTGGAACACTACTACTGATGTGGTGGTCTACTAAAAATATTCTTCGGTTGAAGACTCCATGATGTCTGCTCCAGCTTCGTCTTCATAGTCATCATCGCTATTGTCGGGGTCCGAGTCGGTGTCGTCGATGATAATGTAGTCCTCCGGGTGAATCTCCTTGGGTTCTTCGTCTTCTCCTCCTGGTGCGGGGTCTCCCATGAACACTCCTAGCTTCCTTTCCAGATCGTCATTCTTCTCCACTAGTACGACGATTTCCTCCTCATAATCTTCACGAGTAGCCTTAAGTTCTTCCTCCAGTTCCGTGATCCTAGTCATTGCCTTCTTCAGGTCTATCATTCCTGCGCACATCTGGTTCTCCTGGCGATGAATGTGTTGGTTTAACTCCTGGATAAAAGCTACAATTGATCTATCCTTCCTGGTGCTGATCATCTCCCATTGCTCATCTCGGCGCCCACAAATCTGATAGATAGTATCCTTAAGCTCCTTATGATAAACTTCTCCAATGCGTCCCATGGTGATGTGAGCTGCCATACTCTTTCCTAGACTCCAGGTTGGTGCATCGAAGGAAAACTCTATGGGCTTAGTGACTGGCGTGAATGTCCTTCCTGGAACTTGAACTTGAATCATCCATCATTCCTCTTCTGGTAAAGTGGCGTTGTAAGTCCCGGTGAAGCTTGGTATTCCAATGTTCAGGTACCTAGTGACTTCCTTCAAGTGTCGTCCAAAAGGTGCTTCTTCATCCGGTTGTGCAAACTTGTTCCTTGCGTCCGCCATCCTAAAGAGTAGAAAATGGAGAGGAGTCAGAAATGAGAAGAGAATAGTGATCTAGGGCTTTAGCTTAGTGGTCGTGTCCTACACTCAGCGTGTGCTCTGATACCATCTTGTAGCGACCCGACCTCAAACGGTCAAGTCTCTGTGCTTCAGTGTCATCCCTGGATCGGTAATGCTGACACACACAGTACTCGAGGATTTATAACAGAGTAGCAATCACACACTTATTACATCGAATGTCTCAAAAGAGAACTTATTACAATAAATATGGCTTAAGGCCATCTAATACGATAACAGCGGAAGGCTTGGAAGATAAAGTGAGTCCATCAACTCCAACGGCATAGCTGAGCTGCACGGCAACGACCTAACGAACCTTACTCCTCGTCTGAAAAGTCTGCAACATAATACGTTGCAGCCCGAAAATGGGTCAGCACATGGAATATGCTGGCAAAGTAACACAGTAGAGCAAGAACAGAATAATGCTATCACTACATGCATATTTGGCTGGTGGAAAGCTCTATGGTTATGGTTTTTGCGAAAAGCCAATTTTTCCCTACAACAAAGGAATAAATTTTATTTAACTATCATTGTAGTTGAAACATCATTGAGAAGGTTCCTCCAACTCAATCCCAATTAAAGTAATTAACAACCCAACAATATTATTTAGAGTGATGAGATACTTATGATACTCCAAGTACTAGATACTCAAGATGTCCATAACTGGGGACATGGCTAACCATGATTAGTTTATACACTCTGCAGAGGTTTGCGCATTTTTCACCACAAGACTCGATCTCCTCCGTTGGATTTCTTGCACTACAAGGTGTTTGAGAAACGGATGACCGAGACACAGTCTTTCAGAAGCATTAACCCCTTACTCCGGGCAGACCATACCAACCTACATCCCTCTACCTGCTGATCCACCTCTTCGGGAGCTTCACGCAACTTACTCAACTATGCTAGAGCCCATAATAGCTTGTGGCTGCACACGGAAGTTTCTAGCATGAAAATATCTCAGTTCCCTTTGAGCCTGGGTGGCGGACCATAGGATTATCACACGGGTACTCCGGGATATCCTAGGACAACACTGGATTCCCCAGGTGCCCAACAAACAATCCACCCAGATGTGTATTCAAGTTGCCACCTTAAGTTGAACCATTAATTAACAATCTCACATCTGTCATGGATTTCACTCACCCAACCACGTCTACGAGCATAGCATAGCAATATAAGCAATACGTAGAAGTAACTCCCAAGGGTTTGAATATAACAGGGCAATAGGTTCTACCTCATCAACTACTTCCCAACCCACATGTTAATCACATCCTAACCATGCAATGTTTGAGGATTGGAACTAATGCATAAAAACTGGGTGATAAAGGGTATGATCAAAGTGTTACTTGCCTTGCTGATGATCCGCAAAACCTAGGGACTCGTAGTAGCACGCTTCGCACTCCGGGTGTTCTATCACAAACAAACAATAGCATACATAAGCAATCAAGCAAAGAAACACGGGTAAATCTCAAATAAGAAGATCTAACCAGAAAGTTCAACTTAAGAACTCCGGTTTGTGAAAAGAATCAAATCAAACGGAGCAACGAAACTCAAACTACGGAAGACACAAGATCCGTTTACTAATCTGGACTATGGTCAAAGTTTACAGTAGCAAAAGCTTTTTCAAGTTGGTTAAACGGAAGAGGGTTTCGAGACAAAGATCTAGGTGCTTGAATCGCCTGATTCTGACAAACGAGCGAAAAGATAAACTAAAATGAAAATCGGATCAGAAATCGCGATTGAAAATAATCGCGGAAAAATCCGAAAAACAAAACTGACGAACAGGCTAACGAACGAACGTTCGTTGTCTGTGGCTGACGAGTGAACACCGTTCGTTAAAACGAACGTACAGATGAACATCCGCAAAGTAACTAAACTGAGAAAAAACCGGCGAACCAATCTATCCAAAAAAAACTAGGGGTTTCTAACAAAAACCGAACCAGATTTTATAAAAAACGAATGACGCTATACCTCCGCGAGGATCCGGCACGGCGGCGCGGCTCCGGCGAGTGGGGCGGGGCGGTGCGGGCAAGCGGCGGCGAGGGGCAGTGGCGCGGCAAGCGGCGGGGCGGGGGCAGCGGCGGCGGCAAGCGGCGGCGCGGTGCAGCGGCGGCAGCGGCAAGCGGCAGCGGCGGCGGGCAGCGCGAGGCGGGCGGGGTGGCGGCTTGCGGTGGCGGGTGGCGCGGGGCGGCTCGTGGTCCAAAAAATGGTGGCGGCGGCTAATAAGAGGAGGGGCGGCGACGACTTGGGGGGAGGGGGCAAGGCGGCGCGGGTGGAGTCCCGGCCGGACTCGGCTTGCGCCGGCCGTGTCCTGCCGGACTCGGCGCGGGTGGCGGCGGCGGGGCAGGTGGGCCGGCGGCCTGGCTCGGCTGGGCCTTGGCCCAGTCGGGCGCTTCGTGTTTTTTTAAAAAATAATTTTGCTGAAACCAAATAAATCCTAGAAAATAAAATAAAAATCTAAAAATGCCAAAACAAATTTTCACCGTCTAAATAAAATATTTAGAACAAGATGAACATGTTCTTGGCCCTAAAATGCAACTTTGAAAAACATGCAATTTTTCTAATTCAAATAAAATAGCAGTAAACTCCGGATAAAAATCAAATATTTGATTTTAATATTTTTCCTCCAATATTTCATTTATTTTGGAGAAGTCATATTATCTCCTCTCATATATTTTAATATGAAATATTTTCAGAGGGAAAAATAATTAAAACCAAAAATCCTCGTTTCAATATTTGATAAAACTCAAATATGAAGACATGGAAATCCCCAACTCTCTCCGAGGGTCCTTGAGTTGCTTAGGATTTCGAGGATCAAGCCAAAATGCAATAAAATATGATATGCAATGATGACCTATGTATAACATTCCAAATTGAAAATTTGGGATGTTACACCGCGCTCCCAGATTATGGCCTTTTACCGTTTCTTATATTCCCAGAGATCCGTAACTCCGATTAGGCTGAAATTTGGACATGTTTTTTATCCGGATATTGGATTTCTTGCGGCGAAAGAAGGGCACAAACTGCCTTACGGAGTGGCCATGAGGGCCCAGGGCGCGCCCCTCACCATCATGGGCCCCTCGGGCATCGTCTCGCATTGATTCCACTTCCCAAAATTCACATATATTCCAAAAAAAAATCTCCGCTAGTTTTTATCCCATTTCGACTCTGTTTGATATGAATTTTCTGCGAAATGAAAAACATACAACAAACAGGAACTGGCACTGGATCAATATGTTAGTCCCAAAAATAGTATAAAAAGTCTCCAAAAGTATGTAAAAGTTGTAGAATATTGGCATGGAACAATCAGAAATTATAGATACGACGGAGACGTATCAGCATCCCCAAGCTTAATTCCTGCTCGTCCTCGAGTAGGTAAACGATACAAAAAAAGATATTTTTTGATATGGAATGCTACCTAGAATAATCTTGATCATGTAATCTAATCATGGCATGAATATTAAGACAAGAGTGATTCAAAGCAATAGTCTATCATTTGACATTAAGATAATAATACTTCAAGCATACCAACCAAGCAATCATGTCTTCTCAAAATAACATAGCCAAAGAAAGCTCATCCCTACAAAATCATATAGTTTGGCTATGCTTCATCTTTGTCACACAAAATGCTCCCATCATGCACAACCCCGATGACAAGCCAAGCAATTGTTTCATACTTAGCATTTTCAAACTTTTTCAACTTTCACGCAGTACATGAGCGCGAGCCATGGACATAGCACTATAGGTGGAATAGAATATGATGATGCAGGTTGTATGGAGAAGACAAAAAAGGAAAGTCTCACGTCGACGCAGCTAATCAACGGGCTAAGGAGATGTGCATCAATTGATGTCAATGCGAGGAGTAGGGATTGCCATGCAACAGATGCACTAGAGCTATAAGTGTATGAAAGCTCAAACTGGAAACTAAGTGGGTGTGCATCCAACTTGCTTGCTCATGAAGACCTCGGGCATTTGAGGAAGCTCATCATCGGAATATACAAGCCAAGTTCTATAATGAAGATTCCCACTAGTATATGAAAGTGATAACTCGAGAGACTCTCTATAAGAAGAACATGGTGCTACTCTGAAGCATAAGTGTGGTAAAAGGATAGTAACGTTGCCCCTTCTCTCTTTTTCTCTCATTTTTTTTGTTTTGGTGGGCTTCTTTGGCCTCTCTTTTTTATTTGGGCTTCTTTGGCCTTTTTTAAAGTCCGGAGTCTCATCCCGACTTGTGGGGGAATCATAGTCTCCATCATCCTTTCCTCACTGGGGCAATGCTCTAATAATGATGATCATCACACTTTCATTTACTTACAACTCAATAATACAACTCGATGTCTAGAACAAAGTATGACTCTATATGAATGCCTCCGGCGGTGTACCGGGATGTGCAATGATCTAGCGTAGCAATGACATCAAAAAACGGACAAGCTATGAAAATTTAATGCTAGCTATCTTACGATCATGCAAAGCAATATGACAATGAATGCTCAAGTCATGTATATGATGATGATGGAAGTTGCACGACAATATATCTCGGAATGGCTATGGAAATACCATAATAGGTAGGTATGGTGGCTGTTTTGAGGAATATATAAGGAGGCTTATGTGTGATAGAGCGTATCATATCACGTGGTTTGGATGCACCGGCGAAGTTTGCACCGACTCTCAAGGTGAGAAAGGGCAATGCATGCTACCGAAGAGGCTAGCAACGATGGAAGGGTGAGAGTGCGTATAATCCATGGACTCAACATTAGTCATAAAGAACTCACATACTTATTGCAAAAAACTAAAAGTCATCAAGACCAAGCACTAAGTGCATGCTCCTAGGGGGATAGATTGGTAGGAAAAGACCATCGCTCGTCCCCGATCGCCACTCATAAGGAAGGCAATCAAAGAAACACCTCATGCTTCAAATTTGTCACACAACGGTTACCATACGTGCATGCTACGGGACTTGAAAACCTCAACACAAGTATTTCTCAATTTCACAGTTACTCAACTAGCACGACTCTAATATCACCACCTTTATATCACAAAACTATTGGAAGGAATCAAACATATCATATTCAGTGATCTACAAGTTTTATGTAGGATTTTATGACTAACCATGTAAATGACCAATTCCTGTCATCTCCCTAAATGGATATAAGTGAAGCAAGAGAGTTTAATTCTTTCTACAAAAGATATGCCCACGCTCTAACAAATATAAGTGAAGCAAAAGAGCATTCTACAAATGGCGGTTTTCTAAGTGAAGAGAAACAGGCAATCCAAACTTCAAATGATATAAGTGAAGCACATGAAGCATTCTATAAAGCCATACTCAAAAAATATAAGTGAAGTGCAATGATCATTCTATAAATCAACCAAGGACTATCTCGTACCAGCATGGTGCATAAAAGAAAAGTGAAAACTAAATGCAAAAGACGCTCCAAGATTTGTACAAATCACATGAACGAAACGAATCCAAAAACATACTGATACTTGTTGAAGAAAGATGGGATGCCTTATGGGGCATCTCCAAGCTTAGACGCTTGAGTGTCCTTGAATATTTACTTGGGGTGCCTTGGGAATCCCCAAGCTTGAGCTCTTGTCTCTCCTCCTTCTCCTCACATCGAGACATCCTCGATCTTCGAACACTTCATCCACACAAAACTCAACAGAAAGCTCGGTAAGACCCGTTAGTATAATAAAGCAAATCACTACTCTAAGTACTATTGCAAACCAATTCATATTTTGTTTTTGCATTGTAGCTACTGTAATATAACTTTTCCATGGCTTAATCCACTGATAGAAATCGATAGTTTCATCAAAACAAGCAAACTATGCATCAAAAACAGAAGTTCTCTTAAACAGGACAGTCTGTAGTAATCTGAACATTAACCATACTTCTGTACTCCAAAAATTCTGGAAAAATTAGGACAAATAAAAAATTTGTATAGAAAGACAGTGCAAAAAGTTTCAGAACCGTTTGACATTCCAGTAAAAAATGTAAAATCGCGCACTACAGCCAAAGTTTCTGTTTTGCACTGCATAAACCAACAAGCATTGTAAACATCCTAAAGGCAAATCTTGGCACATTATTTTTGTTTTTAAACTTTATAAAAGCACACAAAAGAAATAAATGACTCTCTAAAACTTCCAGTTTGTCTCCCTGGCATCGCTTTCTTTAAAGACATTAAGCTAGGCATATAGTGCTCAAGTAATGGATCAACCCGGATCCCAAGGTATATATATCAATGCCAATTTTAATTAACAATGATTTTTGATTTAGTAGTGAGCACAAAGTAACATATATCATGCAACGACGAAGTCTAACTATCTTCCTATGCATCAGCATATCATAAAAGAACAATTCAAGCACACATAGTAAAGGCCAATGCATAGCATAAGCAGTTTCTTGCAATTTTATCGTGTGGGAAACATAGAGAGGTGGAGCTATAGTTCCTCTCTCATAATAATTGCAAGTAGGAGTGATACGTCTCCGTCGTATCTACTTTTCCAAACACTTTTGCCCTCGTTTTGGACTCTAACTTGCATGATTTGAATGGAACTAACCCGGACTGACGCTGTTTTCAGCAGAATTGCCATGGTGTTATTTATGTGCAGAAACAAAAGTTCTCGGAATGACCTGAAACTCCACGGAGATTATTTTTGAAAATAATAAAAAATACTAGCAAAGAATCAAGGCCAGGGGGCCACACCCAAGCCATGAGGGTGGGGGCGCGCCTGCCCCCCTGGGCGCGTCCCCCTGCCTCGTGGGCCGCTGGAGCTCCTCCGACCTCAACTCCAACTCTATATATTCACTTTCGGGGAGAGAAAAAATCAGAGAGAAAGATTCATCACGTTTTACGATACGGGGCCACCGCCAAGCCCTAAACTCTCTCGGGAGGGCTGATCTAGAGTCCGTTCGGGGATCCGGAGAGGGGAATTTGTCGCCATCGTCATCATTGACCATCCTCCATCACCAATTTCATGATGCTCACCACCGTGCGTGAGTAATTCCATCGTAGGCTTGCTGGATGGTGATGATTTGGATGAGATTTATCATGTAATCAAGTTAGTTTTGTTAGTGTTTGATCCCTAGTATCCACTATATTCTGAGACTGATGTTTCTATGACTTTGCTATGCTTAATGCTTGTCACTAGGGCCCGAGTGCCATGATTTCAGATCTGAACCTATTATGTTTTCATGAATATATGTGAGTTCTTGATCCTATCTTGCAAGTCTATAGTCACCTACTATGTGTTATGATCCGGCAACCCCGAAGTGACAATAATCTGGACCACTCCCGGTGATGACTATAGTTTGAGGAGTTCATGTATTCACTATGTGTTAATTCTTTGGTCCGGTACTCTATTAAAAGGAGGCCTTAATATCCCTTAGTTTCCGCTAGGACCCTGCTGCCACGGGAGGGTAGGACAAAAGATGGCATGCAAGTTCTTTTCCATAAGCATGTATGACTATATTCGGAATACATGCCTACATTACATTGATGAATTGGAGCTAGTTCTGTGTCGCCCTAGGTTATGACCGTTACATGATGAACCACATCCGACATAATTATCTATCACCGATCCATTGTCTACGAGCTTTTCACATATTGTTCTTCGCTTATTTACTTTTTCGTTGCTATTGTTACAATCACTATAAAACACCAAAAATATTACTTTTGCTATCGTTACCTTTTGCTACCGTTACCACTACTATCATATTACTTTGCTACTAAATACTTTGCTGCAGATATTAAGTTTCCAGGTGTGGTTGAATTGACAACTCAGCTGCTAATACTTGAGAATATTCTTTGTCTCCCCTTGTGTTGAATCAATAAATTTGGGTTGAATACTCTACCCTTGAAAACTGTTGCGATCCCCTATACTTGTGGGTTATCAAGGCTATTTTCTGGCGCCGTTGCCGAGGAGCATAGCTCTATTCTTTGAGTCACTTGGGATTTATATCTGCTTATCATTATGAAGAACTTGAAAGATCCAAGAACCAAGATTTATCCCTCAACTATGAGGGGAGGTAAGGAACTGTCATCTAGCTCTGCACTTGATTCACCTTCTGTTTTGAGTAAGCTTGCGACACCTAAACCTGCTTCTGTTATTAATTCTGATATGTCGCATATTATTGATGATGCCACTTCTGCTATGCATGATACTTATGATGAAACTACTTCTATGCTTGATACTACTGTGCCACTGGGTGAATTTCTTGATGAACAACTTGCTAGGGCTAGATAGAATGAAATTATTGAAACTGATAATACTGATGAAAGTAATGATGAAGGCTCTCCTAATAAATATGAATTACCTGTTGTGCCTAAGGGCTATGTTCTGGATGAAGAAACTAAAAGAGACTTTCTTGCTTGCAATGATAGAAGTGATCTTAAGAAATTATTAGCTAAGCTTAAATAAAAATACTCTGAATGCTAGAATGAAATATGATCCTGCTTATGCTACTTCACCTATCTTTGTTACTGATAAGGATTATGAATTCTCTATTGATCCTGATATAATTACTTTGGTTGAATCTGATCCTTTTTATGGCTATGAATATGAAACTATTGTGGCACATCTTACTAAATTAAATGATATAGCCACCCTGTTCACTAATGATGAGAGAACTCGCTACTTTTATATCCTTAAAATATTTCCCTTCTCATTAAAGGGTGGTGCTAAGATGTGGTTTAATTATCTTGATCCTGGTTGTGTACGTAGTCCCCGGGATATGATTTATTACTTCTCTGCTAAATATTTCCCTGCTCATAAGAAACAAGCAGCCTTAAGGGATATATATAATTTTGTGCAAATTGAAGAAGAGAGTCTCCCACAAGTTTGGGGGAGGCTTCTCCAATTACTTAATGCTTTGCCTGATCATCCTCTTAAGAAAAATGAAATACTTGATATCTTTTATAATGGACTAATCGATGCTTCCAGAGATTACCTGGATAGTTGTGCTGGTTCTGTTTTTAGGGAAAGAACACCGGATGAAGCTGAAATTTTATTGAATAATATGTTGACAAATGAAAATAATTGGACACTTCCTGAGCCAGCTCCTGAGCCTATTCCTAAACCAACTCCGAAGAAAAGGGGTGTTCTATTTCTCAGTCCTGAAGATATGCAAGAGGCAAAGAAATCCATGAAAGAAAAGGGTATTAAAGCTGAAGATGTTAAGAATTTACCTCCTATTGAAGAAATACATGGTCTTAATTTACCGCCTGTTGAAGAAACGTATGATCTTAATCCCTCACCTATTGAAGAAACACATAGTCTTGATAACCCAACACAGGTAATAAAGGTAAATTCTCTCTATAGATATGATAAAGCTGAAATCCCATTTACCAAGTTTGCTAGCCCATGCTTAGATGAGTTTGATAAATTTATGGTTAAGCAAGAATACTTCAATGCTTATTTTGGTAAATAATTAAAACGCAGTGCTGATATGCTTGAACACTTGGGTGATTATATGGCTAATGTTAAAGGTGAACTTAAATTTATTAGTAAACATGCTTCTATGGTTACCACTCAAGTAGAACAAGTACTTAAAGCTCAAAATGATTTGCTCAATGAATTGAATAGTAAAAATGATGACTATGACGTTAGAGTGGCTACTAGAACTGGTAAAATGACACAGGAACCTTTGTATCTTGAAGGCCACCCTAAGAGAATTGAGCAAGATTCTTATAGAAATAATATAGATGCACCTAGTCCTAAAAGGAAGAAAAAGAAAAATGATAGGACTTTGCATGCTTATAGTGAACCTATTGCGGAAACACCTGAGAATCCAAATGATATTTCTATTTCTGATGCTGAAACACAATCTGGTAATGAACATGAACCTAGTGATAATGTTAATGATAATGTTCATGATGATGCTCAACCTAGCAATGATAATGATGTAGAAGTTGAACCTGTTGTTGATCTTGATAACCCACAATCAAAGAATCAACGTTATGATAAGAGAGACTTTGTTGCTAGGAAACATGGTAAAGAAAGAGAACCACGGGTTCAGAAACCCATGCCCTTTCCTCCCAAGCCATCCAAGAAAAAGGATGATGAGGATTTTGAGCGCTTTGCTGAAATGATTAGACCTATCTTTTTTTGTATGCGATTAACTGATATGCTCAAAATGAATCCTTATGCTAAGTATATGGAAGAAATTGTCACTAATAAAAGAAAGATACCAAAAGCTGAAATTTCCACCATGCTTGCTAATTATACTTTCAAGGGTGGAATACCAAAGGAACTTGGAGATCCAGGAGTACCCACTATACCATGCTCCATTAAAAGAAACTATGTTAAAATTGCTTTATATGATCTTGGAGCCGGTGTTAGTGTTATGCCTCTCTCTTTATATCATAGACTTGATTTGAATAAGTTGACACCTACTAAAATATCTTTCCAAATGGCTGATAAATCAACTGCTATACCTGTCGGTATTTGTGAGGATGTGCCTGTTTTGGTTGCAAACGTTACTATTTTAACGAACTTTGTTATTCTTGATATTCCCGAGGATGATAGTATGTCTATTATTCTTGGAAGACCCTTTGTGAATACTGCAGGGGCTGTTATTGATTGCAACAAAGGCAATGTCACTTTTCATGTTAATGGTAATGAGCATACAGTACACTTTCAGAGGAAACAACCTCAAGTCCACAGTATCAATTCTATTGGAAAAATTCCATTGATTATTTTTGGAGGTTTTGAATTTCCTCTCCCTACTGTCAAGAAGAAATATGATATTCTAATTATTGGGGATGTGCATATCCCCGTTGAGGTAACATAGTGTTATTCGAAATTTCTCCGGTTTCATGTTACTCAAAATGAGTTTCTTAACAAGACTTGATCAACCTTGTTAGTGGATTCCTTTTGATGAGCATGAGATGGATGAAGCTAGAAAGCACAACCTTCTGTACCCTCATTTTACTTTTTGTTAATTATATTAAATAAAGCAAAAATAGTAATTTCTGTCTGTTTTCTGATTTATCCGTGTAATATAAAAATACCTCGAAAATAAAAGTTCTCCAAATGCCTTGAAATTTAATATGATTTTTTCTGGAATATTTAAGAATATCTGGCACTAAGAACACAGTAGGGGGAGCAAGCACCTGGCCACGAGGGTGGAGGGCGCGCCCCCCTTCCTCGTGGGCCCATGGTGGGCCCCATCCGCTTATTCCTGCACCCACACACACCTTCCTCCCACAAACACCATTATCCAGCTCAAGCACGAGTTCTAGCTCATTTTGCTGCGATTTTAGTTCTCCTTGCTCAAAGCACCTCTCACAAAACTTCTTTGGGGGATTGTTCCTTGGTATGTGACTCCTCCATTGGTCCAATTACTTTTTGTTCTAGTGCTTTATTCATTGCAAATTTGTGCTGCTTAGGTGACCCTGTTCTTGAGCTTGCATGTCAAATTTATATGGTTCCAAGTAGTTTTGATGCATGATATAGGCTCTAGGTACTTGTAGGAGTAGTTGCTATCAATTTTGTTGAGTTTGGTTCACTTTTATTTTGAAGTTACTAAAAAAGTTTCAGAAATTATTTAGAGGAAGAAATATGTTTAGGAAAATGTACCAAGGTGGTTCTTCAAGGAAACAAGGACCCAGGCTTGCAATGCGTGATGCTGATGATGAGCCACAAAGGGACGCTCCAGTGCGGCCTTGTGAATGGCCTTCAGAAGACTTCATGGATCGAGCAGGAATTAAGGAAGAATTTAACGCATATTTGCGTAATGCTGATCTTGTGAGCTTCGAGGCGGAAAAGTGCCGTCAATACCACTATCTCACTAGTTCCTTTATGAGGAGGTTTGAATTTTCATCTTCACGCAATTCTCAAACTGTCCTGTTCGATCTTTATGAAAATTCTTATACTATGGATTTAGAGGATTTTACCACTGCTTGCAAACTTCCACAATGGGGTAGTACTAATGGACCCCGCAAATCTGAGTTTAGAGATTTTCTTGCTAGTATAATTGTGGGGGAGTCCAGAGATATAACACAAGTTACCATAGGGAGCATTCATTTTCCTGCTATACATTATTTTGCTCTCTTCATAGGTAGATGCATTAATGGTAAAGATGAAGCATGTCACATGTGTGTCCCTGACCTCTAATATTCTTAGGAGTGTTGTGTTAGGAGATAAACCTTATAATTTGGGAGCCATTGTTGCACGTAGGTTGCATCTTAATAGATTTAATGGAGATTTCTTTGGTGGAATTTATGCAACCCGTCTAGCTAATTTTCTTGATATACCCATACATGAGTATGATATTGAGTTGCCTCCTGTTTATCTGGATTATGAGGCTATGGTTCGTCATCAGTTTGTTGAGAGGAACGATCAGTTCCTCCAGTACTGGCTAATCTTTGACAGGCGACGCACCTATCACGTCGCTCTCCCTGCTTCTACTTTCTTTGACTTTCAGGCAAAAGGGAGATATTTTATAACCAGAGAGGAGGCGGAAGGGTATAAGAGGAGAGCTGAGATAGCTCGCCTCCAAGCTGCACCCCACGTTGCAATGACTGCTGCATCACAGTACGACCCCATTTACAAATTTGGATATCCGCCAGGCCAGCCGTGGCCATAGACCAACTTAGGCCAAAAGCCTAAGCTTGGGGGACTACGTATTTCTCACCGACATTACATTTATGTTCACACACTCATTGCTAAATGTCGGTGCTCATACTTTTTCACTGTAATATCCATGCTAGTCTATTTTCCTTTTTATGCTTTCTTCTTGTGTATTTGATAAACCTTAAGAAAAACAAAAAAATAGTTGTATATTTTAGCTAGTTTACTTTCCATGCTTGTAGTAGTAATTAAAAGAAAGCCCAAAATATTTCCTGTTCTTCTTTTGCTTGTTGGGAGCTTTCCCATGTAAATAGTTTTATTTCTTTTCTTTTCTTTGGGGGTACATAGGAGAAGATCATGATTAAATTGTTGAAGTGGCTCTTATATGCATTATAGTTGATCTGACAAAAGAGCCCATTGTCGGTGTCAAAACCGGCGGATCTCGGGTAGGGGGTCCCGAACTGTGCATCTAAGGCGGATGGTAACAGGAGGCGGGGGACACAATGTTTACCCAGGTTCGGGCCCTCTCGATGGAGGTAATACCCTACTTCCTACTTGATTGATCTTGATGATATGAGTATTACAAGAGTTGATCTACCACGAGATCGTAGAGGCTAAACCCTAGAAGCTAGCCTATGATTATGATTGTTCTCTGTCCTACGGACTAAACCTTCTGGTTTATATAGACACCGGAGGGGGCTAGGGTTACACAGAGTCGGTTACAAGGGAGGAGATCTACATATCCGAATTGCCAAGCTTGCCTTCCACACAAAGGAGAGTCCCACCCGGACACGGGACGAAGTCTTCAATATTGTATCTTCATAGTCCAACAGTCCGGCCAAAGGATATAGTCCGGCTGCCCGAGGACCCCCTAATCCAGGACTCCCTAAGTAGCCCCTAAACTAGGCTTCAATGACGATGAGTCCGGCGCGCGTATTGTCTTCAACATTGCAAGGCGGGTTCTTCCTCCGAATACTCCATAGAAGATTTTGAACACAAGGATCGTGTCCGGCTATGCAAAACAAATTCCACATACCACTGTAGAGAGTATAATATTTCCACACATCTAATATGCTGACAAATTTCATAGCGTGACATCACTTCATGGCCCGGTCATCATTCGAACCGTTTTTCTCAACCAGCTGCTGCACATATTGCGAGGCGGTTTTCTTGGCACGTCTTGTCGAAGCAGAGATCGTGTACCCTTATCACAGGATTCTCATCAATACAGGTGTGGGTAACCCAACCACGCCATCAATCACGGTGCTTGGGGAATAAGCGACTCTATGAGACAAGTGGGGAGGCGCAGAATCCCTGCTGCCTTTATAAGGGGATAAGGACTCCCTTTTGCACCCACGCTTTCTTCTTCCCAATCCATTCCCCTTTGCTTGAGCTCCAGCGCCCAAGCGTTCGTCTTCTCCGCCCACAAAGGCCTTCCGGAAATGTACGACTCCGGAGCAGGAGGCAAGTGTATGGCCTCTACCGTCCGGGAGAAGAATATCAAAAAGCTTCGGGAGGCCGGGTACCTAACCAAGAAAATCAGCCACCGTCTCCCGACGGCGGGACAGATCGTCCCTACTCCGGAACCCCATGAGAGGGTTGTATTCCTCCGTCATTTTGTCCGCGGGCTAGGGTTTCCCCTCCACCCAATCGTTCATGGCATCATGTATTATTACGGGATCGATTTTCATGATCTATCCCCCAATTCCTTCCTCAACATCTCGACATTCATCGTCGTGTGTGAGGCTTTTCTCCGCATCTCGCCACACTTCGGCTTATGGCTGAAGATCTTTAATGTGAAGCGCAAGGTGGTGAGCGGCAAGCACGCCGAGTGCGGGGGCGCTGTGGTGAGCAAGATGCCCAACGTCACATGGCCAACAGGTACTTTTAATGATTCTGTCAAAGAGTGGCAACGGCAGTGGTTTTACATCACTGAGCTGCGCGGCACGGAATGGGCCGCTGCTCCAGAGTTCCGATCCGGAGCCCCTCTGTGGCTTATGTCCTGGCTCAAGAAGGGACTGGACTAGTCTTCGTCCGACGAACTTTCGGTGCTCCAGACGCGCGTTAAATATATGGGAGACAAGAACATCGAACTTGTCAATGTAGTCCAGGTGATGTTAGTTCACCGGATCCTGCCTTGTCAACACCGGATTTGCAATCTATGGGAATTCGATCCGGCCAAGCACCAGACCCTGCGAGAGCTCTTTGGCTCCGTGCATGAAGACATCTGGAAGGTGCTTTTTAAGTCTGGCAAATCATGGACGGACTCGGCCGAGGACCGCGGGTACCAACTGTCCTGCCCTGCAAGCTCGGTAAGTTATTATAAGTTTTATCCGCATAACCCAAGGGAAATGCTTAATGTGTTTTCCTCAACTCCCCTAGGGCTGGACGAAGAAGGCGGGACGAATTTATTGTCCGGCCCCACTGCCTGAAGAACCGGCCGGCCCACTTCTGACGAAGATGCTGGTCCCGGCGCCGTACAAGGCGCCGAAGAAAAAGGCCGAGAAGGATGCGAAAAAGACCAGGGGCGGCCTTCGTCGCAGCGGTACTTCAGACACAATATCTAAAAGCTCCAACGCCCGTTCTGCCTTCGAAGAGGACGAGGAGGAGGAGGAGGATGAATCCCTAGCGGGGGGAGGAAAGAAGAGGGCGGCCTCCATACACTTGCAGGCTGAGTCGCCTAAAAGGGGAAAAGCTCCTGTTCCGGAAGAGTCCACTGCCACCGCCGAAAGCAGCCGACGTGGGATCCCAGGGCCCAGCCCCTGGTGAACTCGTGAGTATATAAAATCCGAACACATTTACGCATCCAGACTCATCATGGCATAATATTTTAACCTGAGCCATATTTCTTGTAGTCCGGCGAGGTCCCGCACCGAACGATCCTCATCAGAGGAATTGCTGAGCTCGGATGCTATGGAGAGCGAGACGCCCCCGAAGGCCCCTTCCCCCAAATATGTGAATAACACCGAGGCTTTCTCCCAGAAGGACCCCGGCCAAGGAGGGGGGAAGAGAACGTGAAAGCGGCGCCTGGAGGTCAAACTTCCGGGGCCGGAAACATGGGGGAGAAGATTCGCATGGGAGTCATCGGCGGGAGCCACCTTGAATTCGGCTCCCAGCCGGACGCAATTCCGGAGACCAATATGGCTCCATAATCAAGCAAACGGCCTCCCTTGGCTTTAAGGGGCGTGCCAGTTCCACCGGCAATCTCTGTCCAACCAGAGGTGCCGGATGCTTTGTTGGCGGCGCTGAAGAGCGCCTCCATCGTCGATGAACACCGTGCCCTTATGGGTGCGGTGATTAAGAAGATTCAGTCTGTTGAGAGTGGACTGAATGAAGCCTGTATCAGCCTTACAAGAGGCTTTGAGGTATGTTTTATGAGGTTACGAAGAGTGTCATAGTATGGATAGTAGCCCCTGATACGCTGTCCGGTGAAAGAAAAACCGGACAGAGGATCAAATTTATGTTCATAGGAAGACTCATTTGATGACATCTATCTCTCTTTCATAGGCAAGCGTCTGCAGCGGCTGCTGCCTCTCATACTGCGGAGGTCTCCGGACTGAATCAAAGTCTGGAGCGGGCCAAAGAGGAACTTGGCCAGTTGAAAAGGCAGTTGGAAGATAAACAAGGTATGCGCAAGCCTTGTTCACGTTTAGTGCGAACAAATTTCCAGTATGATAAAATATGTTTCATTATTTGCGCCAGGGGCGATGACAGAAGTCGAGGCTCTGAAGAAGGCTGTTGCCGAGACCGAGGAAATAGCAGCCGCAGAGCAGTCTTTTCATGAGAAGCACGAGGCCAGGGTTATTGAAGCTGAGCAGGAGCTTCAAGAGTCCGTGAAGAAATGCGAGACCTTGGAGCAGAGTTTAACGGAGAAAGAATCCGAACTCGCCAGGGCTCATCAGGCCGCGCGCGATGCCCAGGGGGAAACCCAAGGCGCCCTGTGGGAGATCCAAGAGGTGAGGAAGATCGCGGCGGGTAAGGCTTTTTCCATGTAAAGCAAGTATTTGCGGAGAAAATCATGTTTCTAATTTTGGGTTCGGATTTCTCCAGGGGTATTTGCGGAACTGCCCTGCAGCATATCGGATGCCGCCTAATTCTACCGAGCCGAAGAAGGGAACACTGCGGATAAGCTCTTCTGGTCGTAGTATCTGGCACCGAATTATCCAGTGCCTTTTGCTGACCAACTGAAATAGCTGATCGAGCTGCATAGGGCGGTCGAACTAGCCATGAAGGATTTGATTATCCGGCTATGGCCCGCCGAGTTGATTCCAAGTAGCTACTTCAGGCTCATGAAGCGGCTTGTGAGTGCCTGCCCTCGACTTGACGTCATCAAGTGGTCGGTCTGCATAGAGGGTGCGCGAATGGCCTTCGCCCACGCAAAGGTGCACTGGGGGAAGATGGATGCTGAAAAGCTGATGGCCGAGGGACCGCCAGAAGGGAAGGAGCACCGCAAGCCCGAATTATATTATGAAGGTGTCCTGAAAGGATCTTGCCTTACGGCGGAGCAATGCACCAAGGACATTATATTTCCATGAATACAATCATGTTGTCCTTTGTAATGTTGAACAAGGCCATTTCTATTATTTATTGCCTGTTATATAAAAGTTTATCCCCCTGTGCGGCCGTTTTATATGTTAATCCTGAGAGTTGGCCTGTCGTCAGCTTCTACCCCCACATAGGAAGTACGGGGGTGTTCGGGATAAACCCGATCACTCTTTATCCCAGTTTTGGGTCCTTTGAAGGAGGTGTTCAGCACAACGAACCAGGCAATCGGACTATAGGGCTTTATCACTCTCACTTAGCCATAGGAGCTTTAGAAAAGGAAGGTAGCCGCAGCCCCTTGTGTTCGGAAGTCCGCACGAGGGGCTCTATAAGCACCTGATCGGAAGAAAAGCCGATCCATCGCACTCTGCATTGGTTATGGCATTATGCGGGAGAAATCCTTAAATATTTTACAACCTCTCGAACAGCTGACCAGCTCTCGCCGTATCATGACAGTTAGTTTTCGGCTTTCTCTACTGAGGTGCTCGTCCGGAAGAACTGGGACACAATCGCAGTAGTTCTCCCTGTGCCGCCTTAGCCGATATAGCGGAACGTAAGGCAGCAAAACATGGGAGTCGGGCATACCCAACATTTGACCCAAGACATGATTCGGAGCTGATGCATATAATGCTATAGGTTCGGGGTGCCGAACTTCCATGAAGGTGTTCTGACTTGATTGCCGTATTATGGGTAAAACGAAGCCCCTGGCATATTTAAGGCATATCGCGGTGTACGGATGCCACTTGACAAAAGAATTTCAATAAGAAATAACAACAGATAAGCGTTATATAAATCCACACGTTGTATTTGAATAGTACATCGATGCATGTGAGTACAGGTAATGTGATAAAAAAGAAATATGACCGTGGAACCTGCTGAGACCAGGGGGAAGAAGCTGTGTGCGGATCCGGAGTATACTTGGATGGTCATCGCGGGGAATATCTAAGGATTCCTTTGCGTGTTCGAGCTGCTTCCATATCGCCAGTCCTGGTCTGCGCAAAGTTGAACCTGCAAACAAAATGTAAGAAATGCTTGTGTGCCGCAGAGCGGTTGAGCCGCGGTATGTGGCCTGTCCTGGCCTTCGCCGGAGTGTTTAATTGAGCTCTGGATGAGCCGGGCTATCCTGCCGCGAAGTAGTTCGAAGTCCTTTGGCGGTGTCCGAGAGTCGGGCCGTCGACCCGAGGTTCGGTTGGAAGGTGCCACTTGTAGCTTCTGCTGTTAAAGTAGCGGTATACTCCTTGGTGTCGAGGGAAAGTTCGGCCTTGCCATTAACTGTGATGACGCCGCGCGGACCGGACATCTTGAGCTTACAGTAGGCATAATATGGTACCGCGTTGAATCGAGCGAACACGGTTCATCCAAGAAGTGCCTGATAATCACTGTGAAAGGGGCCGATGTCGAAGATTAACTCTTCGGCACAGTAATTGTCTGGTGATCCAAAGACTACCTCAAGGGCAATGGAGCCTGTACAGCTGGCCTCCACACCTGGTATAATACCTCTGAAGGTGGTTTTAGTGGGCTTGATCACCGAATGGTCGATGCCCATCTGGCGCACTATGTCATGGTAAAGCAGGTTTAGACTGCTACCTCCGTCCATAAGGACTCGTGTGAGGTGGAGCCCGTTAATTATTGGGTCGAGGACTAGTGCGGCCGGATTGCCCTGATTGGTGTTAACTGGACGATCTGTGCGGTTGAAGGTGATCGGCCCTAGTTTATATTGTGGGACGACTGGTTCCGTTAAGTCGACATCCCTAAGGGTGTGCGTCCGGTCCGGGTTGGGAGTGTAGGTGTCATTTACCACGTTCACCATTTGGATTTGTGGGGGAAATTTCTTTTGCCCTCCTGTACTCAGGGATCTGGGCTCCTCGTCGCCATCGTCGCTTTGAGACCCCTTATCTTTGTTTTTGGCGCCTGACCTATCGGCTTGTTTGAAGACCTAGCATTATCTGTTGGTATGATTGGCTGGTGTTAATGGGGTGCCATGAATTTGGCATGGGCGGTCGAGTATGCGGTCCAGACTGGACGGACCCGAATTGTCATTTTTGAGTGGCCCATTCCGCTCACTGGACTTAGAGCCCCTAAATCTGGCATTGACTGTTGTATCTTCAGCGTTTTCACCATTTTTGCGGCACTTGTGTTTGTTGCATCGGGGTTTGCCATTGCTATCTCTGGCTTCTGAGGTGCCAGGGTTGCTTGTTGTGTTGTTGCTACGGGCCAACCAGCTATCTTCGCCCACGCAAAAGCGGGTCATGAGTGTCGTGAGGGCTGCCATGGATTTTGGCTTCTCCTGGACGAGATGTCGGGCGAGCCACTCGTCACGGATGTTATGTTTAAAGGCCGCTAGGGCTTCGGCATCCGAACAGTCGACAATTTAGTTCTTTTTAGTTAGGAACCGAGTCCAGAATTTCCTGGCTGACTCTCTGGGTTGTTGTGTTATGTGACTTAAATCATCAGCATCCGGTGGTCGCACATAAGTGCCTTGGAAGTTATCCAGGAATGTGTCTGCCAGGTTCTCCCAAATTCCGATGGAGTTTTCCGGCAAGCTATTCAGCCAATGCCGAGCCGGCCCCTTGAGTTTTAGCAGGAGATACTTGATGGCATGTAGATCATCCCTGCGGGCCATGTGAATGTGGAGGAATAAATCCTCTATCCATACCGTGGGGTCTGTAGTGCCGCCATATGATTCAATGTTCACGGGTTTAAACCCTTCTGGGAATTCATGATCCATTACTTCATCAGTGAAGCATAGGGGGGGTGCGGCACCTCTGTGCCGGGCTATATCACGATGCAGCTCATATGAGTATTGTCTGCTCTGTTCGGCCCGGACGAATTTGCTTTTAGTATATCCGGCGTGACGGTTGTCGTCAGGTGTTGGGGCACGCCCCCGTGATCCATGGACCGATCTTTTATGTCCTGATTTGTTTCCAATGCGTCTTGCAAGTCCTGCGTGTTACCCCGGGCCTTGGTATTTTTGTTTAACTGGCGACGGGGTGCGGGCTGGACTTTGGCCTGATATGCCGCTTTGTCTCGGCCATGAGGTGGTCAGTCAGCCGCATCATACGCTGGGAGCGTAGGCTTTAATGCTTCCTCCTCGAATTGGGGTAGCAAGCTGCGCTTTGGGTAACTTTTGGTTGGGCGCTCGAGTTCGTATTCCTTGGCTGCCAGGACTTCAGTCCATCTATCCGTTAGAAAATCTTGATCAGCCTGAAGCTGCTGCTTCTTTTTATTCAGGCTTTTTGCTGTGGCTATAAGCCGGCGCTTGAAGCGCTCCTGCTCGACGGGATCCTCAGCCACGATAAATTCTTCGTCGCCGAGGCTCGCCTCGTCTTCGAAGAGGGACATGTAAGTGTCATCTTCTGATTCTCCATCTGTCGCCTGTTTCTTAGGGCTAGCTTGCCCATCCTCCTGCTCGAAACCTGGCTGGAGGGGATTGTCTTTGTCTTCGGCACTATCCACAGTGTTATTGTCTCTTGTGCCGGTATCGCTGCTTTTGCTATGGCGAGGCATAGAGTGGCGCTGATGACGCCGGTTCTTAGATTGCTTCTCGAGGGGATTATCCTCTGTTGCCATATTGCCATCGCTTTCTTTGGGGGTGTCCACCATGTATATATCATATGATGAGGTGGCAGTCCAGTGCCCTGTGGGCGGTGGTTCCTGTTCTTCTCCTACATCGTCGTCCATACCGTCGATGTCTTTGGAGCCAAAATCAAGCATGTCAGTTAAGTCATTGACAGTGGCTATTAAGTGGGTGGTGGGTGGGGTACGAATTTCTTCACCATCCGCTTCCCACTCCAGCCGGACATAGTTTGTCCAAGGACCTTCTGACAAGGAGAGAGACCTTAATGAATTCAGCGCGTCGCCCAGGGGCGAGTGCTGAAAGATATCCGCGAAGGAAAACTCCATAATTGGCGCCCAATCAGATTCGATAGGCACGGACGCAGGCGATTTGATACGTCTTCGTTGTATCTACTTTTCCAAACACTTTTGCCCTTGTTTTGGACTCTAACTTGTATGATTTGAATGGAACTAACCCAGACTGACGCTGTTTTCAGCAGAATTGCCATGATGTTGTTTTATGTGCAGAAAACAAAAAAATCTCGGAATGACCTGAAACTCCACGGAATACCTTACAATAAATAATAATAAAGTCCTTGCCAAAGATGAAGACCAGGGGGCCACACCCTGCTCACGAGGGTGGGGGGCGCGCCCCCTACCTCGTGGGCCCCCTGGAGACCTCCCGACTCCAACTCCAACTCTATATATGTGCTTTCAGGGAGAAAAAAATAAAGCAGAAGAAATTATCGCGTTTTATGATACGAAACCACTGCCAAGCCCTAAAACCTCTCAGGAGGGCTGATCTGGAGTCCGTCCGGGGCTCCGGAGAGGGGAATCTGTCGTCGTCGTCATCATCAACCATCCTCCATCACCAATTTCATGATGCTCACCGCCGTGCGTGAGTAATTCCATCATAGGCTTGGTGGACGGTGATGGGTTGGATGAGATTTATCATGTAATCGAATTAGTTTTGTTAGGGTTTGATCCCTAGTATCCACTATGTTCTGAGATTGATGCTGCTATGACTTTGCTATGTTTAATGCTTGTCACTAGGGCCCGAGTGCCATGATTTCAGATCTGAACCTATTATGTTTTCATCAATATATGAGAGTTCTTGATCCTATCTTGCAAGTATATAGTCACCTATTATGTGTTATGATCCGTTAACCCCGAAGTGATAATAATCGGGATACTTACCAGTGATGACCGTAGTTTGAGGAGTTCATGTATTCACTATGTGCTAATGCTTTGTTCCAGTTCTCTATTAAAAGGAGGCCTTAATATCCCTTAGTTTCCATTAGGACCCCGCTGCCACGGGAGGGTAGGGCAAAAGATGTCATGCAAGTTCTTTTCCATAAGCACGTATGGCTATATTCGGAATACATGCCTACATTATATCAATGAATTGGAGCTAGTTCTGTGTCACCCTATGTTATGACTGTTACATGATGAACCACATCCGGCATAATTATACATCATTGATCCATTGCCTACGAGCTTTCCATATACTGGTTTACCCTTATTTACTTTCCCGTTGCTATTGTTACAATCACTACATAATACCAAAAATATTATTTTGCTTTCATTACTCTTTTGTTACTGTTACCATCACTATCATATTACTTTGCTACTAAACACTTTGCCGCAGATACTAAGTTTACAAGTGTGGTTGAATTGACAACTCAGCTGCTAATACTTGAGAATATTCTTTGGCTCCCCTTGTGTGGAATCAATATATTTGGGTTGAATACTCTAGCCTCGAAAGCTGTTGCGATCCCCTATACTTGTGGGTTATCAAGACTAATTTCTGGCGCCGTTGCCAGGGAACATAGCTCTATTCTTTGAGTCACTTGGGATTTATATCTGCTGGACACTATGAAGATCTTGAGAGATCCAAAAGCCAAGATCTATCCCTCAACTACGAGGGGAGGTAAGGAACTGCCATCCAGCTCCGCACTTGATTCACCTTCTGTTATGAGTAAATTTGCGACACCTATAACCTGCTTTTGCTATTCGTTCTAATATGTCGCATGTTATTGATGATGCTACTTCTGCTATGCATGATACTTATGATCAAACTACCTCTATGCCTGATACTACTATGCCACTTAGTGATTTTCTCGATGAACAACTTGCTAGGGCTAGAGAAATTGAAAATATGGACTCTGATTATAATGATGAAAGTGATGATGAAGAATCACTTGTTATTCCCAAGGGTTATTTTTTTGATCAAGAAGCTTCTTTTGCTATTTTAGCTTGCAAAGATAGAACTGAACTTAAAAGATTATTAGCTAAATGGAGTAAGCAATCTCTAAATGCTAGAATGAAACTTGACCCTGCTTTTGCTACTTCACCTATCTGTGTTACTGATAAGGATTATGAATTCTCTGTTGATCCTGATATAATTACTTTGGTTGAATCTGATCCTTTTCATGGCTATGAATCTGAAACTGTTGTGGCACATCTTACTAAATTAAATGATATAGCCACCCTGTTCACTAATGATGAGAGATCTTGCTACTTTTATATCCTCAAAATATTTCCGTTCTCATTAAAGGGTGATGCTAAGATATGGTTTAATTCGCTTGATCTTGGTTGTGTGCGTAGCCCCCAAGATATGATTTATTACTTCTCTGCTAAATATTTCCCCGCGCATAAGAAACAAGTTGCTTTAAAGGAAATATACAACTTTGTGCAAATCAAAGAAGAGAGTCTCCCACAAGCTTGGGGGAGGCTTCTCAAGTTACTTAATGCTTTGCCTGATCATCCTCTTAAGAAAAATGAAATACTTGATATCTTTTATAATGGACTAACCAATGCTTCCAGAGATTACCTGGATAGTTGTGTTGGTTCTCTTTTAAGGGAAAGAACACCGGATGAAGCTGAAATCCTATTGAATAATATGTTGACAAATGAAAATAATTTGGCACCTCATGAGCCAGCTCCTGAGCCAGCTCTTGCTCCAATTAATGATCCTATTCCTAAACCAACTCCAAAGAAGAGAGGTGTTCTATTTCTCAGCCCCGAAGATATGCAAGAAGCAAAGAAGTCTGTGAAAGAAAAAGGTATTAAAGCTGAAGATGTTAAGAATTTACCTCCTATTGAAGAAATGCATGGTCTTAATTTACCGCCTGTCGAAGAAACATATGATCTTGATCCATTATTTATTGAAGAATCTCCTGATCCCGATAAGTCGGCGAAGGTAGTAAAGGTAAATTCTCTCTATAGATATGATAAAGCTGAAATCCCTCCTACTAAAATTGCTAGTCAGTGCTTGGATGAATTTGATAGATTTATGGCTAAGCAAGAAGATTTTAATGCTTATTTTGGTAGACAATTAAAACAAGATGCTGATATGATTAAATACTTGGGTGATTATATGGCTAATATTAAAGGTGAACTTAAACTTGTTAGCAAACATGCTTCTATGGTTACCACTCAAGTAGAACAAGTACTTAAAGCTCAAAAGGAATTGCTCAATGAAATGAATAGTAAGAAAAATGATTATGATGTTAGAGTGGCTACTAGAACTGGTAGACTGACTCAGGAACCTTTGTATCCTGAAGGCCACCCTAAGAGAATTGAGCAAGATTCTCAGAGAAATAAAATTGATGCACCTAGTTATTCTAAAAAGAAGAAAAAGAAAAATGATAGAACTGTGGAAACTTCTAGTGAACCTATTGCTGAACCACTTGATAATCCAAATGATATCTCTATGTCTGATGCTGAAACACAATCTGGCAATGAACATGAACCTGGTGAAAATGCCAATGATGATGTTCATAATGATGCTCAACCTAGTAATGATAATGATGTAGAAATTGAACCTGCTGTTGATCTTGATAACCCACAATCAAAGAATCAACGTTATGATAAGAGAGACTTTGTTGCTAGAAAACATGGTAAAGAAAGAGAACCTTGGGTTCAGAAACCCATGTCTTTTCCTCCCAAACCATCCAAGAAAAAGGATGATGAGGATTTTGAGCGCTTTGCTGAAATGATTAGACCTATCTTTTTACGTATGCAATTGACTGATATGCTCAAAACCAATCCTTATGCTAAGTACATGAAAGATATTGTTACAAATAAAAGAAAGATACCAGAAGCTGGAATTTCCACCATGCTTGCTAATTATACTTTTAAAGGTGGATTATCATAGAAACTTGGAGATCCTGGAGTACCTACTATACCATGCTCCATTAAAAGAAACTATGTTAAAACTGCTGAGGGAGTCCTGGATTAGGGGGTCTCCGGACAGCCGGACTATCTCCATTGACCAGACTATTAGACTATGAAGATACAAGATTGAAGACTTCGTCTCGTGTCCGGATAGGACTCTACTTGGCGTAGAAGGCAAGCTAGGCAATACGGATATGGATATCTCCTCCTTTGTAACCGACCTTGTGTAACCCTAACCCTCTCCGGTGTCTATATAAACCGAAGGGTTTTAGTCCGTAGGACAACAACCACAACATACAATCATACCATAGGCTAGCTTCTAGGGTTTAGCCTCTCCGATCTCGTGGTAGATCTACTCTTGTACTACCCATATCATCAATATTAATCAAGCAGGACGTAGTGTTTTACCTCCATCGAGAGGGCCCGAACCTGGGTAAAACATCGTGTCCCCTGCCTCCTGTTACCATCCGGCCTAGACGCACAGTTCGGGACCCCCTACCCGAGATCCGCCGGTTTTGACACCGACATTCGTGCTTTCATTGAGAGTTCCTCTGTGTCGTCACCATTAGGCTTGATGGCTCCTACTATCATCGATAGCGATGCGGTCCAGGGTGAGACTTTTCTCCCCGGGCAGATCTTCGTGCTCGGCGGCTTTGCACTGCGGGCCAATTCGCTTGGCCATCTGGAGCAGATGGAAAGTTACGCCCCTGGCCACCTGGTCAGGTTTGGAAGCTTAAACTACACGGCCGATATCCGTGGAGATTTGAGCTTCGACGGATTCGAGCCTCTGCCTTGTGCGCCACGCGGTCACGATGAGCATGACTTAGCTCTCCCATCGGACATTGTTAAGGAGATCGCACCGGCAGCCGCTTCGACCCTCAATTCAGAGCCAGTCGCGCCTTCCGCGGACGGGTGGATGGACCCCGCCACGGAGGCCTTACCCTCAGCGGTGATCGAGCCGAACATCGACCTTGCCTTGCACGAGAGCCGTGTTGTTAAACTGCCGGATCCTTCTCCGGCCACGGACTCCGAACCGCCTGCGCCCGTTCCTATCGAATCCGATTGGGCGCCGATCATGGAGTTTACCTCCACGGATATTTTTCAGCACTCGCCCTTTGGCGACATACTGAACTCATTAAGGTCTCACTCCTTGTCAGGAGAATCCTGGCCGAACTATGTCCGGCAGGACTGGGATGCGGACGACAAAGAAATTCGAGGCCCACCCACCACCCACCTGGTAGCCACTGTCGATGACTCAACCGACATGCTCGACTTCGACTCCGAAAACATCGACGGTATGGACGATGATGCGGGAGGCAAAGAGGAACCACCACCCACAGGGCGCTGGACGTCCACCTCATCATATGACGTATACATGGTGGACACACCAAAAGAAGACGACGACGAGGAACGGAAGTACGCAACGAAGGCTTGTCCCCTCGAGAAGCAGTCAAAGCGGCGGCATAAGCGCCGCCCAAAATCCCGCCTCGGCAGAAATAACGATCATACAGACCCAGCATTGGAGCAGGGCGAACCACTACCGGACCACGGCAATACGGAGAATCAAACCGAACAAACCAATTCTGTCAAAGATAATAGTCCGGATGACATAACACCGGATAGGCACTCGGAGCAGCAGAAGTCCCGTCAAAGGCTTGTTGCCACCGCGAGGAGTCTGAAAAAGCAGAAGCAAAGGCTCAAGGCTGTGCAGGACACACTCCAAATTAGATGGAGTAAAGTACTCAACACAGCAACGAAGTATGGTGGTAATCGCCCCACCAAGAGCTACCCGAATTCGATGAGAAGGCCCTAGATCCCCCACAACCAAAAATCAAAATGGCCACCTGGCCGAATAGACGACCTCATGGCCAACATGGAGCGGCAAACAACTCCACTCACAAGCCAATAAGCGATCCACACAAGGGCTCGCACCAAAAGGACGGCGCAACCAGATCCATCTATGGACCACGCAAGCGCGCCCCAGCATATGATGTAACACAACAAACATCAGAACAACGTGGTACACCCAGATACAGGGGTGCCACACACCCCCTACGTTTCACCGATGAGGTGCTGGACCATGAATTTTCAGAGGGATTCAAACCCATAAACATAGAAGCATACGATGGAACAACAGACCCTGGGGTCTGGATTGAGGACTACATCCTCCATATCCATATGGCTCGAGGAGATGATCTCCACGCCATCAAGTACTTACCCCTCAAGCTCAAAGGGCCAGCTCAGCACTGGCTTAAAAGCCTCCCCGAAAACTCCATTGGAAGGTGGGAAGAGCTCGAAGACACTTTTCGGGCAAATTTTCAAGGGACTTATGTCCGACCTCCGGATGCGGACGATCTGAGTCATATAACTCAACAGCCCGGAGAGTCAGCCCGAAAGCTTTGGAACAGGTTTCTTATTAAGAAGAACCAAATAGTTGACTGCCCGGACGCCGAAGCCTTGGCAGCTTTTAAGCATAGCGTCCGCGACGAATGGCTTGCCAGACACCTCGGCCAAGAAAAGCCGAGAACAATGGCAGCATTAACAAGCCTCATGTCCCGCTTTTGCGTGGGTGAGGATAGCTGGCTAGCCAGATGCAGCACCAGCGACCCAAGCACATCCGAAGTTAGAGATGAAAACGGGAAATCCCGACGCAGCAAAAATAATAAGCGTCGGAATAAAGAAGACAGCCCGAAGAGCATGGCGGTACACGCTGGATTCTGAAGCTCTCGGCCAGGTCAGCAAAAGCCGCCCTTTAAAGGCGCTAGAGATGAACTGTCCAGCCTGAACAAAATTCTGGACCAAGTATGTCAGATCCATAGCACCCCTGGTAAACCCGCTAATCATACCCACAGAGAATGTTGGGTCTTCAAGCAGTCCGGCAAGCTCAACGCCGTACACAAGGGGGAGGATACACCAAGCGAAGATGAGGATGAGCCTCTCAAGCAAGACACTGGGGAACAAAAAAAAGTTTCCATCAGAAGTCAAAACAGTCAACGTATTACACGTGATCAAGGGAAGCAAAGCGGCCCTCCCAGATAAATATGCCCAAGGGCCTATCACCGCGAAACCCTGCCACTGGTCGTCTCAAACGATCACTTTCGACCATCGTGATTACTCAGCAAGTATCCGGCGGGCAGGATGGGCTCCCCTGGTATTAGACCCAATAATTGACGGATACCACTTTGCACGAGTCCTGATGGACGGTGGTAGCAGTTTAAACCTGATATACCAGGATACAATCCGCGAAATGGGGATAGACCCAACGAAAATTTGCCATAGCAACACTACCTTTAAAGGAGTAACGCCAGGCCCAGGGGCTCACTGCGCAGGCTCCCTGCTACTAAAGGTTATATTCGGCTTCCCCGATAACTCCCGTAGTGAACATTTAACCTTCCACATTGCTCCGTTCCAATGCGGTTTTCAAGCACTACTTGGACGCGAAGCTTTTGCTCGCTTTAATGCAATACCGCATTACGCTTCCCTCACGCTCAAGATGCCCGGTCCACGTGGCATCATTACAGTGAACGGAAGTATTAAGCGATCTTTGCGCGCCGAAGAGAATGCGACTGCCTTGGCAGCCGCACACTAAAAACGGCCTCACCAACTAAAGCATTTGATAGGTCGTCAAGACCACGGACGCGGTTAGACGAGTCCGGCGCTGCTATATGTAATTTGTACCGGATTGATGGCCACACCCCTATTACAAATACAAGGGGCTCAACGCGCGCAGACAAGTGGCAATTTCTACTCATTTCTAGTTATACATGGTTTCTTTAAAAAACCAACTTTTTGCACGACAACTTTTTCACCTAAGTTCCTCTCTTTTACAGATGACCATCGTGCTACACCCGTCCAGGATACGGCACAACGGAGACACAGGCGCAGACGTGCAGCAGGGACCCGCTCCAAGGATTCTTTTTAGATTAAGACCCTGCGTAAACCTTTTTTACTGTCTCTTGTTGATACACATCCACCGAATTCTCAGCACAATTGAGAAGGATGCTGACGTCTTGGCATGTGGCCACGTCAGAATAATGCACGTACCTGGACACAAGGGGCTTCTTACAAAGGGCACTATTTAGGCCCGGTTTATACCATAAAGACCGAATACCTTAGGGAGTGTTCGGCGTCGCGAGTTTGGCCTTATATGCATCAGCTCCGAATCATTGTCTTTGGTCAAATGTTGGGTTTGCCCGGCTCCTGTGTTTTGGTGCCTTACGTTCCGCTTTATCGGCTAAGGCAGCACCAGGAGAACTACTGCGATTGTGCCCTGGTTCATCCGGACGAGCACCTCAGTAGAGAAAGCCGAAAACTGACTGTCATGATATAGCGTGAGACTGGTCAACCACTCGATGACCTATCGGAATGTTAGAATTCCTCCGCCTTAACGAAGGGCCGTTTTCCGGCCAGGCATGTACGCACCCCGAGATCGGGAGAGTGCGGAGCCACCAGGGGCTATCTAGTAGCCCCACTGTCAAACTCCTATGGCTAAGTGAAAGTGTTAAAGCATCATAGTCTGGTTGCCTCGTTCGCTGCGCTATCACCTCCTTAATAGGACCAAGACGTTGGGTTAAGTGTGAACACGCATTTTTTGCGAGCACCTCTGCATTATATGCGTGGGGGCTGAAGCCGACGACTGCAATCTTTCAGGTTATACACATGTATACATAAACGGCCGCACAGGAGGCATCATATTACTTTCAGGCAAAAGTATAAACACGGCCTTATAAAATTCCATAAAAACATTGTGTTTACAATGGGAACACATATCACTCAAACATAATATTCTTCGAGCACTGGGCCTCTATCAAACGAGAACCCTCGAGAACCTCCTCGAAATAGTGCTCGGCAGCCACTCGGCCTATGGCCGAACCCTGCGCCACAACAGTGGTAGCGTCCATCTCCGTCCAGTATGCTTTAACACGGGCAAGGGCCATCCGCAAGCCTTCTATGCACGCCGACTTCTTCAATGCATTAATGCGCGGCACCGCACCAAGGAACTGCTGCACTAAGCTGAAATAGTTGTTCGGCTTTGGCTTTTCCGGCCATAGCTGATCCACGACAGACCTCATGGCGAGTCTGGACAACCTATTTAGTTCGGCCCATTCGGCTAGCTGATCAGTCAATGGAAGCGGGCACTCTGGAACGTTGAATTGCGACCAGAACAACTTGTCCACCTCACGGTCTGTTTGACCTTGGAAGTATTTGGCCGCATCGGCAGCGCTCGCCGCCAAGTCCATATATGCATCTGCCGAACTCCACAGCCGATCCAGAGGGGCATACCGTGGATCTCCGAACTTCCTCCGTAGCATGAAGGGCTTCCCAGCCGCAATATCCCCGGCTTCATGTAGCTCCTCCTTCTTCGCTCTCATAGCAGAGCGGGTGTCTTTGTCCGCCATCGTGGCCTTCTCAAGGTCCGTTGCCTTCGCTCGGTTTTCTTTCTCAAGGAGCCGGCAACGGTCGGCAGTGTCTTTTAACTCTACGGCCATCTTGGCCATCTTCTCTTTGCTCTCGCAATGTGCGGCCTTCTCGGCTTTCAACTCTTCGGCCGCCTTCAAAGCAGCCGCATTACTAATCCTCGCTTGTTCCTTGGCTCGGGCAAGTTCTGCCCGCAAGGTTTCCACGGTGGCAGCTCCATCTGCAGTCACAACATATTAAAGATACTGGCATCATGCTGCTCTTACTACGTGGCATTCACCAGAAAATAACACTTACCCTGTGCCTCGTCAAGCTCTTGTTAACAAGCTCGATGTCGGCGTCTGCCGCATCCAGTTGCCGTTTTAATTCGGCAAACCCACTAGTCCGGCTAGCCACCGGAGCTTCCACCACCTGCACATAAAGGCAGTCTGGTTATTGCCTGGGACTATGATCCTCTGTTCGCCGCCGTTCTCGACGACAACCAGAGTCTCAGGGGCTACTATCTACACAGGGCACACCTAACATGTGCGATACTATCACATATTATCTCACGTACCTCAAAGCCTGTCAGTAGACTCATAAAGGCTTCATGTAATCCTCTTTCGGCGGACGAAATTCTCTCCATCACCGTACCCATCAGCGTACGGTGTTCTTCTGAGATGGCCGCTCGCCCCACCAGCTCCCTCAGAACGTCCGACCGCATACCAGACGGTGCCGGACTCTTTTGTTTGCTCTCTTCGAGAGCCGGACGCTGGGGACTTCGGGGGTCTATGGGATTATCTTCTGGCCTCACCGGATCCGGAGAGGCCCTCCGTGACGACACTTCGGGGTCGCCCGCTTCTTGAGCGGAGGAGTCCGGGGGAGGCGTTTCGCTCTCCATCATCTCCGGAAGAAGATCCCCCGAAGACGAGCTCAGCTGAGAGGGGCTAAGGCCCGAACTGCAAGATATATGCGGCGGTCATTTTCTCAGAAGAAAGATAGTATACCTTCACTATTAAAGTATTTTTTGGATCACTTACGACTCGTTGGAGGGCTGATCCCCCCGCGGACTTTGTGCGGCAAGAGCACCCCCGAGGCAGGACCCTCTGTTGGAGACTTCTTCTCCCGTTTGGAGGCCTCGGCTTCCGGATCCTCGGAAGCAGTCCTTTTCCTCCCCCGGTTATCCTCCTTCATGGAGGCGCTCATTCCCTCGGTTGGAACAGGCAATGATGGGGGCCCGCGTCTGCCCGTATTATTTCCCCCTGTATCTTCCTTCGAGGGCTCCGGGCAAGGTGCGAGCTCGAGCATCTTTTCCAATACCGGATTTTCCAAACCCTCAGGGAGGGGGGCCAAACACCGAATCATCTTCGCCTTTGTTAGCCAGTCCTGGTCAAAGAGCGAACTCTCAGAAATAACTTCATGATGAATAAAAGACGGTGTGTTCGGCTAGAGGATTTCTTACTTGTTCGGCGGCGCGGTTACTGCTCAGGCCCACGTCCTCGGTAGTATCCGGACACTCTATTTGAGGTCCGAAGAATGACTTGTACATCTCCTCGTGCGTCAGGCCGAGGAAACTTTGAATGGCACGCGGTCCTTCTGGGTTGAACTCCCACAAGCGAAGGGGCCGGCGTTTGCAAGGCTGGACTTGACGAACCAGCATAACTTGCATTACCACAACCAAATTAAAATCTCCCTCGAAGAGATCTTGAATGCGGCTTTGCAGTATAGGCACGTCCTTGGCTGGACCCCAGCTCAGACCTCTGCTAATCCATGACATCAGTTGTGGTGGGGGGCCCGAGCGGAAGGCGGGGGCAGCCGCCCACTTGGCACTTCTGGGAGCCGTGACGTAAAACCACTCCCGTTGCCATAATTCAGACACCTCTGGAAAGGAACCTTTCGGCCATGGAGCTCCTGCCATCTTGCCTATTGATGCGCCTCCGCACGCTGCATGTTGCCCCTCGATCATCTTCGGCTTCACTTCAAAGGTCTTGAGCCACAGGCCGAAGTGAGGGGTAATGCGGAGGAAGGCCTCACACACGACAATAAATGTCGAGATGTGGAGAAAGGAGTCCGGAGCTAGATCGTGGAAATCTAGCCCGTAATAGAACATCAAACCCCTGACGAAGGGATCCAGAGTGAGGCCTAGGCCTCGGAGGAAGTGGGAGACGAACACGACGTTCTCGTTGGGTTCGGGAGTAGGGACGACCTGCCCTCGAGCAGGCAGCCGATGCGAAACCTCGGCGGTCAGGTATCTGGCCTCCCTCAACTTCTTGATATCCTCTTCCGTAACGGAGGAGGGCATCCATCGGCCTTGAAGGCTGGATCCGGACATGATTGAAGATCCGGAGCACCTGACCTGGGCTTTGGGTGTTAGAACTCGAGGCGGGGGAGGGGTTCGATTGAGCACGAGAGGGAAAAAGCGAAAACCTTGTCCCTTTATAAAGAGGATGAATATCAAGCGTCCTCTCCGTAGCCGTTTGGGACTTGCCTATAATCTAGGAGTCCTAGACACGGTTGGGTTACCCACGACCGTATTAATGAGAATCCCGTAATTGGGGGAACACGATCTCTGCTTTGACAAGACGTGTCAAGAAACCGCCTCGCGTTATGTGTGGAGCTGGTTGAAGAAAAACGGTTCGAATAATCACCGGGCCATGACATAACGTCATGCTGCCAAAACAAGCCAGCAAATTAGATCTGCGAAAATATTATTCTCTCTACGGTGGTATGTGGAACTTATTTTGCAGGGTCGGACACTATCCTCGTATTCAAATTCTTCTGTGATGTATTCGGAGAAGGAACCCGCCTTGCAATGCCGAAGACAATACTGCGCGCCGGACTCATCGTCATTGAAGCCTGGTTCAGGGGCTACTGAGGGAGTCCTTGATTAGGGGTCTCCGGACAGCCGGACTATCTCCGTTGGCCGGACTGTTAGACTATGAAGATACAAGATTGAAGACTTCGTCTCGTGTCCGGATAGGACTCTACTTGGCGTAGAAGGCAAGCTAGGCAATACGGATATGGATATCTCCTCCTTTGTAACCGACCTTGTGTAACCCTAACCCTCTCCGGTGTCTATATAAACCGAAGGGTTTTAGTCCGTAGGACAACAACCACAACATACAATCATACCATAGGCTAGCTTCTAGGGTTTAGCCTCTCCGATCTCGTGGTAGATCTACTCTTGTACTACCCATATCATCAATATTAATGAAGCAGGACGTAGGGTTTTACCTCCATCGAGAGGGCCCGAACCTGGGTAAAACATCGTGTCCCTGCCTCCTGTTACCATCCAACCTAGACACACAGTTCGAGACCCCCTACCCGAGATCCGCCGGTTTTGACACCGACAACTGCTTTATGTGATCTTGGAGCCGGTGTTAGTGTGATGCCTCTCTCTTTATATTGTAGACTTGACTTGAATAAGTTGACACCTACTGAAATATCTTTGCAAATGGCTGATAAATCAACTGCTATACCTGTCGGTATTTGTGAGGATGTGCCTGTTGTGGTTGCAAACGTTACTATTTTAACGGACTTTGTTATTCTTGATATTCCTGAGGACATAGTATGTCTATTATTCTTGGAAGACCTTTTCTTAATACTGCAGGGGCTGTTATTGATTGCAACAGAGGCAATGTCACTTTTCATGTTAATGGTAATGAGCATACGGTACACTTTTCGAGCAAACAACCTCAAGTTCATAGTATCAATTCTATCGAAAAAATTCCATCGATTATATTTGGAGGTTTTGAATTTCCTCTTCCTACTGTCAAGAAGAAATATGATATACTTATTGTTGGGGATGTGCATATCCCCGTTGAGGTAATCTAGCGTTATTCGAAATTTCTCCGGTTTCATGTTAATCGGAATGAGTTTGTTAACAAGACTTGATCAAGCTTGTTAGCGGATTCCTTTTGATGAGCATGAGATGGATGAAACTAGAAGCACAACCTTCTGTACCCTCTCTATACTTTTTGTTATTTAGTTGAAATAAAGTAAAAATAGTATTTTTTTGTCTGTTTCCTGATTTATCCGTGCAATATAAAAATGTCCCGAAAATAAAAGTCCTCATAATGACATGCCAATTTAATATGATTTTTTCGGGAATATTTGAGGATTTATGGTGCAAAAATTACCGCGGGGGGAGCTGCCACCTGGTCACGAGGGTGGAGGGCGCACCCTACCCCCCCTGGGCGCGCCCCCTGCCTCGTGGGACCATAGTGGCCCTCCTCCACTTGTTCCTGCACCCACACACTTCATCTTCCTCCCACAAACACGAAAACCCAACTCAAGCACGAGTTCCAGCCCTCTTTGCTACCATTTTCGATCTCCTTGCTCAAAGCACCTCTCACAAAACTGCTTGGGGAGATTGTTCCTTGGTATGTGACTCCTCCATTGATCCAATTAGTTTTTGTTCTAGTGCTTTATTCATTGTAAATTTTTGCTGCTTAGGTGACCCTGTTCTTGAGCTTGCATGTCAAATTTATATGGTGCCAAGTAGTTTTAATGCATGATATAGGCTCTAGGCACTTGTAGGAGTAGTTGCTATCAATATTATTGAGTTTGGTTTACTTTTATTTTGAAGTTACTAAAAATTTCAGAATTTTTCAGAATATAATGAGGATACTATTGAGGGGCTCATCGAGCCAAAGCTCGAAGGAAAAGGCACCTAAGCCTAAGTATAATCTGCCTCACACCGCGGAGGTTCGGGCGTGTGAATGGCCCTCCGATGATTTCTTGAGAGTAGCCGGTATTTATGAAGATTTTTATGACCTGGCTCAAAAAGCAGGCCTCACTGCTTTCCTCCATGACCAATGCGATTAGTACCTCTTACTCACAAATACCTTTGTGCAAAACTTTCAATTCCATTCTAGGAACTCGCCACCTACGGTAGAGTTTCATTTATATGATGAGCGCAAGGAGATGTCATTCTATGATTTATGTCGGGTATGTTTAGTCCCTTTTGGGGGCAATACAGAAGAACCACATCGTGATGATGTGGAGGGATTTATTGAGACTATCACCGTAGGGGAAACAAGGAAGGTTTCCGATGCACGATGCACTAGCATACACTTTCCTGTTTTACATTATTTTGCATTATTTGCTAGCCGTTGCTTAATTGGTCGCGGAAACTGTGGAAATCTGAGTATCCCTGATATTATCATTTTGCACCATGGCTTATACGATGATAACTCTTTTAGTATGGGCGGCATTATTGCTAGACGGTTAAGTATGAACCGTACTAAGGGTCCCGTATTTGGAGGCATTTATGCTACACGCCTAGCTGCACATTTTAACATACCTATTAGGCATTATGAGAAGGAAGAAAAGGTGTTGCCTAGTGTTTATTTAGATTATAAAAGTATGGTGGCACATTATTTTATTGTTAAGAATAGGGAAGGAGAGCTTAAATATCAATTGTTCTTTAATAAACATCATCCCAAGACTATTACCTTGCCTGCTCCTTCTTTGTTTGATTTGACTGTAGGCACGTACCTTGTTCCGTTGGCAGCTATTCACGCCTACCAGAACCCTGCACCAGCCCCGGAACCAGAACCACAAGAGGAGCCTCCATGACAGTCTGTTTATTCTTGGGATCCGGAGGTGGCTGTCAGCCAATGGCAGTCAGAGTCTTTTTCGTCACAGTACGACCCCAACAACTATTATTATGGATATCAGCCAGGCCAGCCGTGGCCATAGACCAACTTAGGCCAAAAGCCTAAGCTTGGGGGAGTACGTATTTCCCACCGACATTACATTTATGTTCACACACACTCATTGCTAGATGTCGGTGCTCATACTTTTTCATTGTATCATCCATGCTAGTTTATTTTCCTTTTTATGCTTTCTTCTTGTGTGTTTAATAAACCATAAGAAAAACAAAAAATAGTAGTAATTTACTTTCCATGCTTGTAGTAGTAACTAAAAAGAAAACCCAAAAATATTTCCTGTTCTTCTTTTGCTTGTTGGGAGCTTTCCCGTGTAAATAGTTTTATTTCTTTTCTTTTCTTTGGGGGTCGATAGGAGAAGACCGTATTTAAATTATTGAAGTGGCTCTTATATGCATTATTGTTGATCTGACAAAAGAGCCCATATTGCCTTGTCTTCTCCTGTTTATTGAATGCTCGCAGATTCCAGCTTAGTCCGATGCACGTGCACTCTTATTATTATTCACATCGTTCGGTAGTGCAAATGAAAGGCAATTATGATGATATATGATGGACTGACTGAGATGAGAAAAGCTAGTATGAACTCGACCTCTTTTGTTTTTGTAAATATGATGAGTTCATCGTTCTTGATTAAGCTTGTTATGAATAAACATGTTTGCAATGACAATTAGGGATCATAGTTGCTTGTGCCATGCTTGATTAGCTGTGAGTTATAATGGTTTACCTTGCGTGCCAACATGATATTGAGATGGTTATGATGTGGTATGATAGGGTGGTATGCTCTTTTGAATGATTTAAGTGACTTGACTTGGCACATGTTCACGCATGTAGTTGAAACAAATCAACATAGCCTTCACGATATTTATGTTCATGGTGGATTATATCCTACTCATGCTTCCATCCAATGTTTATTAATTTTAATGCATGTACATGACTATTGTCGCTCTCTAGTTGGTCGCTTCCCAGTCTTTTGCTAGCCTTCACCTGCACTAAGCGGGAATACTGCTTGTGCATCCAATCCCTTAAACCCCAAAGTTATTCCAGATGAGTCCACTATACCTTCCTATATGCGGTATCTACCTGCCGTTCCAAGTAAATTTGTATGTGCCAAACTCTAAACCTTCAAATAATCATTCTGTTTTGTATGCTCGAATAGCTCATGTATCAACTAGGGCTGCCTGTATCTTCCATGCTAGGTGGGTTATTCTCAAGAGGAGTGGACTCCGCTCCTCATTCACGAGAAAATGGCTGGTCACCGGGATGCCCAGTCCCATGCTTTATGGAAACTAAATCAAAATAATTGCAAAACAAAACTCCCCATGGGACTGTTGATAGTTGGAGGCACTCGTTGTTTCTAGCAAGCCATGGATTGATGTTTGTTGGTGGAGGGGGAGTATAAACTTTACCATTCTGTTTGGGAACCGCCTATAATGTGTGTAGCATGGAAGATATCACCATCTCTTGGTTGTTATGTTGACAATGAAAGTATACCGCTCAAAATATTAATTATCTCTATTTCAAAACCGAGCTCTGGCACCTCTACAAATCCCTGCTTCCCTCTACGAAGGGCCTATCCATTTACTTTTATGTTGAGTCATCACCCTCTTATTAAAAGAACTAGCTGGAGAGCGCAGCTATCATTTGCATTCATCACTGTTAATTTATATTGGGTGTGACTATGATTGGATCTCTTTTACCATGAATTACAATGTCTAGTCAGTCCTTGATCTTAAAAGGTGATCTGCATTTATGTTTTGCGGTCTCAGAAAGGGCTAGTGATACATCCATTTTGCATCATGCTTTTATATCGATATTTATTGCATTATGGACTGTTATTTCACTTTATGTCACAATACTTATGGCTATTCTCTCTTATTTTACAAGGTTTGCATAAGGAGGGAGAATGCCGGTGCCGGGGCTGCTGATCCACGGGCACCTATGGGACCGGGGTCCCTTTTGGTTCGGCGGGGGGCGGAGGTCGCGCAAAGAGCAGATCGAGGCGAAGCACACGGGCGATTTACCCAGGTTCGGGCCGCACGGATGCGTAAAACCCTACTCCTGCTTTGTGGATTGTATTGCTTTTCCAGCTCGGGAGCGAGATCGAGCGTGAGTGTGTGGAATTGCTGAACCCCGAGCGAGAGTGTTCGAAGTGTCTAACCCCCCTCTTAGTTGCCCCGGGCCACCTTTTATATGCTCAAGGGGTTACCGACATAGGGCAACGGAGGGCAAAAGTGGAAGAGTGGTGGTAGGCACAGCTAGGTGCTGTAGTAGGCACAGCTAGCTCCTACAGTGTTATCATACCTAACCCTGACGGGAGGGGACAAGAGCATTAAATGCCCGTCTGTATCGCCTAAACAGTGCCGAAAGGGGCTTGCTAGAGAAGCCACCGTTAGCCATGGTGGTTCTCTTGCCAGCGCCTGCTTGCCACCTCGCACCTCAGCTGCGCAGCCTTCCGCCACGTGTGCTTGGGAGGGCCCCAGAGCGACGCGTGGGTGGATGTGTTGGAGCGCGGGCACGAAGTGGGGGCTTCCCGCGGCAAGCTCTTTGCCGCGGTCGTCGTCTTGTCGCGTAGGTCCGGGAGCTTGTCGCTCACCGGGCCTTGCCGGGGCGCGTGGGGTGCCGCGGCAAGTTTCCTTGGTACGCCTTGGTTGGCCTTCCCGGCAAGCGCCTCTTGCTGGGGCCTTGGGACGCTTCTGATAGCCTTCCCGGCAAGCTCCTCTTGCCGGGGTCTTGTCTTGAGTACTTTGTTCTTGAATGGTATTCAAGGGGACCAGGGAGGATCTTGGCGGTCGCCCGGCAAGCCTTGCCGCGGGATGCTGCGACTGCCCGTGCACAAGTTCGGGGGACTAAGGGTACCCCTACTTTAGTACACCGACAGGAGCCCCCGGGCCTGGGCCAGACACGGTGCCGGGCGCTGTTGGGCCAGGCCCAAAGCAGTGCGCGGGCACGCGCGGCCTAGGTCACGCCGCAGACTTCTCCGCTTCCACCGCGCCCTCCCCGAACAGCGCGCGTTGAATGTGGCATCGTGGGGAGGTCGTGAGGGTTCCTTTTCTCGAAATGTGGAACGTCCGCCCCCCTCCCCCTTTAAAAGCAGGGGAAACAGGGGCGGTTGGCCCATTCGCCCGTTGCCGTTCCCAATCTCAGAAGTCTCCGCCGCTCCCTCGCCTCCCCAAAGCTGAGAGAGAGAGAGAGAAAGCAGCGCTTCGCCCCCCACCGCCGCCAGCACCACCAACGCCGTCGACCCCCTCCACTGCTTCCCCCATGGCTCCGAAAGCCGACAGGGGGAAGACCGTGAAGACGACCGAGGCGCAGCGGCTCGCGGCGCTGCGGAAGACGCGGGCCGTTTTCCCCCCCAGGCTCGGCGCGGGCCGTTCTCTGTTCTGGTCGGCGGAGACGCGCGCGCATCCGCGCACAAGGGTTCTCCCCGCCGCCGCCTGTAAGACTGCTCCAAATGGGTACGCCTTCTTCACGCTGTTCTTCTATTGCGGGCTCTGCCCGCCCTTCTCTGATTTCTTCTGCGACATCATGAACACCTATGGATTCCACCTCCTCGACTTCACCCCCAACACCGTTCTGACGATGGCAGTTTTCGCGCATCTCTGCGAAAACTTTGTCGGAGTTCTTCCCAACATAGCCCTCTTCCGCCATTTCTTCACTCCTCGAGTAGAGAGAGGAGAGCCTCTATCCGGCGGGATCGCCTGGATCTCGAGGACCGGCAAGAAGGAGACCTATCTGGAGGGAGAGTTCCGCGGCAAGTGGGAGGAGTGGAGGGCTGATTGGTGCTGGATTGTCGAGGAGAGTCCGCAGCCTTTCACCGCCCGGCGCCAAACCCCGGTGGCGCGCGGCGACGACTGGAGCGACCTGGCCCCGGAGGACGACAGGCTGGGAATCGCCGTCACCAGGATCCTGCGTCTCCGGAATGCCGGGCTCACTGTCGGCGTGGTTGGCGCAGACTTCGTCCGCCGCCGCATCGCCCCCCTGCAAGAGCGGGGGAGGCCAACTTGGGAGTTCATGAACGCGGCGGACATTATGAGGTTGCGGCCGGGCCTCAACTACAACTTCACAGTTCTGGAGCTCCATGCGATGCTGCAGGAGCTGTTCAGATATGACCCCCAGCATCCCGAGGTGTTCAGGTTGCCGGGGGGCGTCGTGCCTTTGTGCAACAATTCCGCGCTTGACCGCATCCGTGCGATGATGCCGGAATGCGACTCGCACGAGATCGTGCCAACTTGGCAGGAGCCTGCCGACGAGTTCGTGCAGCAGTTTTTCGACGACTTGGTGGAAGTGGCAGTCCGTGCGGATGAGAAGGACGGCCTTACCCGCGACACCACCGACGCGGAGATGGCGCGCATCGCCACCAGGCTGGAGGAGGCGGCGGCAGCCACAGCCGCGGGCGAGTTTGGGTTCACCACCACGGAAGCAGACGCGGCAGAAGTGGCGAGCTGTGGCGAGCAAGGGGAGCTTGCCGGCAAGGAGGGACTTGCCGGGCAAGATGCTGAGCCGAGCGAGCCTTCCAAAGATACGGGCAGCTCGCGGCAAATCGACTCCTCTTCCTCCTTGCCTCCAGACAGCCCACCAGAAGCAGAGCCCCCAACGCCGCCCAGAAGGCGTCTCCGCAAGGTTGGCGATGCGGCGGAGCGGCAAACGGGTCAACAGTCGCCACGTCGCGTGACGCGCTCGACCACGGAAAACACCGTTGCCGCGGAGGCGCCTCATGCTACGACAGCAACTGGAGCGGGGTCCAGCCAGACTACCGCTTCGGTCCCTGCTGCTTCCCGTGCCGCGCTGACAGCCGGAGCGGGGTCTTCTCAGACCGCCACCACTGCTCCCGCTAAGCGGCCAAGGGAAGCTTCTCCTCCGCCTCCTCGCTCTGGGAGCGCGCCGGGCTTCGACTTCTCCGCGCTGAGCTCCGGCGAGGAGGATTAAGAAGAGTAAGCTTCTCTTGCTGCACTTGCATTTCTTCGGTTTTTGTTGTTGTTCTTGTTTCTCAATTGCTTCTCCCTGAACCTGCTCCTTTTTAGGACTCTGGCCCAGAGAGCGGCAAAGAGAGCTAAGGCCCCGGCGGTCATCATCGAGGACGAGCCCACTGCAACAACAGGTGGCGCGCCCGAGACAACCTTGCCGGACCTGGCGACTTTCCTCCATGGCAGCCCCCAGCGTAAGTGTGTGAACTATTTGCCGCGGTGAGGCGCGCATGGGTACTTGTCTTTGCTGATATCTGCTTGCTGCCTTGTGTAGGAGCAGAGCAGCCTCACCAGGAGCGTCCGGAGACAGCCCCCGGCATGCCATCCGCTTCAACTACGCCGCCAAGGGAAAGTTCTCCGGCAAGAGATTCTCCGGCAGGGGGTGGCTCTCCGGCAAGGGGAAGCTCTCCGCCAAGGGACGGCACCAGCATCCCCCCAGCGGCAGAGACTATGGCCACCGAGCCCAGCGCAGGTAATCTTCTTGCTTCAAAACTTCCCTTGGGTTCTTCTTCTTCTGATCTTCTTGAGTTTTTGGCTGGATCTTGTTTGACTCTTTTCCCCTTTGCCGGCCATCAGACCCATCTGCTATGGAGCGGATGGAAACAGAGGTCGCCGCCAACGAAGTTGCCGGCACTGGGGACGCCGCCGGCGCCGAGGCCGCCAAGGCCTGGCGATCGTACTGGCGGCCCAGGGACCACAGGAGCGCCAGGCGCTACACCGACCGCCGACCCGTCCGCCGAAGCCACAGCGCCCAGCACCGAGGAGCCCCAGCTGGGCGTTTACTTGAAGGCCGGTGAAGGCGTCTTCATCAACCTCCCCTGGGCGTCAAGCTCCAGGGCGCCGGTCGAGGGAGAGGTCTTCGACGGAGAAGTGCTCGCCTCCGCGGGGCTGAAGCTGGTCGACGCGCCAAGCAGCAGCAGCGACGAACCCGAAGAGGAGCGGCTTCTGCGCAGGTTGATGTCACTCTACCGCACGCGACAAGCCAAGCTGGAGTCCCGCGAGGCGCTTGTCGCGAAGGCGGGAGCAGACATTGAGAAGCGCGCAGAAGAGCTCGCGGGTTTCCACCGGGAAGCCGTCCGATCCTTGGCAGAGGAGCGGGAGCAGCTCGCTGAAGCGCGGAAGGCCTTTCTCTTCGAGAAGGCCGAAGCCGACTTGCCGCCGTGAAGCTAGCCGCGGAAGAGGGCGAGCAGGCGCAGCGGAAGGTCAACCTCGATGCTCAAGAGGAGGAGCTTGCCGCGCGCGAGGAGAAGCTGGGCGGAGCCCTTAAGCAAGCGGAGGACGCTGCCGCCGCTGCCGAGGCCGCCAAAAAGGTGCTAGAGATGAAGGTGGTGCAGCTGGAGGCTGACCGCAAAGCATATGGCGAAGAGCTCAGCACCGCCAAGGACTCCAACGCCGCCCTCGAGTCGAGGCTGGTCGCTTTGACCAAGGCGCTGGATGGCGCCAAGGAGCGGGAGGCGGCCCTGAGGAAGGAGATCGGTGACGACAAGGCGTTGCTGGAGAGTGCTGCCACCACCCAAAATGCCTTTAGGGATACGGTGGAGCACTGGATGGAGAGCCTCGTGAATGCTGCCGGGGACATCGATAAGGAGCTGGCGCAGTTGGGGGTGGAGGACTTCGGGTACTCCTCCGACGAGAACCTCCAACCTAGTGCCAAGCTCACTATGTTCTTCCAGGGCGTGGCGACGGTGCTCCAGCGGCTCCGGGATGAGATCCCGAAGCGGCTGGCCGACGAGTCGCGTGAGATCTGTGCGGGAGCCCTTCAGAAGGTGTTGATGAAGGTGGCCTTCCGCAATCCAGGCCTCCGCCTCCACAACGTCCTCAGATCCTTGCCGCCTGATATTGATCACGAAGAGCTCAAGGCCCTTGTCGCACCCATTGTGGACAAGGTGAGCGGGATCAAGAGGGTCGAGGGCGACCGCGTCGACTAGGCCGTCGGCTTCCTTCTTTCCTTGTCGCTGCTGGCTATGTCATAGAAAACATTTGTTAGAGCTACGACAAGCTATTTTGTAATATAACTTTCTTCTGGGTAGCCATTGCAATGTTATTCCCTTTACTTGACTCCTACCTTTGTATGTTATTGCCCTACGCTTTTAGGGAACTTGCCGGTGCAGGCATCCGAATCGCGAGCGCTGAGCGCGGAACTTGCGGTGCCGCTACCGGCAAGAAACCTTGTCGCAGCTAGCTGCAGCTCACTTAAGTTGCTGAGCGGGGCTCGAAGCAAAGTAAGGGCGCGGCTAGTTAAGCAACTAGTCGCAGCTAACTTACGTTGTTGAGCAGGCTCAAAATGATGCAAGGGCGCGGCTAGTGTAGCAACTAGCCGCAGCTCACCTAATGTCGTTGAGCGAGCTCGAAACAACACAAGGGCGCAGCCAGCTACGAGTTGGCTCCTCCGCGCACAGGTTTCCCATACAAAGTGCAGTCGTTCAAGGGAGATAACTTGAAAATTAAAAAATTTGGCTACTCAAACTTTGGCAACTTAGCTTTTCTGTCGTTTGCTTCCCGGCAAGACGAAATTCTTGAGCGACGCCTGGTCCATTCCCTTTTCTCCTCCCTTCCCCCCCGGCAAACTTGTGCGCGAGGGAGCCTTTCTTTCCTTGGAAGAAAAGAAAGAAGAGAAAATAAAGATATGGAGCCTTACGGCTCGTTATCGCTTACCGCGGAGTAGGTGCTGCACAGATGTCAGATCATATATGCCAGGAAATAGAAAGCATAAAATCGACAAAATGTGCGGAGCATGCGAGCTTTACTTGTGCACGGGATCTGCGCCCGGCCTCGTACAAAGGATTACATGCAACAGCGGCAAGACTTTGTACAAGAGGTGGTTGCCAGAACGGGTTCCGACAACCGCGCCTTACGGGTAAAACTTACGAAGATGCTCGATGCTCCAGGAATTACTCACTGGGACGCCATCTTCGGTCTCAAGGCGGACAGCGCCAGGCCTAGCGACTCGTTTCACCCGGTAAGGGCCTTCCCATTTCGGCGTCAACTTTGCATGTTTTTACCCCGTGCTTTTAGGGAACTTGCCGACGCAGGCACCAGGGCCGCGAGCGCTGAGTGCGGAACATCAGCAGGCTGCTGGCGGTGCCGCTACCGGCAAGAAACCTTGTCGCAGCTAGCTGCAGCTCACTTAAGTTGCTGAGCGGGGCTCGAAGCAAAGTAAGGGCGCGGCTTGTTAAGCAACTAGTCGCAGCTAACTTACGTTGTTGAGCAGGCTCAAAACGATGCAAGGGCGCGGCTAGTGTAGCAACTAGCCGTAGCTCACCTAATGTCGTTGAGCGAGCTCGAAACAACGCAAGGGCACAGCCAGCTATGAGTTGGCTCCTCCGCGCACAGGTTTTCCACACAAAGTGCGGCCGTCCAGGGGAGATAACTCAAAAATTAGAGATCTGGTTGCTTAGGCTTTGAGAACTTATCTGTTCCAAGATGATGAAGATCTAGCCCGCAAGAACACCGGATCTGATTCACACAACTTCGACGCCCCCTACCTGGCGCGCCAAAGATGCCGGGGCTGCTGATCCACGGGCACCTATGGGACCGGGGTCCCTTTTGGTTCGGCGGGGGGCGGAGGTCGCGCAAAGAGCAGATCGAGGCGAAGCACACGGGCGATTTACCCAGGTTCGGGCCGCACGGATGCGTAAAACCCTACTCCTGCTTTGTGGATTGTATTGCTTTTCCAGCTCGGGAGCGAGATCGAGCGTGAGTGTGTGGAATTGCTGAACCCCGAGCGAGAGTGTTCGAAGTGTCTAACCCCCCTCTTAGTTGCCCCGGGCCTCCTTTTATATGCTCAAGGGGTTACCGACATAGGGCAACGGAGGGCAAAAGTGGAAGAGTGGTGGTAGGCACAGCTAGGTGTTGTAGTAGGCACAGCTAGCTCCTACAGTGTTATCATACCTAACCCTGACGGGAGGGGACAAGCGCATTAAATGCCCGTCTGTGTCGCCTAAACAGTGCCGAAAGGGGCTTGCTAGAGAAGCCACCGTTAGCCACGGTGGTTCTCTTGCCAGCGCCTGCTTGCCACCTCGCACCTCAGCTGCGCAGCCTTCTGCCACGTGTGCTTGGGAGGGCCCCAGAGCGACGCGTGGGTGGATGTGCTGGAGCGCGGGCACGAAGTGGGGGCTTCCCGCGGCAAGCTCTTTGCCGCGGTCGTCGTCTTGTCGTGTAGGTCTGGGAGCTTGTCGCTCACCGGGCCTTGCCGGGGCGCGTGGGGTGCCGCGGCAAGTTTCCTTGGTACGCCTTGGTTGGCCTTCCCGGCAAGCGCCTCTTGCCGGGGCCTTGGGACGCTTCTGATAGCCTTCCCGGCAAGCTCCTCTTGCCGGGGTATTGTCTTGAGTACTTTGTTCTTGAATGGTCTTCAAGGGAACCACGGAGGATCTTGGCGGTCGCCCGGCAAGCCTTGCCTCGGGATGCTGCGACTGCCCGTGCACAAGTTCGGGGTACTAAGGGTACCCCTACTTTATTACACCGACAGCCGGCAGCTGGAATTCTGGGCTGGAAAAGGAGCAAATATTAGAGACCTATTCTGCGCAACTCCAAAAGTCCTGAAACTCCACGGAACGTCTTAAAATAAATAAAGAAAAATCCTCCCAAAAGATGAAGGCCAGGGGGCCCACACCCTTCTCACGAGGGTGGGGGCGTGCACCCCCCTAGGGCGCGCCCCCCTACCTCGTGCGCCCCCTGGTGGCTCTCCGACGTCCATCTTCTCCTATATGAAGTCTTTCGATGAGAAAAAAATAAAGAGGAACTTTTCGGGACGAGACTCCACCGCCACGAGGCGGAACCTTAGCGGATCCAATCTAGAGCTCCGGTAGAGCTGTTCTGCTAGGGAAACTTCCCTCTCGGAGGGGGAAATCATCACCATCGTCATCAGCAACGCTCCTCTCATCGTGAGAGGGCAATCTCCATCAACATCTTCACCAGCACCATCTCATCTCCAAACCCTAGTTCATCTCTTGTATCCAATTCTTGTCTCAAAGTCCGGGATTGGTGCTAGTAGGTTGCTAGTAGTGTTGATTACTCCTTGTAGTTGATGCTAGTTGGTTTAATTGGTGGAAGATCATATGTTCAGATCCTATATGCATATTATTACCCCTCTGATTATGAACATGAATATGCTTTGTGAGTAATTACGTTCGTTCCTGAGGACAAGGGAGAAGTCTTGCTATGAGTAGTCATGTGAATTTGGTATTCGTTTGATATTTTGATAAGATGTATGTTGTCTAGCCTCTACTGGTGTTATGTGAACGTCGACTACATAACACTTCACCATTATTTGGGCCTAGAGGAAGGCATTGGGAAGTAATAAGTAGATGATGGGTTGCTAGAGTGACAGAAGCTTAAACCCTAGTTTATGCGTTGCTTCGTAAGGGGCTGATTTGGATCCACATGTTTCATGATATGGTTAGGTTTACCTTAATACTTTTGTTGTAGTTGCGGATGCTTGCAATGGAGGTTAATCATAAGTGGGATGCTTGTTCAAGTAAGAACAGCACCCAAGCACCGGTCCACCCACATATCAAATTATCAAAGTATCGAGAGCGAATCATATGAACGTGATGAAAACTAGGTTGACAATATTCCCATGTGTCCTCGAGAGCGCTTTTCCTATTATAAGAGTTTGTTCCGGCTTGTCCTTTGCTATAAAAGGATTGGGCCACCTTGCTGCACTTTATTTACTTTTGTTACTTCTTGCTCGTTACAATTTATCCTATCACAAAACTATCTGTTACCACTTATTTCAGTACTTGCAGAGAATACCTTGCTGAAAACCGCTTATCATTTCCTTCTGCTCCTCGTTGGGTTCGACACTCTTACTTATCGAAAGGACTATGATAGATCCCCTATACTTGTGGGTCATCAATACTCTTTTCTGGCGTCGTTGCCGAGGAGTGTAGCTCCTTTGGTAGGTGGAATTTGGTAAGGAAAAATTTATATAGTGTGCTGAAATTTACTGTCACTTGTTACTAAGGAAAGTAGTACTCTGAGGGGCTTGTTCGGGGTATCTTCACCCCGTCTAGTAGAGCAAAGAGTTGCTCCTCAACCTACTGAACCTATTGAAAATGAAACACCTTTTGAATTTCCTTCGGGTATGACGGAAAGACTGCTAGCTGACCCTTTTACAGGAGATGGAACAAAGCATCCTGATGAGCACTTAATATATGTGGATGAAGTTTGTGGATTATTTAAGCTTTCAGGTATACCCGATGATGTTGCTAAGAAGAAGGTCTTCCCTTTATCTTTGAAGGGAGACGCATTGGTATGGTATAGGCAATGTGATGATATGAGATCATGGGACTATAAAAGATTGAAGTTGGAATTTCATCAAAAGTATTACCCTATGCTTCTTGTTCATCGTGATTGCAATTATATATATAATTTCTGGCCTCGCGAAGGAGAAAGCATCACTCAAGCTTGGGGGAGGCAGCTTGGGGGAGGCTTAAATCAATGTTATATTCATGCCCCAATCATGAGCTCCAGAGAGAAATAATTATGCAAAGTTTTTATGCTCGGCTTTCTGAAAACAATCACAACATGCTCGATCTTCTTGTGCTGGCTCTTTTATGATGAAGACTATTGAATTCAGATGGAATTTATTTGATAGAATTAAATGCGACTCTGAAGATTGGGACCTCGACGAAGGTAAGGAGTCAGGTATGACACCTAAGTTTGATTGTGTTCAATCTTTTATGGATACCGATATTTTCCATAAGTTTAGCACTAAATATGGACTTGATTCTGAGATAGTAGCTTCTTTCTGTGAATCTTTTGCTACTTATGTTGATCTCCCTAAGGAGAAGTGGTTTAAATATCATCCTCCCATAGAAGTAAAAGTAGTTGCACCTATTAAAATTGAAGCAAAGACTGTCACTTATAATGATCCTATTGTTCCTACTGCTTATGTTGAGAAACCACCTTTCCCTGTTAGAGTAAAGGATCATGCTAAAGCTTCAACTGTTGTTCGTAAAAGCAATATTAGAACTTATACACCTCCTGAGCAATTTAAAGTAGAACCTAATATTGCTATTGTTAAAGATCTCTTGTCTGATAATATTGATGGGCATGTTATTCAGTTCGAAGGTGAAACTACTAGAATTGCTAAACCTTGTGCTAAATATAAACATAGACCTGTGGTAGGCGTGCATGTTATTTCCGTTAAAATAGGAGATCATTGTTATCATGGCTTATGTGATATGTGTGCGAGTGCTAGTGTTATACCACATACCTTATACAAAGAAATTATGCATGACATTGCACCTGTTGAGTTAGAAGATATTGATGTCACAATTAAACTTGCTAATAGAGATACTATTTCACCAATTGGAATTGTTAGAGATGTTGAAGTCTTGTGTGGGAAAACTAAATATCCTGCTGATTTTCTTGTTCTTGGTTCCCCACAAGATAGTTTTTGTCCCATTATATTTGGTAGACCCTTCTTAAATATTGTCAATGCTACCATAGATTGCACAAAGAATGTCATTACTGTTGGCTTAGATGATATGGTTCATGAGTTTAATTTCTTTAAATTCAGTAAACAACATCGTGAGGAAGAATTACCTAGTAAGGATGAAATTATTAGTCTTGCTTCTATTGCCGTACCTCCTAGTGATCCTTTAGAACACTATTTGCTAGACCATGAAAATGATATGTTCATGAATGAAAGAAGGGAAATAGATGAAGTATTCTTTAAACAGGAACCTATTCTGCAACATAACTTGCCTGTTGAAATTTTAGGGGATCCTCCTCCACCCAAGGGTGATCCCGTGTTTGAGCTTAAACCTCTGCCTAATAATCTTAAATATGCTTATCTTGATGAAAAGAAGATATATCATGTTATTATTAGTGCTAACCTTTCAGAGCATGAAGAAGAAAGATTATTGAAAACTCTGAAGAAGCACCATGCTGCTATTGGATATACTCTTGATGATCTTAAGGGCATTAGTCCCACTCTATGTCAACATAAAATAAATTTGGAAGCAAATGCCAAACCAGTTCATGATCCTCAACGATGTCTGAATCCTAAAATGAAAGAAGTGGTAAGAAAAGAAATACTAAAGCTTCTGGAGGCAGGTGTAATCTATCCCGTTGCTGATAGTGAGTGCGTAAGTCCTGTCCATTGTGTCCCTAAGAAGGGAGATATTACTGTTGTTCCTAATGATAAAGATGAATTGATTCCACAAAGAATTATCACAGGTTATAGGATGGTAATTGATTTCCGCAAATTAAATAAAGCTACTAATAAAGATCATTACCCCTTACCTTTTATTGATCAAATGCTAGAAAGATTATGCAAACACACACACTATTGCTTTCTAGATGGTTATTATGGTTTCTCTCAAATACCTGTGTCGGCTAGAGATCAATCAAAGACTACTTTTACATGCCCTTTTGGTACTTTTGCTTATAGACGTATGCCTTTTGGTTTATGTAATGCACTTGCTACCTTTCAAAGATGCATGATGGCTATATTCTCTGACTTTTGTGAAAAGATTTGTGAGGTTTTCATGGCTGACTTTTCCGTCTATGGTTCCTCTTTTGATGATTGCTTGAGCAATCTTGATCGAGTTTTGCAAAGATGTGAAGAAACTAATCTTGTCTTGAATTGGGAAAAGTGTCACTTTATGGTTAATGAAGGTATTGTCTTGGGGCACAAAGTTTCTGAAAGAGGTATTGAAGTTGATAAAGCCAAGGTTGATGCTATTGAAAAGATGCCATGTCCCAAGGACATCAAAGGGATAAGAAGTTTCCTTGGTCATCCCGGTTTTTATAGGAGCTTCATTAAGGACTTCTCAAAAATCTCTCGGCCTCTGACTAATTTATTGCAAAAGGATATACCATTCGTCTTTGATGATGATTGTGTAGAAGCATTTGAAATACTTAAGAAAGCATTAGTCTATACACCTATTATTCAGCCACCTAATTGGAATTTACCCTTTGAAATTATGTGTGATGCTAGTGACTATGCTGTAGGTGCTGTTCTAGGGCAAAGAGTTGATAAGAAATTAAATGTTATTCATTATGCTAGTAAGACTCTAGACAATGCTCAAAGAAATTATGCTACTACTGAAAAAGAGCTTTTAGCAGTTGTATTTGCTTGTGATAAGTTTAGACCTTATATTGTTGATTCTAAAGTGACTATTCACACTGATCATGCTGCTGTTAAATACCTTATGGAAAAGAAAGATGCTAAACCTAGACTTATTAGATGGGTTCTCTTGCTACAAGAATTTGATTTGCATATTGTTGATAGAAAGGGAGCAGAGAACCCCGTTGCAGACAACTTGTCTAGGTTAGAAAATATTCTTGATGACCCACTACGTATTAATGATGACTTTCCTAATGAACAATTAAATGTTATAAGTACTTCTCGTAGTACTCCATGGTATGCTGATTATGCTAATTATATTGCTGCTAAGTTTATACCACCTAGCTTCACATACCAGCAAAAGAAAAAGTTCTTCTATGACTTGAGACATTACTTTTGGGATGACCCACATCTTTATAAAGAAGGAGTAGATGGTGTTATTAGACGTTGTGTACCTGAGCATGAACAGGAACAGATCCTACGCAAGTGTCACTCCGAGTCCTATGGAGGACACCACGCTGGAGATAGAACTGCACATAAGGTATTGCAATCTGGTTTTTATTGGCCCACTCTCTTCAAGGATGCCCGTAAGTTTGTCTTGTCTTGTGATGAACGTCAAAGAATTGGTAATATTAGTAGACGTCAAGAAATGCCTATGGATTATTCACTTGTTATTGAACCGTTTGATGTTTGGGGCTTTGATTATATGGGACCTTTTCCTGCCTCTAATGGATACACACATATTCTAGTTGCTGTTGATTACGTTACTAAGTGGGTAGAAGCTATTCCAACTAGTAGTGCTGATCACAACACTTCTATTAAAATGCTTAAGGAAGTTATTTTTCCGAGGTTTGGAGTCCCTAGATATTTAATGACTGATGGTGGTTCACATTTTATTCATGGTGCCTTCCGTAAAATGCTTACTAAATATGATGTTAATATAGAATTGCATCCCCTTATCACCCACAGTCTAGTGGTCAAGTAGAGTTGAGCAATAGAGAGCTCAAATTAATTTTGCAAAAGACGGTTAATAGGTCTAGAAAGAATTGGTCTAAGAAACTTGATGATGCATTATGGGCATATAGAACTGCATATAAAAATCCTATGGGTATGTCTCCGTATAAAATGGTCTATGGAAAAGCATGTCACTTACCTCTCGAACTAGAACATAAGGCATATTGGGCTATTAAAGAGCTTAACTATGATTTCAAACTTGCCGGTGAGAAGAGGTTATTTGATATTAGCTCACTTGATGAATGGAGAACCCAAGCTTATGAAAATGCCAAGTTGTTTAAAGAAAAGGTTAAAAGATGGCATGACAAAAGGATACAAAAGCGTGAGTTTAATGTAGGTGACTATGTATTGCTATACAACTCTCGTTTAAGATTTTTTGCAGGAAAACTTCTCTCTAAATGGGAAGGCCCCTACATTATCGAGGAGGTCTATCATTCCAGTGCCATAAAAATCAACAACTTCGAGGGCACAAATCCAAAGGTGGTAAACGGTCAAAGAATTAAACATTATATCTCAGGTAATCCCATAAATGTTGAAACCAATATTATTGAAACCGTAACCCTGGAGGAATACATAAGGGACACTTTCCGGAACGTTTCAGACTTCGAAAAGGAATAGGTATGTGGTACGGTAAGTAAACCGACTCCAAAACAATTTTTAAGGCAATATTTCTTCGTTTTGGAATATTTAGAAAAATAGAAAAATAAGTAGCAGTCCAGGAAGGACACGAGGGCCCCACGAGGGTGGTGGGCGCGCCCTACCCCCTGGGCGCGCCCCCCTACCTCATGAGCACCTCGTGTGCCTTCCAGGCTCCGTTTTCTTGCACGTTACGTATTTCGGTCGGTAAAAATTCATTATATAACCTCCCGAAGGTTTTGACTCCCGTATCACGCAAACCTCCTCTGTTCTTGTTTCGAGCTGTTTTTCTGACAGATCTAGGTTATCATGACGGCCCCAAGTGCCTCCAAGGACAAGTTCTTCGAGAAGGTCATCAACCCTTACCTCGTGCTGCGACACCCTCAAACCATTGAGTTGCGTGATGGGTTGTTGCACATCCGCGATGAAGAGGGAACAAAGGGGACCAGAAGCATGGAGACGAGGCTCGAAGCAGTGGAGCAACAAGTTTTCAAGTGCCAAAGGATGGTTGGGCGTGGAATTAACGCTAGCCACATGATGCTCGCAGAGTTCACCAACAACTACGAGCCGGATGCCAAGAACACCGAGGAGGCCATCTTCAAGCTACATGAGAAGATCGAGAACCTCCAAGCCCAAGTCTATGACCTTCAAAACCAAAACTGTGAGTATGAATATAGATTCAAAAGAATGAGTTTGGCTACGGATTTGAGGATTCCGGAGACTCGATCATCTTTCTATGATGGTGAACCTATGCCCTGGAAGATGTATGACAAGCCCGCATCATCAACAACACCTCCACCGTCTCCTCCAACAAAGAAGAATTGAGTATCTGGGTATGGGCACTTCCCTTGGCAACTGCCAAGCTTGGGGGAGGTGCCCCGGTATCGTATCACAATCACAACTCCTATCTTTACCGTTTTTCTTAGTTCGATCTTATTAGTAGTATCTTGATCTAGTAGAATAAAGTTTATGGCATGATCTAGTTTTGAGCTTTGCTTTATGATCTCTATATGTAATCGAGTCCGTGAGCTATATATAATAAAGATTAGTGTTGAGTCAAGGGCTTGATTATTTTGCCATGATCCTGGGTGAATAAAAGAAAAGAGAAAAAGAATAAGAAGAAACAAAAAGCTCACATTGATCTTATTAAGAGTAATGACTTCACATAGAAAGAGTATGATGATTAAAAGTTGTTGGGAGTTGGCAGACATAGCTTTGGTCATTGTTACAATTAATAGGAAGTAATAAGGAAAGAGAGGTTTTCACATATAGATATATTATCATTGACATCTTTTATGATTTGGAGCACTCATTAAAATATGACATGCTAAAGAGTTGATGTTGGACAAGGAAGACAACATAATGAGTTATGTCTTTCTTATATCTGAGGTAAAGTATGTTGTCATGGTTCCTCTAACTTGTTGAGATTGCCTTTCCCCCTCATGCTAGCCAAATTCTCAGCACCAAGTAGAAATACAACTTATGCTTCCAAAATCCCTAAACCAGTTTTGCCATGAGAGTCCACCATATCTACCTATGGATTGAGTAAGATCCTTCAAGTAAGTTGTCATCGGTGCAAAGCAATAAAAATTGCTCTAAATATGTATGATTGATTGGTGTGGGAGAAATAAGCTTTATACCATCTTGTGATGTGGAAGTAATAAAAGTGATGGACTGCATAATAAAGGTTCATATCACAAGGGGCAATATAAAGTGACGCTCTTTCGCATTGAGATTTTATGCATCCAACCATAAAAGCACATGGCAACCTCTGCTTCCCTCTGCGAAGGGCCTATCTTTTATTATTATCTTCTACCTTATGCAAGAGTCACGGTGATCTTCACCTTTCCTTTTTCATTTTATCCTTTGGCAAGCTCAGCATGTTGGAAAGAACATGATATATATATATATATATATATATCTAATTGGATGTAGGGGAGCATGAACCATTATTGTTGACATTACCCTTGAGGTAAAAGGTTGTGGGGCAAAACTATAAGCCCCTATCTTTCTCTGTGTCCGATTAAAACTCCGTAACCACAAGTATTGCGTGAGTGTTAGCAATTATGGAGGACTAAATGATAGTTGAGTATGTGGACTTGCTTTTTAGCTCTGACATAGACTCTTTCCGATGTTATGATAAATTGCAATTGCTTCAATGACTGAGATTATAGTTTGTCGGAGCCCAATAAGGTTTATGATTTATACTTTTGCATTGTGAATAGATCATCACTTGAACATAAGTAATCATATGACAAAATCTATATATGTTGCTGTTATGAGAATAATCATGATGCCTTCATGTCCGTATTTTATTTTTATCGACGCCTCTACCTCTAAACATGAGGACATATTTATTGTTATCGGCTTTTCGCTTGAGGACAAGCGAGGTCTAAGCTTGGGGGAGTTGATACGTCCATTTTGCATCATGCTTTTATATCGATATTTATTGCATTATGGACTGTTATTTCACTTTATGTCACAATACTTATGGCTATTCTCTCTTATTTTACAAGGTTTACATAAGGAGGGAGAATGCCGGCAGCTGGAATTCTGGGCTGGAAAAGGAGCAAATATTAGAGACCTATTCTGCGCAACTCCAAAAGTCCTGAAACTCCACGGAACGTCTTAAAATAAATAAAGAAAAATCCTCGCCAAAAGATGAAGGCCAGGGGGCCCACACCCTGCTCACGAGGGTGGGGGCGCCCCCCCCTAGGGCGCGCCCCCTACCTCGTGGGCCCCCTGGTGGCTCTCCGACGTCCATCTTCTCCTATATGAAGTCTTTCGATGAGAAAAAAATAAGAAGGAACTTTTCGGGACGAGACTCCGCCGCCACGAGGCGGAACCTTGGCGGATCCAATCTAGAGCTCCGGCAGAGCTGTTCTGCCGGGGAAACTTCCCTCCGGAGGGGGAAATCATCACCATCGTCATCACCAACGCTCCTCTCATCGGGAGAGGGCAATCTCCATCAACATCTTCACCAGCACCATCTCATCTCCAAACCCTAGTTCATCTCTTGTATCCAATTCTTGTCTCAAAGTCCGGGATTGGTGCTAGTAGGTTGCTAGTAGTGTTGATTACTCCTTGTAGTTGATGCTAGTTGGTTTAATTGGTGGAAGATCATATGTTCAGATCCTATATGCATATTATTACCCCTCTGATTATGAACATGAATATGCTTTGTGAGTAATTACGTTCGTTCCTGAGGACAAGGGAGAAGTCTTGCTATGAGTAGTCATGTGAATTTGGTATTCGTTTGATATTTTGATAAGATGTATGTTGTCTAGCCTCTAGTGGTGTTATGTGAACGTCGACTACATAACACTTCACCATTATTTGGGCCTAGAGGAAGGCATTGGGAAGTAATAAGTAGATGATGGGTTGCTAGAGTGACAGAAGCTTAAACCCTAGTTTATGCGTTGCTTCGTAAGGGGCTGATTTGGATCCACATGTTTCATGCTATGGTTAGGTTTACCTTAATACTTTTGTTGTAGTTGCGGATGCTTGCAATAGAGGTTAATCATAAGTGGGATGCTTGTTCAAGTAAGAACAGCACCCAAGCACCGGTCCACCCACATATCAAATTATCAAAGTATCGAACGCGAATCATATGAACGTGATGAAAAATAGCTTGACGATATTCCCATGTGTCCTCGGGAGCGCTTTTCCTATTATAAGAGTTTGTTCTGGCTTGTCCTTTGCTACAGAAGGATTGGGCCACCTTGCTGCACTTTATTTACTTTTGTTACTTGTTGCTCGTTACAATTTATCCTATCACAAAACTATGTGTTACCACTTATTTCAGTACTTGCAGAGAATACCTTGCTGAAAACCGCTTATCATTTCCTTCTGCTCCTCGTTGGGTTCGACACTCTTACTTATTGAAAGGACTACAATAGATCCCCTATACTTGTGGGTCATCAGCTAGCGAGATACCATCTTGTTATATCATCTTATGATTGTTTTGAGAAAGTGTTGTCATCCGAGATTTATTATTATGGCTTGCTAGTTGATTATGCTATTGATATGAGTAATTATGAGACCTGAGAATTATTGCAAATGTGGTTAGTTATAATCTTTTCTGAAAACTTGAATGCTAAGCTTGACATATTTACAACAACAAGAGCAAACAGAGTTTGTAAAAGCTTTTCTTTATTTCTTTCAGTTTGTCAACTGAATTGCTTGAGGACAAGCAAGGGTTCAAGCTTGGGGAGTTGATACGTCTTCGTCGTATCTACTTTTCCAAACACTTTTGCCCTTGTTTTGGACTCTAACTTGTATGATTTGAATGGAACTAACCCGGACTGACGCTGTTTTCAGCATAATTGCCATGATGTTGTTTTATGTGCAGAAAACAAAAGTTCTCAGAATGACCTGAAACTCCCCGTAATACCTTACAATAAATAATAAAAAATCCTCGCCAAAGATGAAGACCAGGGGGGCCACACCCTGCTCACGAGGGTGGGGGCGCCCCCCTAGGGCATGCCCCCTACCTCGTGGGCCCCCTGGAGACCTCCCAACTCCAACTCCAACTCTATATATCTGCTTTCGGGGAGAAAAATAAGGGAAACGAAATCATCACTTTTTACGATACGGAGCCGCCGCCAAGCCCTAAAACCTCTCGGGAGGGCTGATCTGGAGTCCGTTCGGGGCTCCGGAGAGGGGAATCCGTCGCCGTCGTCATCATCAACCATCCTCCATCACCAATTTCATGATGCTCACCGCCATGCGTGAGTAATTCCATCATAGGCTTGCTGGACGGTGATGGGTTGGATGAGATTTATCATGTAATCGAGTTAGTTTTGTTAGGTTTTGATCCCTAGTATCCACTATGTTCTGAGATTGATGTTGCTATGACTTTGCTATGCTTAATGCTTGTCACTAGGGCCCAAGTGCCATGATTTCAGATCTGAACCTATTATGTTTTCATCAATATATGAGAGTTCTTGATCCTATCTTGCAAGTCTCTAGTCACCTATTATGTGTTATGATCCATTAACCCCGAAGTGACAATAATCGGGATACTTACCGTGATGACCGTAGTTTGAGGAGTTCATGTATTCACTATGTGCTAATGCTTTGTTCCGGTACTCTATTAAGAGGAGGCCTTAATATCCCTTAGTTTCCATTAGGACCCCGCTGCCACGGGAGGGTAGGACAAAAGATGTCATGCAAGTTCTTTTCCATAAGCACGTATGACTATATTCGGAATACATGCCTACATTACATTGTTGAATTGGAGCTAGTTATGTGTCACCCTATGTGATGCCTGTTACATGATGAACCGCATCCGGCATAATTATCCATGATTGATCCGATGCCTATGAGCTTTCCATATACTGGTTTACGCTTATTTACTTTCCTGTTGCTATTGTTACAATCACTACAAAATACCAAAAATATTTCCTTGCTTTCATTATCTTTTGTTACCGTTACCACCACTATCATATTACTTTGCTACTAAACACTTTGCTGTAGATACTAAGTTTCCAGGTGTGGTTGAATTGACAACTCAGCTGCTAATACTTGAGAATATTCTTTGGCTCCCCTTGTGTTAAATCAATAAATTTGGGTTGAATACTCTACCCTTGAAAGCTGTTGCGATCCCCTATACTTGTGGGTTATCATGGTTCGGGGCCCGTGGCCGGGGACGAATCCAAGGGTCCGGCAACACAGGTCTCGTAGGAGGTGAAGTTAGTATTCGGCTCTGTCACCGCTGAGTGTGCGGCCTCCGTGGTGGGGTCCATCCACCCGTCCTCGGACGGCGCGATCTGCTCCGGATCAAGGGCCGGAGTTGCCATAGGTGTGATCTCCCGGACACTGTCCAGCGGCAGAGCTAAGTCATGCTCATCGTGATTGTGTGGCGCACCTGACACGGGCTCGAATCCGTCGAAGATCAAGTCTCCACGGATGTCGGCAGTATAATTTAAGTTTCCAAACCTGACCTGACGGCCAGGGGCGTAGCTCTCGATCTGCTCTAGATGGCCAAGCGAGTTGGCCCGCAGTGCGAAGCCACCGAATACGAGATCTATCCGGGGAGAAAAACATCACCCTGGATCGCATCGTTGCCGATGATCGAAGGAGCCATCAAGCCTTATGGTGACGACACAGTGGAACTCTCAATGAAAGCACCAATGTCAGTGTCAAAACCGGCGGATCTCGGGTAGGGGGTCCCGAACTGTGCGTCTAAGGCGGATGGTAACAAGAGGCGGGGGACACAATGTTTACCCAGGTTCGGGCCCTCTCGATGGAGGTAATACCCTACTTCATGCTTGATTGATCTTGATGATATGAGTATTACAAGAGTTGATCTACCACGAGATCGTAGAGGATAACCCTAGAAGCTAGCCTATGATTATGATTGTTCTCTGTCCTACAGACTAAACCTTCCGGTTTATATACACACCGGAGGGGGCTAGGGTTACACAGAGTCGGTTACAAGGTAGGAGATCTACGTATCCGAATTGCCAAGCTTGCCTTCCATGCAAAGGAGAGTCCCACCCGGACACGGGACGAAGTCTTGAATCTTGTATCTTCATAGTCCAACAGTCCGGCCAAAGGATATAGTCCGGCTCTCCGAGGACCCCCAAATCCAGGACTCCCTTGCCCATATTGCCTTGTCTTCTCCTGTTTATTGAACGCTTGCAGATTCCAGCTTAGTCCAATGCACGTGCACTATTATCATTATTCACATCGTTTGGTTGTGCAAGTGAAAGGCAATTATGACAATATATGATGGGCTGATTGAGATGAGAGAAGCTGGTATGAACTCGACCTCTCTTGTTTTTGTAAATATGATTAGTTCATTGTTCCTGATTCAGCCTATTATGAATAAACATGTTTGCAATGACAATTAGAGATCATAGTTTCTTATGCCATGCTTAATTAGCTAGGAGCTTATAATTGTTTACCTTGCGTGCCAACATGCTATCAAAATGGTTGTGATGTGGTATGATAGGGTGGTATCCTCTTTTGAATGATTTAAGTGACTTGACTTGGCACATCTTCACGCATGCAGTTGAAACAAAATCAACATAGCCTTCACGATATTTATGTTCATGGTGGATTATATCCTACCCATGCTTGCACTCAATGTTCATTGACTTTAATGCATGTTCATGGCTATTGTCGCTCTCTAGTTGGTCGCTTCCCAGTCTTTTGCTAGCCTTCACTTGTACTAAGCGGGAATACTGCTTGTGCATCTAATCCCTTAAACCCCAAAGTTATGCCATATGAGTCCACCATACCTACCTATATAGTGTATCTACCTGCAGTTCCAAGTAAATTTGTATGTGCCAAACTCTAAACCTTCAAATAAACATTCTGTTTTGTATGCTCGAATAGCTCATGTATCAACTAGGGTTGTCCCTATCTTCCATGTTAGGCGGGTTATTCTCAAGAGGAGTGGACTCCGCTCCTCGCTCACGAGAAAATGGATGGTCACCGGGATGCCCAGTCCCATGCTTTATGCAAATCAAATCAAAATAATTACAAACAAAACTCCCCCTGGGACTGTTGTTAGTTGGAGGCACTCGTTGTTTCGAGCAAGCCATGGATTGATGCTTGTTGGTGGAGGGGGGGTATAAACTTTACCATTCTGTTTGGGAACCGCCTATAATGTGTGTAGCATGGAAGATATCACCATCTCTTGGTTGTTATGTTGACAATGAAAGTATACCGCTCAAAATTATTCATCTCTATTTTAAAATCGAGCTCTGGCACCTCTACAAATCTCTGCTTCCCTCTGCGAAGGGCCTATCTATTTACTTTTATGTTGAGTCATCACCCTCTTATTAAAAAGCACCCGCTGGAGAGCACCTCTGTCATTTGCATTCATTACTGATTAGTTTACATTGAGTATGACTTGACTGGATCTCTTTTATCATGAATTACAATGTCTGGTCAGTCCTTGATCTTTAAAGGTGCTCTACATTTATGTTTTGCGGTCTCAGAAAGGGCTAGCGAGATACCATCTTGTTATATCATATTATGATTCTTTTGAGAAAGTGTTTTTATACGAGATTTATTATTATTGCTCGCTAGATGATTATGCCATTGATATGAGTAAACATGAGACCTAAGTGTTATTGTGAATATGGTTAGTTCATAATCTTTGTTGAAAACTTGAATGCTGGCTTTACATATTTACAACAACAAGAGCAAACAGAGTTTGTAAAAGTTTTTCTTTATCACTTTCAGTTTATCAACTGAATTGCTGAAGGACAAGCAAAGGTTTACGCTTGGGGGAGTTGATACATCTCCGGTGTATCTACTTTTCCAAACACTTTTGCCCTTGTTTTTGACTCTAACTTGCATGATTTCAATGGAACTAACCCGGACTGACGCTGTTTTCAGCAGAATTGCTATGGTGTTATTTATGTGCAAAAACAAAAGTTCTTGGAATGACCTGAAACTCCACGGAGATTATTTTTGGATATAATAAAAAATACTGGCAAAGAATCAAGGCCAGGGGGCACACACCCTAGCCTCGAGGGTGGGGGCGCGCCCCCTGCCTCGTGGGCCCCCTAGAGCTCCTTCGACCTCAACTCCAACTCTATATATTCACTTTCAGGGAGAAAAAAAATCATAGAGAAAGATTCATCGCGTTTTACGATACGGAGCCGCCGCCAAGCCCTAAACTCTCTCGGGAGGACTGATCTGGAGTCCGTTCAGGGCTCCGGAGAGGGGAACCCATCGCCATCGTCATCATCAACCATCCTCCATCACCAATTTCATGATGCTCACTGCCGTACGTGAGTAATTCCATCGTAGGCTTGCTGGACGGTGATGAGTTGGATGAGATTTATCATGTAATCGAGTTAGTTTTGTTAGGGTTTGATCCCTAGTATCCACTATGTTCTGAGATTGATGTTGCTATGACTTTGCTATGCTTAATGCTTGTCACTAGGGCCCGAGTGCCATGATTTCAGATCTGAACCTATTATGTTTTCACGAATATATATGAGTTCTTGATCCTATCTTGCAAGTCTATAGTCACCTACTATGTGTTATGATCTGGCAACCCCGAAGTGACAATAATCGGGACCACTCTCTATGATGACCGTAGTTTGAGGAGTTCATGTATTCACTATGTGTTAATGCTTTGGTCCAATACTCTATTAAAAGGAGGCCTTAATATCCCTTAGTTTCCGCTAGGACCCCGCTGCCACGGGAGGGTGATGACCCACAAGTATAGGGGATCTATCGTAGTCCTTTCGATAAGTGAGAGTGTCGAACCCAACGAGGAGCAGAAGGAAATGATAAGCGGTTTTCAGCAAGGTATTCTCTGCAAGTACTGAAACAAGTGGGAACAGATAGTTTTGCGATAAGATAAATTGTAATGAGCAACAAGTAACAAAAGTAAATAAAGTGCAGCAAGGTGGCCCAATCCTTTTTGTAGCAAAGGACAAGCCAGAACAAACTCTTATAATAGGAAAGGCACTCCCGAGGACACATGGGAATATCGTCAAGCTAGTTTTCATCACGTTCATATGACTTGTGTTCGATACTTTGATAATTTGATATGTGGGTGGACCGGTGCTTGGGTGTTGTTCTTACTTGAATAAGCATCCCACTTATAATTAACCTCTATTGCAAGCATCCGCAACTACAACAAAAGTATTAAGGTAAACCTAACCATAGCATGAGACATGTGGATCCAAATCAGCCCCTTACGAAGCAACACATAAACTAGGGTTTAAGCTTCTGTCACTCTAGCAACCCATCATCTACTTATTACTTCCCAATGTCTTCCTCTAGGCCCAAATAATGGTGAAGTGTTATGTAGTCGACGTTCACATAACACCACTAGAGGCTAGACAACATACATCTTATCAAAATATCAAACGAATACCAATTCACATGACTACTAATAGCAAGACTTCTCCCTTGTCCTCAGGAACAAACGTAATTACTCACAAAGCATATTCATGTTCATAATCAGAGGGGTAATAATATGCATATAGGATCTGAACATACGATCTTCCACCAAATAAACCAACTAGCATCAACTACAAGGAGTAATCAACACTACTAGCAACCTACTAGCACCAATCCCGGACTTTGAGAGAAGAATTGGATACAAGAGATGAACTAGGGTTTGGAGATGAGATGGTGCTGGTGAAGATGTTGATGGAGATTGCCCTCTCCCGATGAGAGGAGCGTTGGTGATGACGATGGTGATGATTTCCCCCTCCGGGAGGGAAGTATCCCTGGCAGAAGAGCTCTGCCGGAGCTCTAGATTGGATCCGCCAAGGTTCCGCCTTGTGGCGGCGGAGTCTCGTCCCCAAAAGTTCCTTCCTCTTTTTTTCTCATCGAAAGACTTCATATAGGAGAAGATGGACATCGGAGAGCCACCAGTAGGCCCATGAGGTAGGGGGGCGCGCCCCCCACCCTCGTGAGCAGGGTGTGCGCCCCTGGCCTTCATCTTTGGCGAGAATTTTTCTTTATTTATTTTAAGATGTTCCGTGGAGTTTCAGGACTTTTGGAGTTGTGCAGAATAGGTCTCTAATATTTGCTCCTTTTCCAGCCCAGAATTCCAGCTGCTGGCATTCTCCATCTTCATGTAAACCTTGTAAAATAAGAGAGAATAGCCATAAGTATTGTGACATAAAGTGAAATAACAGCCCATAATGCAATAAATATCGATATAAAAGCATGATGCAAAATGGACGTATCAACTCCCCCAAGCTTAGACCTCGCTTGTCCTCAAGCGAAAAGCCGATAACAATAAATATGTCCTCATGTTTAGAGGTAGAGGCGTCGATAAAAATAAAATACGGACATGAAGGCATCATGATTATTCTCATAACAGCAACTTATATAGATTTTGTCATACGATTACTTATGTTCAAGTGATGATCTATTCACAATGCAAAAGTATAAATCATAAACCTTATTGGGCTCCGACAAACTATAATCTCAGTCATTGAAGCAATTGCAATTTATCATAACATTGGAAAGAGTCTATGTCAGAGCTAAAAAGCAAGTCCACATACTCAACTATCATTTAGTCCCCCATAATTGCTAACACTCACGCAATACTTGTGGTTGCGGAGTTTTAATCGGACACAGAGAAAGATAGGGGCTTATAGTTTTGCCCCACAACCTTTTACCTCAAGGGTAATGTCAACAATAATGGTGCATGCTCCCCTACATCCAATTAGATATATATATCATGTTCTTTCCAACATGCTAAGCTTGCCAAAGGATAAAATGAAAAAGAAAAGGTGAAGATCACCATGACTCTTGCATAAGGTAGAGGATAATAATAAAAGATAGGCCCTTCGCAGAGGGAAGCAGAGGTTGCCATGCACTTTTATGGTTGGATGCATACAATCTCAATGTGAAAGAACGTCACTTTATATTGCCCCTTGTGATATGAACCTTTATTATGCAGTCCGTCGCTTTTATTACTTCCACATCACAAGATCGTATAAAGCTTATTTCTCCCACACCAATCAATCATACATATTTAGAGCAATTTTTATTGCTTTGCACCGATGACAACTTACTTGAAGGATCTTACTCAATCCATAGGTAGATATGGTGGACTCTCATGGAAAAACTAGTTTAAGGGTATTTGGAAGCACAAGTAGTATTTCTACTTGGTGCTGAGAATTTTGCTGGCATGAGGGGGAAAGGCAAGCTCAACAAGTTAGAGGATCCATGACAACATACTTTATCTCAGATATAAGAAGGACATAACTCATTACGTTGTCTTCCTTGTCCAACATCAACTCTTTAGCATGTCATATTTTAATGAGTGCTCCCAATCATAAAAGATGTCAATGATAATATATCTATATGTGAAAATCTCTCTTTCCTTAGTACTTCCTATTAATTGCAACAATGACCAAAGCTATGTCTGCCAACTCCCAACAACTTTTAATCATCATACTCTTTCTATGTGAAGTCATTACTCTCAATAAGATCAATATGAACTTTTTGTTTCTTTATATTCTTTTTCTCTTTTCTTTTTTTCACCCAAGATCATGGCAAAATAATCAAGAACTTGACTCAACACTAATCTTTATTATATAGCTCACGGACTCAATTACAAATAGAGAGCATAAAGCAAAACTCAAAACTAGATCATGCCATAAACTTTATTCTACTAGATCAAGATACTACTATTAGGATCGAATTAAGAAAAACGATAAAGATAGGAGTTGTGATGGTGATACAATACCGGGGCACCTCCCCCAAGCTTGGCAGTTGCCAAGGGGAGTGCCCATACCCATGTGATTATGTCTCCTTTGTCGGTGAAGAAGGTGGTGGTGATGTTGGCTTAGTTGATGGCTGAGGCTTCTCCCTTAATTTGCGCTTGAGGACGGCATTTTGATCCCTCAGATCATCAGTCTCCCACTCCAGGGTTAATATCTTTTTGCATAGGTCCTGCTTATTTTCCTACGAGAGACGAAAAGGGATAAACTCGAACTTGGGTTTCTTTACCCTATCAGGCAGACTTGACTTTTTGAACTCCACGTGCATGTCCCCGGGTTGAGGTAATGGTGCTTCATCTTCATCGGAGCTCGTCTCCTCCTTCCCCTTGGGTTCATAGCCCTCTTCTTCCTCCGTGGTCCATCCATCGTGTTCCACATCTCCATAGACCTTGGGATTTGCTAAGTAATCATCGACATAGCTTTCTCCTTTCGAATCCTGGGAAGACATGTTGATTTAATCTGCAACGGGACAACTCGAAACGAAAACAGAGGATATTCGCGTGATACGGGAGTCAAAACCTTCGGGAGGTTATATAATGAATTTTTACCGACCAAAATACGTAACATGCAAGAAAACAGAGTCTGGAAGGCACACGAGGTAGGGGGCACGCCCAGAGGGGTAGGGCGCGCCCACCACCCTCGTGGGGCCCTCGTGTCCTTCTCGTACTGCTACTTATTTTTCTATTTTTCTAAATATTCCAAAACGGAGAAATATTGCCTTAAAAATTGTTTTGGAGTCGGTTTACTTACCGTACCACATACCTATTACTTTTCGGAGTCTGAAACGTTCTGGAAAGTGTCCCTTATGTATTCCTCCGGGGTTACGTTTTCAATAATATTGGTTTCAACATTTATGGGATTACCTGAGATATAATGTTTAATTCTTTGACCGTTTACCACCTTCGGATTTGTGCCTTCAAAGTTGTTGATTTTTATGGCACCGGAATGATAGACCTCCTCGATAACGTAGGGGCCTTCCCATTTAGAGAGAAGTTTTCCTGCAAAAAATCTTAAACGAGAGTTGTATAGCAATACATAATCACCTACATTAAACTCACACTTTTGTATCCTTTTGTCATGCCATCTTTAAACAACTTGGCATTTTCATAAGCTTGGGTTCTCCATTCATCAAGTGAGCTAATAGCAAATAACCTCTTCTCACCGGCAAGTTTAAAATCATAGTTGAGTTCTTTAATAGCCCAATATGCCTTATGTTTTAGTTCGAGAGGTAAGTGACATGCTTTTCCATAAACCATTTTATACGGAGACATACCCATAGGATTTTTATATGCAGTTCTATAGGCCCATAATGAATCATCAAGTTTCTTAGACCAATTCTTTCTAGACCTATTAACAGTCTTTTGCAAAATTAATTTGAGCTCTCTATTGCTCAACTCTACTTGACCACTAGACTGTGCGTGATAAGGAGATGCAATTCTATGATTAACATCATATTTAGCAAGCATTTTACGGAAAGCACCATGAATAAAGTGTGAACCACCATCAGTCATTAAATATCTAGGGACTCCAAACCTCGGAAAAATACCTTCTTTAAGCATTTTAATAGAAGTGTTATGATCAACACTACTGGTTGGAATAGCTTCTACCCACTTAGTAACGTAATCAGCAACAACTAAAATATGTGTGTATCCATTAGAGGCAGGAAAAGGTCCCATATAATCAAAGCCCCAAACATCAAATGGTTCAATAACAAGAGAATAATTCATAGGCATTTCTTGACGTCTACTAATATTACCAATTCTTTGACATTCATCACAAGACAAGACAAACTTACGGGCATCCTTGAAGAGAGTAGGCCAATAAAAACCAGATTGCAATACCTTATGTGCAGTTCTATCTCCAGCGTGGTGTCCTCCATAAGCCTCGGAATGACACTTGCGTAGGATCTGTTCCTGTTCATGCTCAGGTACACAACGTCTAATAACACCATCTACTCCTTCTTTATAAAGATGTGGGTCATCCCAAAAGTAATGTCTCAAGTCATAGAAAACTTTTTCTTTTGCTGGTATGTGAAGCTAGGTGGTATAAACTTAGCAACAATATAATTAGCATAATCAGCATACCATGGAGTACTACGAGAAGTACTTATAACATTTAATTGTTCATCAGGAAAGCTATCATTAATAGGTAGTGGGTCATCAAGAATATTTTCTAACCTAGACAAGTTGTCTGCAACGGGGTTCTCAGCTCCCTTTCTATCAACAATATGCAAATCAAATTCTTGTAGCAAGAGAACCCATCTAATAAGTCTAGGTTTAGCATCTTTCTTTTCCATAAGGTATTTAATAGCAGCATGATCAGTGTGAATAGTTACTTTAGAATCAACAATATAAGGTCTGAACTTATCACAAGCAAATACAACTGCTAAAAGCTCTTTTTCAGTAGTAGCATAATTTCTTTGAGCATTGTCTAGAGTCTTACTAGCATAATGAATAACATTTAATTTCTTATCAACTCTTTGCCCTAGAACAGCACCTACAGCATAATCACTAGCATCACACATAATTTCAAAGGGTAAATTCCAATCAGGTGGCTGAACAACAGGTGCAGAGACTAATGCTTTCTTAAGTATTTCAAATGCTTCTACACAATCATCATCAAAGACAAATGGTATATCTTTTTGCAATAAATTAGTCAGAGGCCGAGAAATTTTTGAGAAGTCCTTAATGAACCTCCTGTAAAATCCGGCGTGACCAAGGAAACTTCTTATACCTTTGATGTCCTTGGGACATGGCATCTTTTCAATAGCATCGACCTTGGCTTTATCAACTTCAATACCTCTTTCAGAAACTTTGTGCCCCAAGACAATACCTTCATTAACCATAAAGTGGCACTTTTCCCAATTCAAGACAAGATTAGTTTCTTCACATCTCTGCAAAACTCGATCAAGATTGCTCAAGCAATCATCAAAAGAGGAACCATAGACGGAAAATCGTCCATGAAAACCTCACAAATCTTTTCACAAAAGTCAGAGAATATAGCCATCATGCATCTTTGAAAGGTAGCAGGTGCATTACATAAACCAAAAGGCATACGTCTATAAGCAAAAGTACCAAAAGGGCATGTAAAAGTAGTCTTTGATTGATCTCTAGCCGACACAGGTATTTGAGAGAAACCAGAATAACCATCTAGAAAGAAATAGTGTGTATGTTTGCATAATCTTTCTAGCATTTGATCAATAAAAGGTAAGGGGTAATGATCTTTCTTAGTAGCCTTATTTAATTTGCGGAAATCAATTACCATCCTATAACCTGTGATAATTCTTTGTGGAATCAATTCATCTTTATCATTAGGAACAACAGTAATACCTCCCTTCTTAGGGACACAATGGACAGGACTTACCCACTGACTATCAGCAACGGGATAAATTATACCTGCCTCCAGAAGCTTGAGTATTTCTTTTCTTACCACTTCTTTCATTTTAGGATTCAGACGTCGTTGAGGATCACGAACTGGTTTGGCATCTGCTTCCAAATTTATTTTATGTTGACATAGAGTGGGACTAATGCCCTTAAGATCATCAAGAGTATATCCAATAGCAGCACGATGCTTCTTCAGAGTTTTCAATAATCTTTCTTCTTCATGCTCTGAAAGGTTAGCACTAATAATAACAGGATATATCTTCTTTTCATCAAGATAAGCATATTTAAGATTATCAGGCAAAGGTTTAAGCTCAAACACGGGATCACCCTTGGGTGGAGGAGGATCCCCTAAAATTTCAACAGGCAATTGTGTTGCAGAATAGGTTCCTGTTTAAAGAATACTTCATCTATTTCCCTTCTTTCATTCATGAACATATCATTTTCATGGTCTAGCAAATAGTGTTCTAAAGGATCACTAGGAGGTACGGCAATAGAAGCAAGACCAATAATTTCATCCTTACTAGGTAATTCTTCCTCACGATGTTGTTTACTAAATTTAGAGAAATTAAACTCATGAACCATATCATCCAAGCCAATAGTAACAACATTCTTTTTGCAATCTATCCTAGCATTAACAGTGTTCAAGAAGGGTCTACCAAATATAATGGGACAAAAGCTATCTTGCGGAGAAGTAAGAACAAGAAAATCAGCAGGATATTTAGTTTTCCCACACAAGACTTCAACATCTCTAACAATTCCAATTGGTGAAATAGTATCTCTATTGGCAAGTTTAATTGTGACATCAATACCTTCTAACTCAGCAGGTGCAATTTCATTCTTAATTTCTTCGTATAAAGCATGCGGTATAACACTAGCACTCGCACCCATATCACATAAGCCATGATAACAATGATCTCCTATTTTAATAGAAATAACAGGCACGCCTACCACAGGTCTATGTTTATCTTTAGCACAAGGTTTAGCAATTCTAGCAGTTTCACCTTCGAACTGAATAACATGCCCATCAATATTATCAGACAAGAGATCTTTAACAATAGCAATATTAGGTTCTACTTTAACTTGCTCAGGAGGTGTATAAGTTCTAATATTGCTTTTACGAACAACAGTTGAAGCTTTAGCACGATCCTTTACTCTAACAGGGAAAGGTGGTTTCTCAACATAAGAAGTAGGAACAATAGGATCATTATAAGTGACAGTCTTTTCTTCAACTTTAATAGGTGCAGCTACTTTTACTTCTATGGGAGGATGATATTTAAACCACTTCTCCTTAGGGAGATCAACATAAGTAGCAAAAGATTCACAGAAAGAAGCTACTATCTCAGAGTCAAGTCCATATTTAGTGCTAAACTTACGGAAAATATCGGTGTCCATAAAAGATTTAACACAATCAAACTTAGGTGTCATACCTGACTCTTTACCTTCGTCGAGGTCCCGATCTTCAGAGTTGCGTTTAATTCTATCCAATAAATTCCATCTGAATTCAATAGTCTTCATCATAAAAGAGCCAGCACAAGAAGTATCGAGCATGGTGTGATTGTTATCAGAAAGCCGAGCATATAAATTTTGAATAATCATTTCTCTTGAGAGCTCATGATTGGGGCATGAATATAACATTGATTTAAGCCTCCCCCAAGCTTGAGCGATGCTTTCTCCTTCGTGAGGCCAGAAATTATATATATATAATTGCGATCACGATGAACAAGACGCATAGGGTAATACTTTCGATGAAATTCCAATTTCAATCTTTTATAGTCCCATTATTTCATATCATCACATAGCCTATACCATATCAATGCGTCTCCCTTAAAAGATAACGGGAAGACCTTCTTCTTAGCAACATCATCGGGTATACCTGCAAGCTTAAATAATCCACAAACTTCATCCACATATATTAAGTGCTCGTCAGGATGCTTTGTTCCATCTCCTGTAAAAGGGTTAGCTAGCAGTTTTTCCATCATACCCGAAGGAAATTCAAAAGGAGTTCCATTTTCAATAGGTTCAGAAGGTTGAGGAGCAACTCTTTGCTCTACTGGACGGGGTGAAGATACCCCGAACAAGCCCCTCAGAGAATTACTTTCCATAGTAACAAGTGACAGTAAATTTCAGCACACTATATAAATTTTTCCTTACCAAATTCCACCTACCAAAGGCGCTACACTCCCCGGCAACGGCGCCAGAAAAGAGTCTTGATGACCCACAAGTATAGGGGATCTATCGTAGTCCTTTCGATAAGTAAGAGTGTCGAACCCAACGAGGAGCAGAAGGAAATGATAAGCGGTTTTCAGCAAGGTATTCTCTGCAAGTACTGAAATAAGTGGTAACAGATAGTTTTGTGATAAGATAAATTGTAACGAGCAACAAGTAACAAAAGTAAATAAAGTGCAGCAAGGTGGCCCAATCCTTTTTGTAGCAAAGGACAAGCCGGAACAAACTCTTATAATAGGAAAAGCGCTCCCGAGGACACATGGGAATATCGTCAAGCTAGTTTTCATCACGTTCATATGATTCGCGTTCGATACTTTGATAATTTGATATGTGGGTGGACCGGTGCTTGGGTGCTGTTCTTACTTGAACAAGCATCCCACTTATGATTAACCTCTATTGCAAGCATCCGCAACTACAACAAAAGTATTAAGGTAAACCTAACCATAGCATGAAACATGTGGATCCAAATCAGCCCCTTACGAAGCAACGCATAAACTAGGGTTTAAGCTTCTGTCACTCTAGCAACCCATCATCTACTTATTACTTCCCAATGCCTTCCTCTAGGCCCAAATAATGGTGAAGTGTTATGTAGTCGACGTTCACATAACACCACTAGAGGCTAGACAACATACATCTTATCAAAATATCAAACGAATACCAAATTCACATGACTACTAATAGCAAGACTTCTCCCTTGTCCTCAGGAACAAACATAATTACTCACAAAGCATATTCATGTTCATAATCAGAGGGGTAATAATATGCATATAGGATCTGAACATATGATCTTCCACCAAATAAACCAACTAGCATCAACTACAAGGAGTAATCAACACTACTAGCAACCTACTAGCACCAATCCCGGACTTTGAGACAAGAATTGGATACAAGAGATGAACTAGGGTTTGGAGATGAGATGGTGCTGGTGAAGATGTTGATGGAGATTGCCCTCTCCCGATGAGAGGAGTGTTGGTGATGACGATGGTGATGATTTCCCCCTCTGGGAGGGAAGTATCCCCGGCAGAACAGCTCTACCGGAGCTCTAGATTGGATCCGCCAAGGTTATGCCTCGTGGCGGCGGAGTCTCGTCCCGAAAAGTTCCTTCCTATTTTTTCTCATCGAAAGACTTCATATAGGAGAAGATGGACGTCGGAGAGCCACCAGGGGGCCCACGAGGTAGGGGGTGCGCCCTAGGGGGGCGCGCCACCCACCCTTGTGAGCAGGGTGTGGGCCCCCTGGACTTCATCTTTGGCGAGGATTTTTCTTTATTTATTTTAAGATGTTCTGTGGAGTTTCAGGACTTTTGGAGTTGCGCAGAATAGGTCTCTAATATTTGCTCCTTTTCCAGCCCAGAATTCCAGCTGCCGGCATTCTCCCTCTTCATGTAAACCTTGTAAAATAAGAGAGAATAGCCATAAGTATTGTGACATAAAGTGAAATAACAGCCCATAATGCAATAAATATCAATATAAAAGCATGATGCAAAATGGACGTATCAGAGGGTAGGATAAAAGATGCCATGCAAGTTCTTTTCCATAAGCACGGATGACTATATTCGGAATACATGCCTACATTACATTGATGAATTGGAGATAGTTCTATGTCACCCTAGGTTATGACTGTTACATGATGAACCACATCCGGCATAATTCTCTATCACCGATCCATTGCCTATGAGCTTTTCACATATTGTTCTTTGCTTATTTACTTTTCCCTTGCTATTGTTACCATCACTATAAAACACCAAAAATATTACTTTTGCTATCGTTACCTTTTGCTACCGTTACCACTACTATCATATTACTTTGTCACTAAATACTTTGCTGCAGATATTAAGTTTCCAGGTGTGGTTGAATTGACAACTCAGCTGCTAATACTTGAGAATATTTTTTGGCTCCCCTTGTGTCGAATCAATAAATTTGGGTTGAATACTCTACCCTCGAAAACTGTTGCGATCCCCTATACTTGTGGGTTATCAAGGAGCAGCAAGCACATGCATATTATATCTATCAAAATCATCACGTGTAGTAGTAAAACGCAGCCCATCAATATAATCCTTAATGAGGGCAAACTTCTCCGATATAGTGTAGTCGGGAGAATTCAAAAAGATAATAGGACTATCATGTGTGGATGCAATAGCAACAATTTCATGTTTAACATAAGGAACTATAGCAAGTTCATCTCCATAAGCATAATTCATATTGGCATCTTGGCCACAAGCATAGCAAGCATCAGCAAAAAGGGATATTTCAAAAGAATCAACGGGATCATAATAATCATCATAGCAATCATCCTTCGGTAAGCACGAAGGGAAATTAAACAATGTATGAGTTGAAGAGTTACTCTCATTAGAAGGTGGGCATGGGTAGCTAATCCGCTCTTCCTCCTTCTGTTCTTCACTCTCATCATCATCTTTTTCATCCAATGAGCTCACAGTTTCATCAATTTCTTCTTCCATAGACTCCTGCAAAATATTAGTCTCTTCTTGGACAGCGGAGACTCTCTCAATAAAATCATCAATATCGGAATTGAATTCATAATTCTTGAGCAATATTTAAGTATAGCAAAATTTCCAGGTCTGTAAACAGCATCATCATGATTTTCACACCCTTTAAACAAAGATTCAATTTCATAAGCACCCATAAAAGCAACGAATTCTTCTATTTGTTCCACATCATAGTAATCATATATACCATTAGCATAATAAGCTAAGGTTTCATTATCATTAAATTTGCATGTAAAGGGAAGGTGTGGAGCCTTCATCCTAGAGCAACAAGTATAATCATATCTCAAGCATAGTTCCCGAGCATACCACTTCAATATATGAATTTGATCACATAATAGTTTCCCTTTTTGAGTCAAGCGATAATCCCTCAAGTATTCATGTTGATCCAACATTACTCCCATTATAAAGTTGAATGGGCTTTTCTCAGGATTATCAAAGTAGTACATGATATCTTTCACATAATGAGCATTGAGGGTTTTAGGAGGTTCCCCATCTCCATGAGTAGCAAGTAAACCTAATTTTTTGGTATTTCGTGTTCCATATCCATAACTAAAGATAGAGAACAGCTTAGAACAGGAAATAAAAATTACTTAGTGATAAAGCAAACAAGCACACACGAGAATATTCACCCCACGCTATAACTCCCCGGCAAAGGCGCTAGAAAAATGTCTTGATAACCCACAAGTATAGGGGATCAATTGTAGCCTCTTTTGATAAGTAAGAGTGTCGAACCCAACGAGGAGCTAAAGGTAGAACAAATATTCCCTCAAGTTATATCGACCACCGATACAACTCTACGCACGCTTAACATTCGCTTTACCTAGAACAAGTATAAAACTAGAAGTACTTTGTAGGTGTAACAAGATAGGTTTGCAAGAATATAAAGAGCACATAAATAAAAACTAGGGGCTGTTTTAGGTAAATAAGCAATAAAGTTAGTATAGCGAGTGTGGAAAAGTGGTGGTAGGAGTTGCGAAATTTTCCCTAAGCAATTGACTACTTTACTAGACCGGTAGCAAGTTTTATGTGGGAAAGGCCACTGCTAGCATGTCATCCCTGACTTGGAATTCTATGCACTTATAATTGGAACTATTAGCAAGAATCCGCAACTACTAACGTTCATTAAGGTAAAACCTAACCATAGCATTAAGATATATTGGTCCCCCTTCAATCCCGTATGCATCAATTTCAATGCTTGGTTGAAGCTTCTGTCACTCTTGCCCTTCAATACATAGTCCTATCAACATACAACTAACCCTATGGTGTGATCCACGCGCGCGCTCATATGATGGGCACCAAAGGACAGCAACATAACCACAAGCAAATTAAACCAATCATAGCAATTCACCAATTACCGATAGGACAACGAAAATCTACTTAGACATCATAGGATGGCAACACATCATTGGATAATAATATGAAGCATAAAGCATCATGTTCAAGTAGAGGGTACATCGGGTTGCAGGAGAGTGGACCGCTGTAGATAGATTGGGGAAGGTGATGAAGATGTTGGTGAAGATGACGGAGGTGTTGGTGTAGATTGCGGTGACGATGATGGCCCCGACGGCGTTCCGGCGCCAACAGAAGAGAGGGGGAGAGAGCCGCCCTTCTTCTTCTTCCTTGACCTTCTCCCTAGAAGGGAGAAGGGTTTCCCTCTGGTCCTTGGCTTCCATGGCATGGGATGGGCGAGACCCCTCCGAGATTGGATCTGTCTCTCTCTGTTTCTGCGCTCCCAGATTCTGGCCTTTCACCGTTTCTTATATTCCCGGAGATCCGTAACTCCGATTGGGTTGAAATTTGGACACGATTTTTATCTGGATATTAACTTTCTTGCGGCAAAAGAAGGGCACCAGCTGCCTTACAGAGTGTCCATGAGGGACCAGGCGCGCCTGACCCCCTGGGGCACGCCCCTCACCCTCGTGGGCCCCTCGGGCATCATCTCGCGTTGATTCCACTTCCCAAAATTCACATATATTCCAAAAAAATCTCTGTCAGTTTTTATCCCGTTTGGACTCTGTTTGATATGGATTTTCTGTGAAACAAAAAACTTGCAACAAACAGGAACTGGCACTGGATCAATATGTTAGTCCCAAAAATAGTATAAAAAATTGTCAAAAGTATGTAAAAGTTGTAGAATATTGGCATGGAACAATCAAAAATTATAGATACGACGGAGACGTATCACCCCCTCCTTCCTTCTCTCCTCTTCCTCCTTCCCTTCTTCTCCTACTTATAATAGGAAAGGGGGGACCAAATCCTACTTGGACCAGGAGTCCAAGTAGGACTCCCCCCATGGCGTGACCCCCTAGGGCCAGCCACCTCTCCTCCCTTTATATACATGGGTGGGGGCACCCCAAAGGCACACGAAGTCTTCTCTTAGCTGTGTGCAGTGCACCCCTCCACAGTTACACACCTCGGTCATATTGTCGTAGTGCTTAGGCGAAGCCCTACGTCGGTAACTTCATCATCACCGTCATCACACCGTCGTGCTGATGGAACTCTCCCTCGTCCTCAACTAGATCAAGAGATCGAGGGACGTCATCGAGCTGAACGTGTGTTGAACGCGGAGGTGTTGTACGTCGGTGCTTGTATCGGTTGGATCACGAAGACGTTATACTACATCAACCGCGTTACTAAACGCTTCTGCTTTCGGTCTACGAGGGTACGTGGACACACTCTCCCCTCTCATTGCTATGCATCTCCTAGATAGATCTTGCGTGATCATAGGAATTTTTTTGAAATGTTGCGTTCCCCAACAGTGGCATCCGAGCCAGGTCTGTTCGTAGATGTTATATGCACGAGTAGAACACAAAGAGTTGTGGGCGATAATAGTCATACTGCTTACCAGCAACATCTTACTTTGATTCGGCTGTATTGTTGGATAAAGCGGCCCAGACCGACATTACATGACCGCATTCATGAGACTGGTTCTACCGACGTGCTTTGCACACTAGTGGCTAGCGGGTGTCTGTTTCTCCAGCTTTAGTTGAATCGAGTTTGACTACGCCCGATCCTTGTTGAAGGTTAAAACAGCACACTTGACGAAAAATCGTTGTGGTTTTGATGCGTAGGTAAGAATGGTTCTTGCTAGAAGCCTGTAGCAGCCACGTAAAACTTGCAACAACAAAGTAGAGGACGTCTAACTTGTTTTTGCAGGGCTTGTTGTGATGTGATATGGTCAAGACGTGATGATATATAAATTGTTGTATGAGATGATCATGTTTTGTAGAAGTTATTGGCAACTAGCATGAGCCATATGGTTGTCGCTTTATTGTATGAAATGCAATCGCCATGTAATTGCTTTACTTTATCACTAAGCGGTAGCGATAGTCGTAGAAGCAATAGTTGGTGAGACGACAACGATGCTACGATGGAGATCAAGGTGTCAAGCCGGTGACGATGGTGATCATGATGGTGCTTTGGAGATGGAGATCAAAGGCACAAGATGATGATGGCCATATCATATCACTTATTTTGACTACGTGTGATGTTTATCCTTTATGCATCTTATTTTGCTTAGTACGGTGGTAGCATTATAAGACGATCTCTGATACGTCTCCAACATATCTATAATTTTTGATTGCTCCATGCTATATTATCTACTGTTTTGGGCAATACTGGGCTTTATTATCCACTTTTATATCATTTCTGGGACTAACCTATTAACCGGAGGCCTAGCCCAGATTTGCTGTTTTATGCCTATTTCAGTGTTTCGAAGAAAAGGAATATCAAACGGAGTCGAAACGGAACGAAATCAACTGGAGAAGTTATTTTTGGAAGGAAAGCCACCAGATAGACTTGGACTCTACGTCAGAAGATACGGGAGCTGGCCACGAGGGTGGGGGCGCGCCCACCCCCTAGGGCACGCCCCCCTGCCTCGTGGGGCCCTCGTGGCTCCCCTGACGTACTTCTTCCACCTATATAACTCCACGTGCCCTAAAACTTCCAGAACGGAGATTAGATCGGGAGTTCCGCCGCCAGAAGCTTCCGTAGCCAGCAAAAACCAATCTAGACCCGTTCCGGCACCCTGCCGAAGGGGGCAATCCTTCCCCGGTGGCCATCTTCATCATCCCGGTGCTCTCCATGACGAGGAGGGAGTAGTTCTCCCTTGGGGCTGAGGGTATGTACCAGTAGCTATGTGTTTGATCTCTCTCTCTCGTGTTCTTGAGGTGATACGATCTTGATGTATCGCGAGCGTTGCTATTATAGTTGGATCTTATGTTTCTCCTCCCCCTCTTCTCTCTTGTAATGAATTGAGTCTTTAAAGATTTGATAACACTTGATGTATGTCTTGCGTGGGATACCCGTGGTGGCAATGGGGTATTCTATTGATCCACTTGATGTATGTTTTGGTGATCAACTTGTGGGTTTCGTGACATTGGGAACCTATGCATAGGGGTTGGCACATGTTTTCGTCGTGATTCTCCGGTAGAAACTTTGGGCACCTTTTGAGGTCCTTTGTGTTGGTTGAATAGATGAATCTGAGATTGTGTGATGCATATCGTATAATCATACCCACGGATACTTGAGGTGGCATTGGAGTATCTAGGTGACATTAGGGTTTTGGTTGATTTGTGTCTTAAGGTGTTATTCTAGTACGAACTCTAGGGCTGTTTGTGACACTTATAGGAATAGCCCAACGGATTGATTGGAAAGAATAACTTTGAGGTGGTTTCGTACCCTACCATAATCTCTTCGTTCGTTCTGCGCTATTAGTGACTTTGGAGTGACTCTTTGTTGCATGTTGAGGGATAGTTTTATGATCCAATTATGTTAGTATTGTTGAGGGAACTTACACTAGCGAAAGTATGAACCCTAGGCCTTGTCTCAACGCATTGCAATACCGTTTACTCTCACTTTTATCACTTGCTACCTTGCTGTTTTTATTATTTCAGATTTCAAATAACTTTATCTACTATCCATATACCACTTGTTTCACTATCTCTTCACCGAACTAGTGCACCTATACAATTTACCATTGTATTGGGTGTGTTGGGGACACAAGAGACTCTTTGTTATTTGGTTGCAGGGTTGCTTGAGAGAGACCATCTTCATCCTACGCCTCCTACAGATTGATAAACCTTAGGTCATCCACTTGAGGGAAATTTGCTACTGTCCTACAAACCTCTGCACTTGGAGGCCCAACAACGTCTACAAGAAGAAGGTTGTGTAGTAGACATCAAGCTCTTTTCTGGCGTCGTTGCCGGGGAGGTGAGTGCTTGAAGGTATATCTTCAGATCTTGCAATCGAGTCTTTTAGTTTCTTGTTTTATCACTAGTTTAGTTTATAAAAGAAAACTATAAAAAATGGAATTGAGTTTGTCTCATACGCTTCACCTTTTTAATATCTTTCGTGAGTATGATGGAAAGGATAATTGTGCTCAAGTGCTAGAAGAAGAAATCCATAAAATGTTTGGCACTAAATATTTGAATGATGAGCATGATTGCAATGTTGTTAGTATTTATTCCTTGAATATCCATGATGCTAATGATATGCAAAGCCACAAGCTTGGGGAAGCTATGTTTGATGAAGATGATATTTTTTGTCCCCCAAGTTTTGATGAGCAAATTTATTATGATGAAAGCATGCCTCCTATCTATGATGATTATTGTGATGACACGTATGCTTTAAAGAACAATGATAACCATGAAACTTGTCATCTTGATCTTAATTTTCAATCCCATGATAGTTACTTTGTTGAGTTTGCTCCCACTATTATTCATGAGAAGAATTTTTCTTATGTGGAGAGTAGTAAATTTTCTATGCTTGTAGATCATGAAAAGAATGCTTTAGGTGCTTTTTATATTGTTGAATTCATTCATTATGCTACTGAAAATTATTATGAGGGAGGAATATATGCTTGTAGGAATTGCAATAATATCAAGTTTCCTCTCTATGTGCTTAAAATCTTGAAGTTATGCTTGTTTTGCTCTCCTATGCTAGCGGATTATTGTTCCCACAAGTTGTTTGCCCACAAAATCCCTATGCATAGGAAGTGGGTTAGGCTTAAATGTACTAGTCATATTCTTCATGATGCTCTCTTTATGTTACAATTCTTATCCTTTATGTGAGCATCATTGAAATCATCATGCCTAGCTAGGGGCGTTAAACGATAGCGCTTGTTGGGAGGCAACCCAACTTTATTTTTGTTCCCTGATTTTTGCTCCTGTTTAGTAATAAATAATTTATCTAGCCTCTTTTATGATTGAGTTTTTATGTTTTAATTTAGTGTTTGTGCCAAGTAGAACCATTGGGAAGACTTGGGGAAAGTCTTGTTGATCATGCTGTAAAAAACAGAAACTTTAGCGCTCACGAGAATTGCTGCCATTTTTATTTGGAGAGTGCTATTTAGTTAATTATTTTTGCAGATGATTAATAAATAAATTCCTCAGGGTCAGAAATTTATTTTAGAATTTTATGAGTTCCATAAGTATATGTTTGATCCAGATTACTACAGACTGTTCTGTTTTTGACAGATTCTGTTTTTCATGTGTTGTTTACTTATTTTGATGAATCTATGGCTAGTAAAATAGTTTATAAACCATAGATAAGTTGGAATATAGTAGGTTTAACACCAATATAAATAAATAATGAGTTCATTACAGTACCTTGAAGTGGTGATTTATTTTCTTATACTAACGGAGCTTACGAGTTTTCTATTTAAGTTTTGTGTTGTGAAGTTTTCAAGTTTTGGGTAAGGATTCGATGGACTGTGGAATAAGGAGTGGCAAGAGCCTAAGATTGGGTATGCCCAAGGCACCCCAAGATAACATTCAAGTACAACCAAGAGCCTAAGCTTGGGGATGCCCCGGAAGGCATCCCCTCTTTCGTCTTCGTTCATCGGTAACTTCACTTGGAGCTATATTTTTATTCGCCACATGATATGTGTTTTGCTTGGAGCGTCAATTTATTTTGTTAGGAGTTGCTTGCTGTTATTTAGAATAATTTTTTTCATCGTTTATTTCAATAAAAGTGGCATTGATAGCCTTTACTATGCCTATGTTACAAGTATACATGTTGCTGTTTGAAAACAGAAAGTTTACCGCTGTTTCAATAATTCCCTAGAAAATTCAGAATGTGATAAAATGTTGAAACCTTTTGCATATTAAGCTCTGATAAATTTACTACAGTGGGAATTTTCTTTAATAATTTTTTGAGCTTGGGAAGTATGGATCTTGCAGCATTCTTTACAGACTATCCTGTTTAGGAAGATTGCTGTTATGTTTGCATTGTTTGCATATGTTTGCTTCTTTAATGATTCTTTTTGAGGATAGGACTATTAAATATGCAGATGCATTTAGTATGAAATGTTGAATAATAATTTTAGTGATTTGTTACAGTAGAGTATGATAAGGTTTTGACAATGGTTTATACTAACTTATCTCACGAGTCCTTGTTGAGTTTTGTGTGGATGAAGCTTTTGAGATTTAGGGAGACCGTGATATGGAGGAATTAAGGAGACACAAAAGCTCAATCTTGGGGATGCCCAAGGCATCCCAAGATAATATTTCAAGAAGTCTCAAGCATCTAAGCTTGGGGATGCCCCGGTTGGCATCCCACCTTTCTTCTTCAACAATTATCGGTTAGTTTCGGTTGATCCTAAGTTTTTGCTTCTTCACATGATGTTTGCTATTCTTAGATGTCATTTTATTTTGCTTTGCTTGATGTTTGAATAAAATACCAAGATCTGAAATTATTAAATGTTAGATAGTCTTCACATAGTTGCATAATTATTCGATTACTCATTGATCTTCACTTATATCTTTCGGAGTAGTTTGTCGTTTGCTCTAGTGCTTCACTTATATATTTTAGAGCATGGTGGTAGTTTTATTTTGAAGAAATAGATGAACTCTCATGCTTCACTTAGATTATTTTGAGAGTCTTAAATATCATGGTAATTTTCTTAAAATCCTAATATGCTAGGTATTCAAGAATAATAAAACTTTCTTATGAGTGTGTTGAATACTAAGAGAAGTTTGATGCTTGATGATTGTTTTGAGATATGGAGGTAATAATATCAAAGTTGTGCTAGTTGAGTAGTTGTGAATTTGAGAAATACTTGTGTTAAAGTTTGTGATTCCCGTAGCATGCACGTATGGTGAACCGTTATGTGATGAAGTCGGAGCATGATTTATTTATTGATTGTCTTCCTTATGAGTGGCGGTCGGGGACGAGCGATGGTCTTTTCCTACCAATATATCCCCCTAGGAGCATGCGCGTAGTAATTTGTTTCGATAACTAATAGATTTTTGCAATAAGTATATGAGTTCTTTATGACTAATGTTGAGTCCATGGATTATACGCACTCTCACCCTTCCACCTTTGCTAGCCTCTCTAGTACCGCGCAACTTTCGCTGGTATCATACACCCACCATATACCTTCCTCAAAACAGCCACCATACCTACCTATCATGGCATTTCCATAGCCATTCTGAGATATATTGCCATGCAACTTTTCATCGTTCCGTTTATTATGACACGCATCATCATTGTCATATTGCTTTGCATGATCATGTAGTTGACATCGTATTTGTGGCAAAGCCACCGTTCATAATTCTTTCATACATGTCACTCATGAATCATTGCACATCCCGGTACACCGCCGGAGGCATTCATATAGAGTCATATCTTGTTCTAAGTATCAAGTTGTAATTCTTGAGTTGTAAGTAAATAAAAGTGTGATGATCATCATTATTAGAGCATTGTCCCAGTGAGGAAAGGATGATGGAGACTATGATTCCCCCATAAGTCGGGATGAGACTCCAGACGAAAAAAAGAGGCCAAAGAAGCCCAAATAAAAAAAGAGGCCATAAAAAAGAGAAAAGGCCCAAATAAAAAAATAAAAAATGAGAGAAAAAGAGAGAAGGGACAATGTTACTATACTTTTACCACACTTGTGCTTCAAAGTAGCACCATGATCTTCATAGTAGAGAGTCTCTCATGTTATCACTTTCATATACTAGTGGGAATTTTACATTATAGAACTTGGCTTGTATATTCCAATGATGGGCTTCCTCAAAATTGCCCTAGGTCTTCGTGAGCAAGCGAGTTGGATGCACACCCACTTAGTTTCTTTTTGAGCTCTCATATACTTATAGCTCTAGTGCATCCGTTGCATGGCAATCCCTACTCACTCACATTGATATCTATTGATGGGCATCTCCATAGCCCGTTGATACGCCTAGTTGATGTGAGACTATCTTCTCCTTTTTGTCTTCTCCACAACCACCATTCTATTCCACCTATTATGCTATGTCCATGGCTTATGCTCATGTATTGCGTGAAGATTGAAAAAGTTTGAGAACATCAAAAGTATGGAACAATTGCTTGGCTTGTCATAGGAGTTGTGCATGATTTAAATATTTTGTGTGGTTAAGATGGAGCATAGCCAGACTATATGATTTTGTAGGGATAGCTTTCTTTGGCCATGTTATTTTGAGAAGACATGATTGCTTAGTTAGTATGCTTGAAGTATTATCATTTTTATGTCAATAAGAACTTTTGTCTTGAATCTTATGGATCTGAATATTCATATCACAAGTAAGAAGAATTACATTGAAATTATGCCAACTAGCATTCCACATCAAAAATTATCTTTTTTATCATTTACCCACTCGAGGACGAGCAGGAATTAAGCTTGGGGATGCTTGATACGTCTCCAACGTATCTATAATTTTTGATTGCTCCATGCTATATTATCTACTGTTTTGGGCAATATTGGGCTTTATTATCCACTTTTATATCATTTCTGGGACTAACCTATTAACCAGAGGCCCAGCCCAGATTTGATGTTTTATGCCTATTTCAGTGTTTTGAAGAAAAGGAATATCAAACGGAGTCGAAACGGAACGAAATCAACTGGAGAAGTTATTTTTGGAAGGAAAGCCACCAGATAGACTTGGACTCTACGTTAGAAGATACGGGAGCTGGCCACGAGGGTGGGGGGAGCGCCCACCCCCCCTAGGGCACGCCCCCTGCCTCGTGGGGCCCCCGTGGCTCCCCTGACGTACTTCTTCCACCTATATAACTCCACGTACCCTAAAACTTCTAGAACAGAGATTAGATCGGGAGTTCCGCCGCCAGAAGCCTCCGTAGCCACCAAAAACCAATCTAGACCCGTTCCGGCACCCTGCCGGAGGGGGCAATCCTTCCCCGGTGGCCATCTTCATCATCCCAGTGCTCTCCATGACGAGGAGGGAGTAGTTCTCCCTCGGGGCTGAGGGTATGTACCAGTAGCTATGTGTTTGATCTCTCTCTCTCGTGTTCTTGAGGTGATACGATCTTGATGTACCGCGATCTTTGCTATTATAGTTGGATCTTATGTTTCTCATCCCCCTCTTCTCTCTTGTAATGAATTGAGTTTCCCCTTTGAAGTAATCTTATCGGATTGAGTCTTTAAAGATTTGAGAACACTTGATGTATGTCTTGCGTGGGATACCCGTGGTGACAATGGCGTATTCTATTGATCCACTTGATGTATGTTTTGGTGATCAACTTGCGGGTTTCGTGACATTGGGAACCTATGCATAGGGGTAGGCACACGTTTTCGTCGTGATTCTCCGGTAGAAACTTTGGGCACTCTTTGAGATCCTTTGTGTTGGTTGAATAGATGAATCTGAGATTGTGTGATGCATATCGTATAATCATACCCACGGATACTTGAGGTGACATTGGAGTATCTAGGTGACATTAGGGTTTTGGTTGATTTGTGTCTTAAGGTGTTATTCTAGTACAAACTCTAGGGTTGTTTGTGACACTTATAGGAATAGCCCAACATATTGATTGGAAAGAATAACTTTGAGGTGGTTTCATACCCTACCATAATCTCTTCGTTCGTTCTCCGCTATTAGTGACTTTGGAGTGACTCTTTGTTGCATGTTGAGGGATAGTTTTATGATCCAATTATGTTAGTATTGTTGAGGGAACTTACACTAGAGAAAGTATGAACCCTAGGCCTTGTTTCAACGCATTGCAATACCGGTTACGCTCACTTTTATCACTTGCTACCTTGCTGTTTTTATTATTTCAGATTTCAAATACCTTTATCTACTATCCATATACCACTTGTTTCACTATCTCTTCGCCAAACTAGTGCACCAATACAATTTACCATTGTATTGGGTGTGTTGGGGACACAAGAGACTCTTTGTTATTTGGTTGCAGGGTTTCTTGAGAGAGACCATCTTCATCCTATGCCTCCTACGGATTGATAAACCTTAGGTCATCCACTTGAGGGAAATTTGCTACTGTCCTACAAACCTGTGCACTTGGAGGCCCAACAACATCTACAAGAAGAAAGTTGTGTAGTAGACATCAATCTCTCACTAAATTTCAAGGTATAAGTTTTCTCCCTGAGTATGCACCGTTGCTACAGTTCGTCATGCCGAGACACCACGTGATGATCGGGTGTGATAAGCTCTACATTCACATACAATGGTTGCAAGCCAGTTTTGCACACGCAGAATACTCGGGTTAAACTTGACGATCCTAGCATATGCAGATATGGCCTCGGAACTCTGAGACCGAAAGGTCTAACGTGAATCCTATAGTAGATATGATCAACATAGAGATGTTCACCATTGAAAACTAGTTCATCTCACGTGATGATCGGACATGGTTTAGTTGATATAGCTCACGTGATCATTTAGATGACTAGAGGGATGTCTATCTAAGTGGGAGTTCTCAAGTAATATGATTAATTGAACTTTAATTTATCATGAACTTAGTACCTGATAGTATTTTGCATGTCTATGTTGTTGTAGATCAATGGCCTGTGCTACCGTTCCTTTGAATTTTAATGCGTTCCTAGAGAAAGCTAAGTTGAAGATGATGGTAGCAACTACACGAACTGGGTCCGTAACTTGTGGATTATCCTCATTGCCGCACAAAAGAATTATGTCCTGGAAGCACCGGTAGGTGCAAAGCCCGCCGCAGGAGCAACTCCAGATGTTATGAACGTCTGGCAGAGCAAAGCTGATGACTACTCGATAGTTCAGTGTGTCATGCTTTACGGCTTAGAATCGGGACATCAACGACGTTTTGAACGTCATGGAGCATATGAGATGTTCCAGGAGTTGAAGTTAATATTTCAAGAAAATGCCCGGATTGAGAGATATGAAGTCTCCAATAAGTTCTACAGCTGCAAGATGGAGGAGAATAGTTCTGTCAGTGAACATATACTAAGAATGTCTCGGTACCACAACCACTTGACTCAACTGGGAGTTAATCTTCCTGATGATAGTATCATTGACAGAGTTCTTCAATCACTACCACCAAGCTATAAAAGCTTCTTGATGAACTATAATATGCAAGGGATGGATAAGACAATTCCCGAGCTCTTCGCGATGCTAAAAGCTGCGAAGGTAGAAATCAAGAAGGAGCATCAAGTGTTGATGGTCCACAAGACCACTAGTTTCAAGAAGAATGACAAAGGGAAGAAGGGGAACTTCAAGAAGAACGGCAAGCAAGTTGTTGCTCAAGTGAAGAAACCCAAGTCTAGACCTAAGCCTGAGAGTGAGTGGTTCTACTGCAAAGGGACTGGTCACTAGAAGCGGAACTGCCCCAAGTATTTGGCGGATAAGAAGGATGGCAAAGTGAAAGGTATATTTGATATACATGTTATTGATGTGTACCTTACTAATGCTCGTAGTAGCACCTGGGTATTTGATACTGGTTATGTTGCTCATATTTGCAACTCGAAACACGGGCTACAGATTAAACGAAGATTGGCTAAGGACGAGGTGACGATGTGCGTGGGAAATGGTTCCAAAGTCGATGTGATCACCGTCGTCATGCTACCTCTACATCTACCTTCTGGATTAGTTTTAAACCTGAATAATCGTTGCTAGCATTAATCATCAACATTATATCTGGATCTTGTTTGATGCGAGACGGTTATTCATTTAAATCAGAGAATAATCGTTGTTCTATTTATATGAGTAATATCTTTTATGGTCATGCACCCTTGATGAGTGGTCCATTTTTCTTGAATCTCGATAGTGGTGATACACATATTCATAGTATTGAAGCCAAAATATACAAGTTTAATAATGATAGTGCAACTTATCTGTGGCACTGCCGTTTAGGTCATATTGGTGTAAAGCGCATGAAGAAACTCCATTTTGATGGGCTTTTGGAATCACTTGAGTATGAATCACTTGATGCTTGCGAACCATGCCTCATGGGCAAGATGATTAAGACTCCGTTCTTTGGAATAATGGAGCGAGCAACAGACTTATTGGAAATAATACATATTGATTTATGCGGTCTGATGAGTGTTGACGCTCGCGACGGGTATCGTTATTTTCTGACCTTCACAGATGATTTGAGAAGATATGGGCATATCTACTTAATGAAACATAAGTCTGAAACATTTGAAAAGTTCAAAGAATTTCAGAGTGAAGTGGAAAATCATCATAACAAGAAAAATAAAGTTTCTACGATCTAATCGTGGAGGTGAATATTTGAGTTACGAGTTTGGTCTTCATTTGAAACAATGTGGAATAGTTTCACAACTCATGCCACCTGGAACACCACAGCGTAATGGTGTGTCCAAATGTCGTAACCGCACTTTATTAGTTATGGTGCGGTCTATGATGTCTGTAAGGACATATTTATCCCTAAGTGTTTTGGTGATTGATGACAACGCATTTGCGGACTAATCGTGTGCCATGAGTTTTCCAGACACTTCTTTGCTAGGCACAAGACGATTGGGTGCCCCTCGAAGACTGACGAAGACGGCGTCTTTTCTATGTTTCTTTTTGGTGGATTTGAGTCGTAGGAAAGCCGTACTATTAAGAGGGGGTCCGCGTTGGAAAGGTTTGGGTGGAATCATCACGTACACGTCTCCTTTTATCCCCTCCTTCTTCCTTGGAGCTTCCTCCGTTTTTCCTGCCTCCTTTGACTGGCTGCTGTTGTGGTTGTGGTAGTACTGCTCCTGGATCAACGGTAGTACCGTAGGCATCCACGGTAGTACCGCGCCGTGGCGCGGTAGTACCGCTGGTGCTCATGGTAGTACCGCTCCCCTGGAGCCGCACTACCGCTGCCCACTAGGCTAGTGCCGCCCCCTTGCGGTAGTAGGAGCGGATGTAATTTTTTACATCCGCACCTACCGCGGTAGTACCGCTTTCGCCGTGCGGTAGTACCGCGCTATGCGGTCAGGCAGTAGTACCGCCCCTCGGTAGTACTACTGTGTCGGGTTTTTGCTACTTCCGTTTATTTGCGGAAGTAGGAACGGAAGTTCCCCTTCCCCCTGGCTGGGACTTTTGCCTTGCGGTAGTACCGCATGGGGGCGCGGTAGTACCGCGCGTGCGGAAGTACCGCCCCCAGCTTGCGTCTGTTTCTGTGCTGGGGTCGTGGCAGTACCGTGGGACGGTACGGTTGTACCGCACTGCCGTGCGGTAGTACCGCTTGGTTGCAAGCAGTAGTACCGCGCGGCCTTGCGGTAGTACCGCTGGCCAGGCGCGGTAGTACCGCTGGCCGCGGGCTGGTTGGTGGGTAACGGTTGGATCTTTTCCACACACTATATAAAGGGTCTCCTTCTTCCCCGTTGACTCACCTCTTCCACCATTAAAGCTCCATTATTGCTCCAAGCTCCATTTTCGCCCGATCTCACTCCCTAGCCAACCAAACTTGTTGATTTGCTCGGGAGTGGTTGAGAAGGCCCCGATCTACACTTCCACCAAGAGATATTTGATTCCCCCTACTAATCCCTTGCGGATCTTGTTACTCTTGGGTGTTTGAGAATCCTAGACGGTTGAGGTCACCGCGAAGCCATAGTCCATTGTGGTGAAGCTTCGTGGTGTCGTTGGGAGCCTCCAATTGAGCTGTGGAGATTGCCCCAACCTCATTTGTAAAGGTTCGGTCGCCGCCTCCAAGGGCACCAATAGTGGAATCACGGCATCTCGCATTGTGTGAGGGCGTGAGGAGATTACGGTGGCCCTAGTGGCTTCTTGGGGAGCATTGTGCCTCCACACCGCTCCAACGGAGACGTACTTCCTCTCAAAGGGAAGGAACTTCGGCAACACATCCTCGTCTCCACCGTCTCCACTCTTGGTTATCTCGTGCCTTTACTTGTGTAGCTTATTTGTTTCATATATCTTGCTTGCTTGTGTTCCTATTCGTGTTGCATCATATAGGTTGCTCATCTAGTTGCATATCTAGACAACCTACTTTGATGCAAAGTTTAAATTGCTAAAGAAAAGCTAAAAATTGTTAGTTGCCTATTCACCCCCCTCTAGTCAACCATATCGATCCTTTCAATTGGTATCAGAGCCTCGTCTCTTTATTAAGGACTTTACCGTCCAAAGAGTATGGTTGATACCGTAGACGGTGCGGAGGAACACTCCGGTGTGAATCCTATCTCGTCTACGGGCGATGGGGGAACTTCGGTCTCTCGTGAGGAGTTCAATGTGGCCTTGGAGACATTGAAAACCTCCATGACGACCGAAGTTGAAAGCATGTTTACTAAATTTCTTGAGGGGCTTAAACTATCCACCGCACCGTTGAAAGTGGGTGATCCCGCCATCAAGGTGTCGGATGCTATCCCCGACAAGGGGGAAGCTAGTAGTGAAAAGGCTCCTTCTTCTAGTGGCAAGAAGGGCACCGACATCTTTGCCCATGTGGAACCACCACTTGTTTATGGTGGACCGGTTCCTTCCACTCATTTGAATCATGCCGGTCCTCCCCCTAAGATTGTGAAAAATGAGGATTTTGATTCTTGGGTTTACCGCTTTAAACGTCATTTAAATCATGTGAACACTAACCTTTGGAGAATCATTGAAGAAGGTTTCCATCCACATGATCCAAGCAACTTCAATCCTCGAGAAGTCGCAGACAATCAATTCAATGAGAATGCTCTCTTCATCATTCAAGATGCAATTCCACCCGAAGACCTACCTCATCTTCGTCCCTTCGCCTTGGCCAAAGATGCATGGCATTGTGTCGTGTCTCTCTACCGGGGAAGCGCAAGATGAGGCCGATGAGTTTGCAATGAAGGAAGATGAAGAACCTCGTGAGCTTTATCGGAGAGTAACCAAACTCGCGGTCTCACTACGAGATCACGGGAGCAAGGACATGGATGACAATTGGATCAAGCGCAAATTCCTCAAGGCAATGATGCCCTACCACAAGGCCATGTCTTCCGTCATTCGTCAAAGACCGGACTTCCACACTTTGACCTCAAGCGAAGTGTTGGATGAGTTTGTGGCCATAAACATTTTGGACAAGACCGCCGACAATGCGGTGCTCCGTTCTCAACGGGCAAAGAAGCCCAACCTTGCATTGAAGGCCAAGCTCACCGTGGAAGAAGAAGAAGAGGAAGAAGAGGAGAGCAACCCCGAAGATACAAAGTATGCATATCATGAACACATGGCACTTGCTTCAAGGCAATTTTGGAGCAAGAAAAACTCGAGGACCAATTTTAGCAAAATCAACTCGAGTGGCACAAGGGGCAAGCAACGTGTAAGGACTTGCTACAATTGCGGCAATGTGAGTCATTTCGTTGCGGAATGCCCGTATGAGAAGAGGGAAGACAATGGTGGCAAACTCATCCGAAAGGACAAGGCCAAGTCGTTCCCCAACAAGAACAACTTCACCAAGAAGACTCCTCCCAAGGCTTTGGTTGTGCAAGAAGAGTACAATGAGGATGATGATGATGATGAAGATGATGAGTCGGTTGCCATGGCCTCCGTTGCCATTGCAACAATGTCACGGGTGTCTCTCTTCGACTCACCCAACGAGAGCATCACCGCCAAGTGCCTCATGGCTAAAGCCACCAACAAGGTAACCTCCAACATCAAAACTACCATCATTAATCATCCTTCCCCAACGGATAGCATTAATGAACTTGAGGGAGCTAATGTGGAGGCTAACGAGTTTGAGGCCTTTATGGGCAAACTCAAGGGAAAATCCAAGAAGCACTTTGTTGCTCTCTTGGAACAACTGGGTGAGGCCAATGACATGATCGAGGCTCACGAAGACACCATCTCTAAGATGGAAGGGCATAGTCGTGACTATGCCGATGAGATTTCGGATCTTTCCAATGCTCTTGAGTAAGAGCGTGGTCTTCGTTTGGCTCTTGAGGAGTCACACAACGTTGATCATGCTAAGTTAAAGAAAGATTATGATCATGCCCTCATTGTTTCTCGTGTGCTAAATTCCGAGAAGGCCAAACTCGGGGTTGATCTTGCTAGACTCAAAGAGGAGTTTGATATACTTGACAAGGCCCACAAGGCCTTGAAGGGTATTCACGCTAGTCTCAAGGAGTCTCATGATCAACTCCAAGTGAAGCTAAGTAAGGAGAAAGCAACTTTTCCTCATATGGTTTTAATTGATAATGCAAATGCTACTAACCCGTGTTGTGAGCATATACATCTTGTTGAGGAAAATGCGAAGTTGAAGGAGCAACTTGAGAGAGGTCTTGCGACTTGCATACAAGGCAAGAAGAACCTCAACGATCTCTTGATCAACCAAAAGGGAGGTGTGGCCAAGGAAGGGGTTGGGTACGTGCCCGACTCCAAGAACAAGAAGAAGAATGACAAGACCAAACGACCTCCTCCCCTCATGCAAACCTTTGTGAGGGAGGGAGAGAGTGCCCCTGAGGAGAAGAAGAAGAACAATGTCAAAAAGGGCAATGCCATCCCTCTCAACAAAGCCGGCGATTTTAATCCTTCTTATGTGTTATGACATGCTAGTGATGGGCATGTTTATGCCAAATTTGTTGGTTCTCTTCATGAATACATTGAATGGTCTATTTGGGTTCCAAAAACCCTAGTTTCTAACATCAAAGGACCCATTACAAAATGGGTACCTAAAACCAAGCATTGATCTCTTGTAGGTGTTTGCTTCCGGTGGGGGATCATGGTTGCTCGATAGCGGAGCTACAAATCATATGACCGGAAGCAAGGACTTGGTGGTGGACGTGCACAAGGTTCCATCTATGCCCACCAATGTCGAGTGGGGTGACGCCTCATCTTCTAAGGTATTGGGACTTGGCAAGGTGGTCATCTCTCATGATCTCACGATCGAGAAGGTCATGCTTGTTGAGTCCCTTGCATACAATTTACTTTCCGTTCGTCAACTTGCTATCATGGGCTTTGCCACTTCCTTTGATATCGATACCGTGGCCCTCTTGTGGAGCAAGACTCTTAAAGTAGCCTTTGTTGGGCATGTCGAGAATGGTCTATATGTGATTAACTTTTCGGAGCGACCCACTAAGACCGCGACATGCCTAATGGCTAAAGTTGATGTGGGATGGCTTTGGCATCGCCGTTTAGCCCATGTCAATATGAGATCTTTGCAAAGTCTCCTCAAGGGGGACCATGTCCGTGGACTAACGAATGTTAGTTTTGCTAAAGATCGTGCCTGCAGTGCCTATATCGAAGGAAAGCTACATGAGAAGGCTCACCCTCCCACGACTATCATTTATTCAAAGAGGCCTTTGGAGCTCCTTCACATGGATCTCTTTGGGCCTCCATCCTTCGATAGTCTTGGAGGTAGGAAGTATTGCTTGGTGATTGTGGATGACTACTCAAGGTACACGTGGGTGTATTTCTTCAAGAGGAAGAGCGAGACCCAACAAACCGTCATTGACTTTGCAAATGAAGCACAACGTCAACACAATGCAAAGATCTTGACAATAAGAAGTGACAACGGCACCGAGTTCAAGAACTACACCTTGGATGAGTTTCTTAGTGACGAGGGAATCAAGCATCAATATTCCGCACCCTACACCCCTCAACAAAACGGTGTTGCGGAGAGGAAGAACCGGACGTTGATGGATGCGGCAAGGACCATGATGGCGGAGTTCAAGTCTCCGTACAACTTTTGGGCCGAAGCCATCAACACCGCGTGTCATGCATCAAATCGGCTCTACCTCCGCAAGGGCTTGAACAAGACTCCATATGAAATACTCACCGGTAACAAGCCCAACCTCAAGTACTTCCGGGTATTCGGGTGTAAGTGTTTCATTCTCAAGAAAGGTGTTCGGTTGTCTAAATTTGAGGCTAGAGCTTATGAGGGCATATTTGTTGGTTATGCTACAAACTCTCATGCTTACCGTGTCCTCAATAAATCCACGGGACTTATTGAGGAGACGTGTAACGTGGAGTTTGATGAGAATAACGGCTCCCAAGTGGAGCAAAGTGGCACTTGTGATGTAGGTGATGAAATTCCTCCTCAAGCCATAAGAAGAATGGGTGTTGGTTTCATCCTACCCATTGAGGAACCCCTTGTGGCCGAAGGAGAAGGACAATGCTCCACTCAAGTGGAGCCATCACCAACCCAAGGCCCACACGCTTCCGAAGAACAAAGTGAAGGCCCTCAACCTCATGAACAAGACCAAGGGCAAGATCATACTCAAGACGGTGTGGACACACCAAGTGATGCCCAAGGTCAAGTTCTCTCCCCCGAGCAAGTTCAAGATCAAGAACAAGTTCATGACGGCGCTCAAGATGATCAAGTAACCGCTCCTCAACTCACCACCGAGGAGGAATTAGAGCGTCGTGCCGCCAAGGTTGCTTCCAAGCTCTCCACCAAGGATCATCTCATGACGAATGTGCTTGGAAGCTTAAGAAAGGGGGTAAGCACTCGTAGACAATTAGCAAATTATTGTGAGCATCACGCGTTTGTCTCTTGTGTGGAACCCCACAAGGTCTATGAGGCGCTAGAAGATCCGGATTGGCTCAATGCCATGCACGAAGAACTCAACAACTTCGAGCGCAACAAAGTGTGGAGATTGGTGCCAAGGCCAACGGGGAACCACAATGTCATTGGAACCAAGTGGATATTCAAGAACAAGCAAGATGCCCATGGGATTATCATTCGCAACAAGGCTCGTTTGGTAGCACAAGGCTACTCCCAAGTCGAGGGTATCGACTACGGTGAAACCTTTGCTCCCGTTGCTCGTCTTGAATCCATTCGCATGTTGATTGCATATGCTTCTCATCATAACTTTAAGTTACAACAAATGGATGTGAAGAGTGCTTTTCTTAATGGTCCCATTAATGAATTGGTTTACGTCAAGCAACCCCCCGGGTTCGAGGATCCCTACTTTCCCGATCATGTGTATCAACTCGATAAGGCACTCTATGGCCTTAAACAAGCCCCACGTGCGTGGTATGACCACCTTACCGAGTTGTTACAAGACCGTGGTTTTGAAGTTGGGCTAATCGACCCCACTCTTTTTACTAAGAAGGTCAAAGGGGAGTTGTTTGTGTGCCAATTATATGTTGATGATATTATCTTTGGTTCTCCTAACAAAGCTTTCAATGAGGAATTTGCCGCTCTCATGACCTCAAAGTTCGAGATGTCCTCCATGGGAGAGTTGAAGTTCTTTCTAGGGTTCGAAGTGAAGCAAAGAAGAGAAGGAACCTTCATCAATCAATCCAAATACACTCAAGACATGCTCAAGAGATTCAAGCTAAGTGACGTCAAGCCGGCTTCCACTCCAATGCCCACCAAGTGCCAACTTGACTTAGATCCCAATGGTAAAGTGGTGGATCAAAAGGTATATCGTTCCATGATTGGATCCTTGCTTTACCTTTGTGCATCTAGACCGGACATCATGTTGAGTGTGGGAATTTGTGCACGGTTTCAAGCCGCACCTAAGGAAAGTCACTATGTGGCGGTCAAACGAATCTTTCGATATTTGGCTCATACCCCAAACTTTGGCTTATGGTACCCAAGAGGATCAAACTTCAAGCTTGTAGGGTACTCGGATTCCGATTGGGCGGGAGACAAAGTGGATAGGAAGTCCACTTCCGGAGGGTGCCAATTCCTTGGTTGCTCTTTGGTAAGTTGGTCTTCCAAAAAGCAAAGTTGTGTGTCTCTCTCGTCCACCGAAGCGGAGTATGTGGCGGCCGGTAGTTGTTGTGCACAACTCTTATGGATGAGGCAAACTTTAAAGGATTATGGTGTCACTTGTGACAAAGTGCCTCTTTGGTGTGACAATGAAAGTGCCATCAAGATCTCTCTCAACCCGGTGCAACACTTCAAGACGAAGCATATTGAGATCCGGTATCACTTCATCCGGGATCACATTAGGCGAGGAGAGATCGAGCTCAACTACGTCAACACTCATGATAACCTTGCAGATATCTTCACGAAGCCCTTGGATGAAGCAAGATTTCGCGAGTTAAGGCATGAGCTAAATATCATCGATTCGAGCAATGTTGCTTGAACCCTTGCACACCCCACCATACTCAATGTGTTGTCCTATTTAGATGTAGGCATGGACATAGGGGGAGTGATGTTCTCTCAATGAACTCTCTCTCCCCCCATTATGCATAAATCAATCAAGTCTTTCACATTAGCCATGTTTGATGGTACTTGTGCTTCAAAGACGAGTTTTGGTCATGGACCCAAGGATAATTCTTCGCGGTGCCATACCAATTGACTCAAACATAGGTGGCTACGGCCACCGCCCTCTCTTTTGGAGAGGTGGTGTCCCGTGGTTGGTTCGTTTGTCGTGTGCCTTTCTGGTTTTGTGTGTTGCGTGGTCTTGTGGTGTTGTGTTGGCTCGGAGTGGTTTGTGCAAAGATCCAGTTTTTCGCGCTCGAAACATGCATCTTCTTGAGCCCACGGTACTACCGCGTCTGGGCACGGTACTACCGCTTTGGGAGGCACGGTACTACCGCGCCACAGCACGGTACTACCGCTCTGGTGCGGTACTTCGGAAGTACCGCACCGTGCGGTACTACCGTGTCTGGGCACGGTACTACCGCGCCGTCAAGGGCGCGTGGGGGTTATGACTCGGGCAGGGGAGTTCCAACTCCCCATACCCATTCATTTTCTCTCTCTCCACGTCTCTCCCTCTCAAGAACGGCGCCGGAGGCCCTCGCCGGATCTCCGTCTTCGGCCACTCTCCTCGGATTCCGACCGGTGGGATCGTTCCCCACCACTTCCTCTTGCCATGGACCAAGGTTTTTCCCCAAATCCCTCTTTTTCTTGGTTGTTCTCTTGCTTTTAGGCTCTTGGGGAGAAACTTGTCGTTCTTGAGATTTTAGGCCAAATCTATGCAAGAGTAGGATGTAGGAGAGTCGTGATGCGTAGGAAACATACTTGATATGATGTCTTGTGGTAGCTTTGTCCAACCGTAGTACCGCCGTGGTTTCGTAGGCTTTCTCAGATTTGAACCAGTTCAGATCTGACGCGGTGCGGTACTATCGTGCCTGATGTGCGATACTACCGCCCGTCAGGTGCGATACTACCGCTCTGCAGACGCGGTACTACCGCGCCGGCCGCGGCGCTAAGGTCGTACTACCGCTCCTACACCCGGTACTACCGTGATCTTGCACGGTACTACCGCGTCTAAGAGTCGTACTACTCTCTTAGCTTCGCAGCTCTTGGCAGTACTACTGTAGGGATCAAATCTCTCTCTAGGCATTTATCATGTGTGCTTTCTACTTGTTTCACTTGGTTTGTTGTGGTCTTTGCATTAATATCTCTTGGCTGTTGTGGGTGTTTTTGCGTTCTGTGTCTCAGGTGGTGGCTCTCGCCGTTCCAATCCTAGTCGTGACACTGGCTCCAAGCGTCTGCGCAACCCCCAAGATGAAGCCCCAGAGGGCTCCAATGCCCCCAAGCGCAATGTCAAGACCACTGCCAGCAAGCAAAAGGAACCGGCTAAGGGCATGGACGAGATTTCAACCACTGAGTATGTCGAGCGCCGGAAGATCAATCCCTATGTGAATCCTCGGGCTATCCTCAGAGGCACCGAGTTGTTCTGGACCAAGCAACAGGCTCTCATCTATCTGGATGTGATCAAGAACAAGCAGAATACCTTCGTGGATGTGAAGTGGATAGACATGCATCACCTGCGGAAAGACAAGTTTCGTGACTATTTTGGAGAGGCTCTGGACTTGGTGGAGCAGTTTGCTATTGAGCCGGTGATCTCCTTTCACCTTGACTATGACCCTGAGCTTATCTGTCAGTTCTTTGCCTCAGTGTACTTTCATCCCGGGGAGGAGCGGAGGATGACCTGGATGACCAATGGCCGTCAGCTGTCTGCTACATGGAAAGAGTTCATGGATCTGCTGCACATTCCTGATGACGGGCTTCACACCCCCGTTGGCGTTCGCCCCCATGCCAACTCTGAGTCTGCCAACAAGAACCAGCTTCAGCCCTTCCTTGTTGAGAAGGTACTCCCCAATGGCAAGTCATCTTGGGTGTTGAACTCCTTTCTGGATATCATGCATCGCATCTTCCGCAACACTCTGTTCCCACGCATTGGCGACAAGGACAAGGTTCATGCATATCTAGTGGACATGTTGCTCTTGTGTGCAGAGGCACGTACTTCTCAGACTCAGCCACTTGATGTCTCACACATCATGTGGTGTGAGCTTCGGTTTGCGGTGTTCACTCGCAAGGTACCTATCTATGGACCGTACCTGTTTCTGCTGCTCTCCACCACTTGGGAGAAGACGTATCCAGGTGATGAGTTCCTTGCTCCAGACTGGATTCGCCATGAGTCCATCAGCCTCCGCGTCAAGCCCAACTGGGCCAACACCACTACCCGTGCTGAGGCATCTTCTGCTAGGAGGGCTGCTGGTGAGGGGGAGGCTGCTGCTGCTGAGACTGCTGCTGAGGACCGTGCTGCTAGGTCCACCACTTCTTCCTCTGAGCCGTCATGGGCCAAGAAGCTGAAGGACAAGATGAAGACTCTCTTCTGCATGCAGGCGAAGGGACAGTACAGGGCTCACGTGACTGACAAGGAGAGTCGCCGCCGTGACAAGAAGGTGATGAGGCTCTTTGGAGAGGATGTGTCTGGCGGGTCTGAGGACGTCATCACACCTGAGGCTGCCTGGATGTCAAAGCAGGGCTACAAGTGGACCAGTTCAGAGGATGACATCGAGGAGACTATCCCCGCCGCTGAGTCTGACGAGGAGCACGAGGAGCAGTGGGACGACTTCTCTGCCTGAGCCACCCCGTGTGTGTAGGTGTCCTCTCTGCCTTTTTGGCGTCTCGATGCCAAAGGGGGAGAGAGTGTAGGGATTTGCGTTGTGTCGTGCTTGGTGTGTTTGTTTGCTTTGTCGTTTGGACCTCGTTTGCCTCGTTTGCTTTTGTTCGGTTTGTGCCTTCGAGACCTATCCTCCATATGGTGTAAGACATATGCACTCTATCTATCTTAGTTATCTTATGTTTGTACTATCTTGTCTAGTGATAAATTTGCCTTGTCTCTATAATATAGGGGGAGCTCTGTTCCTAGTATTCGTGCTCATCTAGGTGGCACACATTTAGGGGGAGCCCGTCTATATTATAGAGAGGAGGGGTTTGCTTTTACTTAATAGTATTTTTCCTTGTGCAAATCCCGTTTTGTCATCAATCCACCAAAAAGGGGGAGATTGTAAGGACATATTTATCCCTAAGTGTTTTGGTGATTGATGACAACGCATTTGCGGACTAATCGTGTGCCATGAGTTTTCCAGACACTTCTTTGCTAGGCACAAGACGATTGGGTGCCCCTCGAAGACTGACGAAGACGGCGTCTTTTCTACGTTTCTTTTTGGTGGATTTGAGTCGTAGGAAAGCCGTACTATTAAGAGGGGGTCCGCGTTGGAAAGGTTTGGGTGGAATCATCACGTACACGTCTCCTTTTATCCCCTCCTTCTTCCTTGGAGCTTCCTCCGTTTTTCCTGCCTCCTTTGACTGGCTGCTGTTGTGGTTGCGGTAGTACTGCTCCTGGATCAACGGTAGTACCGTAGGCATCCACGGTAGTACCGCGCGGTGGCGCGGTAGTACCGCTGGTGCTCACGGTAGTACCGCTCCCCTGGAGCCGCACTACCGCTGCCCACCAGGCTAGTGCCGCCCCTTGCGGTAGTAGGAGCGGATGTAATTTTTTACATCCGCACCTGCCGCGGTAGTACCGCTTTCGCCGTGCGGTAGTACCGCGCTATGCGGTCAGGCAGTAGTACCGCCCCTCGGCAGTACTACTGTGTCGGGTTTTTGCTACTTCCGTTTTTTTGCGGAAGTAGGCACGGAAGTTCCCCTTCCCCCTGGCTGGGACTTTTGCCTTGCGGTAGTACCGCATGGGGGCGCGGTAGTACCGCGCGTGCGGAAGTACCGCCCCCAGCTTGCGTCTGTTTCTGTGCTGGGGTCGCGGCAGTACCGTGGGACGGTACGGTAGTACCGCACTGCCGTGCGGTAGTACCGCTTGGTTGCAAGCAGTAGTACCGCGCGGCCTTGCGGTAGTACCGCTGGCCAGGCGCGGTAGTACCGCTGGCCGCGGGCTGGTTGGTGGGTAACGGTTGGATCTTTTCCACACACTATATAAAGGGTCTCCTTCTTCCCCGTTGACTCACCTCTTCCACCATTAAAGCTCCATTATTGCTCCAAGCTCCATTTTCGCCCGATCTCACTCCCTAGCCAACCAAACTTGTTGATTTGCTCGGGAGTGGTTGAGAAGGCCCCGATCTACACTTCCACCAAGAGATATTTGATTCCCCCTACTAATCCCTTGCGGATCTTGTTACTCTTGGGTGTTTGAGCATCCTAGACGGTTGAGGTCACCGCGAAGCCATAGTCCATTGTGGTGAAGCTTCGTGGTGTCGTTGGGAGCCTCCAATTGAGTTGTGGAGATTGCCCCAACCTCGTTTGTAAAGGTTCGGTCGCCGCCTCCAAGGGCACCAATAGTGGAATCACGGCATCTCGCATTGTGTGAGGGCGTGAGGAGATTACGGTGGCCCTAGTGGCTTCTTGGGGATCATTGTGCCTCCACACCGCTCCAACGGAGACGTACTTCCTCTCAAAGGGAAGGAACTTCGGCAACACATCCTCGTCTCCACCGTCTCCACTCTTGGTTATCTCGTGCCTTTACTTGTGTAGCTTATTTGTTTCATATATCTTGCTTGCTTGTGTTCCTATTCGTGTTGCATCATATAGGTTGCTCATCTAGTTGCATATCTAGACAACCTACTTTGATGCAAAGTTTAAATTGCTAAAGAAAAGCTAAAAATTGTTAGTTGCCTATTCACCCCCCCTCTAGTCAACCATATCGATCCTTTCAATGTCTCTTACTGATTTACCTCTATCGTTTTGGGGTTATGCTTTAGAGACGGCTGCATTCATGTTAAATAGGGCACCAACGAAATCCGTTGAGACGACACCATATGAACTGTGGTTTGGCAAGAAACCCAAGTTGTTGTTTCTTAAAGTTTGGGGCAGCGATGCTTATGTGAAAAAGCTTTAACCTGATAAGCTCGAACCCAAATCGGAGAAATGTGTGTTCATAGGATACCCATAGGACACTATTGGGTACACCTTCTATCACAGATCCGAAGTCAAGATATTCGTTGCTCTCGAAAGAGGTGAGTGGGAGGAAAGTAGAACTTGATGAGGTAATTGTACCTTCTCCCTTATTGGAAAGTAGTTCATCATGGAAATCAGTTCCAGTGATTCCTACACCAATTAGTGAGGAAGCTAATGATGATGATCATGAAACTTCTGATCAAGTTACTACCGAACCTCGTAGGTCAACCAGAGTAAGATCCGCACCAGAGTGGTACGGTAATCCGGTTTTGGAAGTCATGTTACATGACCATGATGAACCTACGAACTATGAGGAAGTGATACGTCTCTGTCGTATCTATAATTTTTGATTGTTCCATGCCAATATTCTACAGCTTTCATATACTTTTGGCGATTTTTTATACTATTTTTGGGACTAACATATTGATCCAGTGCCCAGTGCTAGTTCCTGTTTGTTGCATGTTTTATGTTTCGCGGGATATCCATATCAGACGGAATCCAAACGGGATAAAAACGGATAGAGCTTATTTTTGGAATATTTGGAAAATTCCGGAAGAAAAATTCACGCGAGACGGTGCCCGAGGTGGCCATGAGGCAGGGCACGCGCCCCTGACCCTCGTGGGCCACCCGTAAGGCGGTTGATGCCCTTCTTTGGCTGCAAGAAAGCTAATTTTCGGAAGAAAAAAAATCACGGTGAAGGTTTCGATCCAATCGGAGTTACGGATCTCCATATATACCCGAAACGGTGAAAGGGCAGCAGAAAAGAACGCAGAAACAGAGAGAGACAGAGAGACAGATCCAATCTCGAAGGGGCTCTCGCCCCTCCCATGCCATGGAGGCCAAGGACCAGAGGGGAAACCCTTCTCCCATATAGGGAGGAGGTCAAGGAGGAAGAATACGAAGGGCCCCCCTCTCCCCTTCTCTTCCGGTGGCGCCGGAATGCTGCCGTGGCCATCATCATCATCACCGCGATCTATTCCAACACCTCCGCCATCTTCACCAACATCTCCATCACCTTCCCCCCTCTATCTATAGCGGTCCACTCTCCCGCAACCCGCTGTACCCTCTACTTGAACATGGTGCTTTATGCTTCATATTATTATCCAATGATGTGTTGCCATCCTATGATGTCTGAGTACATTTTCGTTGTCCTATCGGTGGTTGATGAATTGCTATGATTGATTTAATTTGCTTGTGGTTATGTTGCTGTCCTTTGGTGCCCATCATATGAGAGCGCGCGTGGATCACACCATAGGGTTAGTTGTATGTTGATAGGACTATGTATTGGAGGGCAAGAGTGACAGAAGCTTCAACCTAGCATAGAAATTGATGCATGCGGGATTGAAGGGGGGCCAATATATCTTAATGCTATGGTTGGGTTTTACCTTAATGAACATTAGTAGTTGCGGATGCTTGCTAATAGTTCCAATCATAAGTGCATAGAATTCCAAGTAAGGGATGACATGCTAGCAGTGGCCTCTCCCACATAATACTTGTTATCGGTCTAGTAAAGTAGTCAATTGCTTAGGGACAATTTCGCAACTCCTACCATCACTTTTCCACACTTGCTATATTTACTTTATTGTTTCTTAATCTAAACAGCCCCTACTTTTTATTTACGTAATCTTTATTATCTTGCAAACCTATCCAACAACACCTACAAAGTACTTCTAGTTTCATACTTGTTCTAGCTAAAGCGAACGTCAAGCGTGCGTAGACTTGTATCGGTGGTCGATAGAACTTGAGAGAATATTTGTTCTACCTTTAGCTCCTCGTTGGGTTCGACACTCTTACTTATCGAAAACTGTTGCGATCCCCTATACTTGTGGGTTATCAAGACCTTTTTATGGCGTCGTTGCCGGGGAGCAATAGCGTGGGGTGAATATTCTCGTGTGTGCTTGTTTGCTTTATCACTAAGTAATTTTTATTTGCTGTTCTTAGTTGTTCTTTATCTTTAATTATGGGTAGGAAATGCAAAATACCAAAAAATTAGTTGTACCTACTGAACCAATGGTTGAAGAACCACTCAAAATCTATCACACTGCTGAAGCTTTTTACTTGGGTCATCTTCGATCCCTTTGTGCTCGTGCTAAAACCCCAACTAGCTTAGTTGATGGCAAATCATTAGATGAGCATGCTTTTTATGTGCGACACCGTATATCTGAAAAAGGGAAACGTTTACTGGATCAAATTCATCGTTTGCAATGCTATGCTTGGAATTTATGTGAAATATATGATTTTACTTGTTGTTCTAAAAACCCTAAGAAACACCTTCCCGATCAATGTGAGTTTAGTAATAATGGAATCGTATCTTCTTATGCTAAAGGTGTTTATAGTTACTATGATGTTCAACAAATTGAAGAATTTGTTGCTTTTAAGGGTGCTTATGAAATTGCTTCTTTGATTGAAAAGTATGGTGCTACTCTTTACAAATCTGAAAGTTTTACCATACTTAAATATTGCTATGATAATTATGCTTCTAATGCCTATGTTAAACCATATATTGAGGACTCCCTCGCTGTCCAAGAAGAGATTAATATTTTGCAGGAGTCTATGGAAGAAGAAATTGATGAAACTGTGAGCTCATTGGATGAAAAAGATGATGAGGACAGCGAAGAACAAAAGGAGGAAGAGCGGATTAGCTACTCGTGCCCACCTTCTAATGAGAGTAACTCTTCAACTCATACATTGTTTAAATTCCATTCGTGCTTACCGAAGGATGATTGCTATGATGACTGCTATGATCCCGTTGATTCTTTTGAAATATCCCTTTTTGATGATGCTTGCTATACTTGTGGCCAAGATGCCAATACGAATTATGCTTATGGAGATGAACTTGCTATAGTTCCTTATGTTAAACATGAAATTGTTGCTATTGCACCTACACATGATAGTCCTATTATATTTTTGAATTCTCCAAACTACACTATATCGCAGAAGTTTGCCCTTATTAAGGATTACATTGATGGGTTGCGTTTTACTACTACACATGATGATTTTGATGAATATAATATGCATGTGCTTGCTGCTCCTACTTGCAATTATTATGAGAGAGGAACTATATCTCCACCTCTCTATGTTTCCAACATGATAAAATTGCAAGAAACTGCTTATACTATGCATTTGCCTTTACGAAGAGAGTTAGACTTCGTTGTTACATGATATATGTTACTTTGTGCTCACTACTAAATTACAAATCATTTTTAATTCAAATTGGCTTTGATATACCTTGAGATCTGGGTGGATCCATTACTTGAGCACTATATGCCTAGCTTATTGGCTTTAAAGAAGTCGCTGCCAGGGAGACAACCCGGAAGTTTTAGGGAGTCATTTATTTCTGTTGTGTGATTTTATAAAGTTTAGAAATAAAAATAACGTGCCAAGGTATGCCTTTAGGATGTTTTAGATGCTTGTTGGTTTGTACGGTGCAGGACAGAAACTTTGGCTGTAGTGCGCGATTTTACATTTTTAGCTAGAACGTCAAATGGTTCTGATTCTTTTTGCACTGTCTTTCTATACAAATTCTTTATTTTTCGTAATTTTGGAAGAATTTTTCAAGTATCAGAAGTATGGTGAATGTTCAGATTATTACAGACTGTTCTGTTTTAGACAGATTCTGTTTTTGATGCATAGTTTGCTTGTTTTGATGAAACTATCAATTTATATCAGTGGATTAAGCCATGAAAAAGTTATATTACAGTAGACACAATGCAAAAACAAAATATGAATTGGTTTTCAACAGTACTTAGAGTAGTGATTTGCTTTATTATACTAACGGATCTTACCGAGTTTTCTGTTGAAGTTTTGTGTGGATGAAGTGTTCGATGATCGAGAAGGTCTCGATGTGAGAAGAAGGAACAGAGGCAAGAGCTCAAGCTTGGGGATGCCCGAGGCACCCCAATTAAATATTCAAGTATACTCAAGCGTCTAAGCTTGGGGATGCCCCGGAAGGCATCCCCTCTTTCTTCAACAAGTATTGGTATGTTTTCGGATTTGTTACGTTCATGCGATATGTGCAATCTTGCAGCGTCTTTTGCATTTATTTTTCATTTTTGTTTTATGCACCATGCTGGTATGAGGTAGTCCTTGGTTAATTTATATAATGCTCTATGCACTTCACTTATATCTTTTGAGTATGGCTTTATAGAATGCTTCATGTGCTTCACTTATATCATTTGAAGTTTGGATTGCCTGTTTCTCTTTACATATACAACCGCCATTTGTAGAATGCTCTTTTGCTTCACTTATATTTCTTAGAGCGTGGGCATATCTTTTGTAGAAAGAATTTAACTCTCTTGCTTCACTTATATCTATTTAGAGAGATGACAGGAACTGGTCATTCACATGGTTAGTCATAAAATCCTACATAAACTTGTAGATTGCTGAATATGATATGTTTGATTCCTTGCAATAGTTTTGCGATATAAAGATGGTGATATTAGAGTCATGCTAGTGGGTAGTTGTGGATTGTAGAAATACTTGTGTTGAAGTTTTCGATTCCCGTAGCATGCACGTATGGTGAACCGTTATGTGATGAAGTCGGAGCATGATTTATTTATTGATTGTCTTCCTTATGAGTGGCAGTCGGGGACGAGCGATGGTCTTTTCCTACCAATCTATCCCCCTAGGAGCATGCGCGTAGTACTTTGTTTCGATAACTAATAGACTTTTGCAATAAGTATGTGAGTTCTTTATGACTAATGTTGAGTCCATGGATTATACGCACTCTCACCCTTCCACCATTGCTAGCCTCTCTAGTACCGAACAACTTTCGCCGGTACCATAAACCCACCATATACCTTCCTCAAAACAGCCATCATACCTACCTATCGTGGCATTTTCATAGCCATTCCGAGATATATTGCCATGCAACTTCCATCATCACCATCATATACATGACTTGAGCATTCATTGTCATATTGCTTTGCATGATCGTAAGATAGCTAGCATGATGTTTTCATGGTTTGTCTGTTTTTTGATGTCATTGCTACACTAGATCATTGCACATCTCGGTACACCGCCGGAGGCATTCATATAGAGTCATATATTTGTTCTAGTATCGAGTTGTAATATTGAGTTGTAAGTAAATAAAAGTGTGATGATCATCATTATTAGAGCATTGCCCCAGTGAGGAAAGGATGATGGAGACTATGATTCCCCCACAAGTCGGGATGAGACTCCGGACTTTAAAAATAAATAAAAGAGGCCAAAGAAGCCCAAATAAAAAAGAGGCCAAAGAAGCCCACCAAAAAAAGAAAAAAAAGAAAAAAAAGAAAAAAAATGAAATGAGAGAAAAAGAGAGAAGGGGCAATGTTACTATCCTTTTACCACACTTGTGCTTCAGAGTAGCACCATGTTCTTCATATAGAGAGTCTCTTGAGTTATCACTTTCATATACTAGTGGGAATTTTCATTATAGAACTTGGCTTGTATATTCCGGTGATGGACTTCCTCAAAAGCCCGAGGTCTTCATGAGCAAGCAACTTGGATGCACACCCACTTAGTTTCAGTTTGAGCTTTCATACACTTATAGATCTAGTGCATCCGTTGCATGGCAATCCCTACTCACTCGCATTGATATCTATTGATGGGCATCTCCATAGCCCGTTGATACGCCTAGTTGATGTGAGACTATCTTCTCCTTTTTGTTTTCTCCACAACCACCATTCTATTCCACCTATAGTGCTATGTCCATGGCTCATGCTCATGTATTGCGTGAAAGTTGAAAAGGTTTGAGAACGTCAAAAGTATGAAACAATTGCTTCGCTTGTCATCGGGGTTGTGCATGATGTGAATATTTTGTGTGGTGAAGATGGAGCATAGCCAGACCATATAATTTTGTAGGGATAACTTTCTTTGGCCATGTTATTTTGAAAAGACATGATTGCTTTATTAGTAGGCTTGAAGTATTATTGTTTTTATGTCAAATGATAGACTATTGCTTTGAATCACTCGTGTCTTAATATTCATGCCATGATTAGATATGTGATCAAGATTATGCTAGGTAGCATTCAAACTCAAAAATTATCTGTTTTTTATCATTTACCTACTCGAGGACGAGCATGAATTAAGCTTGGGGATGTTGAGACGTCTCCGTCGTATCTATAATTTTTTATTGTTCCATGCCAATATTCTATAGCTTTCATATACTTCTGGCAACTTTTTATACTATTTTTGGGACTAACATATTGTTCCAATGCCCAGTGCCAGTTCTTGTTTGTTGCATGTTTTATATTTCGCAGAATATCCATATCAAACGGAATCCAAACGGGATAAAAATGGAAGGAGCTTATTTTTGGAATATTTGGAAAATTCCGGAAGAAAAATCCACGCGAGACGGTGCCCGAGGTGGCCACGAGGCAGGGGGCGCGCCTACCCCCCTAGGTGTGCCCCTGACCCTCGTGGGCCACCCGTAAGGCGGTTGATGCCCTTATTCGGACGCAAGAAAGCTAATTTTCGGAGAAAAAAAATCACGGCAAAGGTTTCGATCCAATCGGAGTTACGGATCTCCATATATACCCGAAACGGTGAAAGGGCAGCAGAAAAGAATGCAGAAACAGAGAGAGACAGAGAGACAGATCAAATCTCAGAGGGGCTCTCGCCCCTCCCATGCCATGGAGGCCAAGGACCACAGGGGAAACCCTTCTCCCATCTAGGGAGGAGGTCAAGGAGGAAGAAGACGAAGGGGCCCCCTCTCCCGTTCTCTTCCGGTGGCGCCGGAACGCTGCCGTGGCCATCATCATCATCACCGCGATCTACTCCAACACCTTCGCCATCTTCACCAACATCTCCATCACTTTCCCCCTCTATCTACAGCGGTCCACTCTCCCGCAACCCGTTGTACCCTCTACTTGAACATGGTGCTTTATGCTTCATATTATTATCCAATGATGTGTTGCCATCCTATGATGTCTGAGTAGATTTTCATTGTCCTATCGGTGGTTGATGAATTGCTATGATTGATTTAATTTGCTTGTGGTTATGTTGATGTCCTTTGGTGCCCATCATATGAGAGTGCGCATGGATCACACCATAGGTTTAGTTGTATGTTGATAGGACTATGTATTGGAGGGCAAGAGTGACAGAAGCTTCAACCTAGCATAGAAATTAATGCATACGGGATTGAAGGGGGGCCAATATATCTTAATGCTATGGTTGGGTTTTACCTAAATGAACATTAGTAGTTGCAGATGCTTGCTAATAGTTCCAATCATAAGTGCATAGAATTCCAAGTAAGGGATGACATGCTAGCAATGGCCTCTCCCACATAATACTTGCTATCGGTCTAGTAAAGTAGTCAATTGCTTAGGGACAATTTCGCAACTCCTACCATCACTTTTCCACACTCGCTATATTTACTTTATTGTTTCTTAATCTAAACATCCCCTACTTTTTATTTACGTATCTTTATTATCTTACAAACCTATCCAACAACACCTACAAAGTACTTCTAGTTTCATACTTGTTCTAGGTAAAGCGAACGTCAAGCGTGCGTAGAGTTGTATCGGTGGTCGATAGAACTTGAGGGAATATTTGTTATACCTTTAGCTCCTCGTTGGGTTCGACACTCTTACTTATCGAAAACTATTGCGATCCCCTATACTTGTGGGTTATCAGGAAGCGATGATGAGCCCAGATTCCGCAAAATGGCTTGAGGCCATGAAATCTGAGATGGGATCCATGTGTGAGAACAAAGTATGGACTTTGGTTGACTTGCCCGATGATCGGCAAGCCATATAGAATAAATGGATCTTCAAGAAGAAGACTCACGTTGATGCTAATGTTACTGTTTACAAAGCTCGACTTGTTGCGAAAGGTTTTCGACAAGTTCAAGGAGTTGACTACGATGAGACCTTCTCACCCGTAGCGATGCTTAAGTGTGTCCGAATCATGTTAGCAATTGCCGAATTTTATGATTATGAAATTTGGCAAATGGATGTCAAAATTGCATTCCAGCGATCCATTTATGGACTGGTGCAAGCCTCTCGGAGTTGGAATATATGCTTTGATAGTGTGATCAAAGCATATGGTTTTATACAGACTTTTGGAGAAACCTGTATTTACAAGAAAGTGAGTGGGAGCTATGTAGCATTTCTAATATTATATGTGGATGACATATTGTTGATCGGAAATGATACTGAATTTGTGAATAGCATAAAAGGATACTTGAATAAATAAATTTCAATGAAAGACCTCGGTGAAGCTACTTATATATTGGGCATCAAGATCTATAGAGATAGATCAAGACACTTAATTGGACTTTCACAAAGCACATACCTTCATAAAGTTTTGAAGAAGTTCAAAATGGATCAGTCAAAGAAAGGGTTCTTGCCTGTGTTGCAAGGTGTGAAGTTGAGTCGGACTCAATGCCCGACCACTGCAGAAGATAGAGAGAAAATGAAAGTCATTCCCTATTCCTCAGCCATAGGTTCTATCTTGTATGCAATGATGTGTACTAGACCTGATGTGTGCCTTGATATTAGTTTAGCAGGGAGGTACCAAAGTAATCCAGGAGTGGATCACTCAACAGCGGTCAAGAACATCCTGAAATACCTGAAAAGGACTAAGGATATGTTTCTCGTTTATGGAGGTGACAAAGAGCTCGTCGTAAACGGTTACGTTGATGCAAGCTTTGACACTGATCAAGATGACTCTAATTTGCAAACCTGATACATATTTATATTCAATGGTGGAGTTGTCAGTTGGTGTAGTTCCAAGTAGAACGTCATGGAGGGTTCTACGTGTGAAGCGGAGTACATAGCTGCTTTGGAAGCAGCAATTGAAGGAGTCTGGATGAAGGAGTTCATATCCTATCTAGGTGTAATACCTAGTGCATCGGGTCCAACGAAAATCTTTTGTGAAAATACTAGTGCAATTGCCTTGGCAAAGGAATCCAGATTTCACAAGAGAATCAAGCACATCAAGAGACGCTTCAATTACATCTGCGATCAAGTCAAGGAGGGAGACATAGAGATTTGCAAGATACATACGGATCTGAATGTTGTAGACCCACAGACTAAGCCTCTCTCACGAGCAAAACATGATCAGCACCAAGACTCCATGGGTGTTAGAATCATTACTATGTAATCTAGATTATTGACTCTAGTGCAAGTGGGAGACTGGAGGAAATATGCCCTAGAGGCAATAATAAAGTTGTTACTTATATTTACTTATATCATGATAAAAGTTTATTATTCATGCTAGAATTGTATTAACTGGAAACTTAGTACAAGTGTGGATACATAGACAAACAGAGTACCCCTAGTATGCCTCTACTTGACTAGCTCGTTAATCAAAGATGGTTAAGTTTCTTAGCCATAGACATGTGTTGTCATTTGATGAACATGATCACATCATTATAGAATGATGTGATGGACAAGACCCATCTGTTAGCTTAGCATAATGATCGTTTAGCTTTTTTGCTATTGCTTTCTTCATGACTTATACATGTTCCTCAGATTATGAGATTATGCAACTCCTGAATACCGGAGGAACACCTTGTGTGCTATCAAACGTCACAACGTAACAGGGTGATTATAAATATGCTATACAGGTGTCTTCGATGGTGTTTGTTGAGTTGGCATAGATCAAGATTATAATTTGTCACTCCATGTATCGAAGAGGTATCTCTAGGCCCTCTGGGTAATGCACATTGATGACCCACAAGTATAGGGGATCTATCGTAGTCCTTTCGATAAGTAAGACTGTCGAACCCAACGAGGAGCAGAAGGAAATGATAAGCGGTTTTCAGCAAGGTATTCTCTGCAAGTACTGAAATAAGTGGTAACAGATAGTTTTGTGATAAGATAAATTGTAACGAGCAACAAGTAACAAAAGTAAATAAAGTGCAACAAGGTGGCTCAATCCTTTTTGTAGCAAAGGACAAGCCGGAACAAACTCTTATAATAGGAAAAGCGCTCCCAAGGACACATGAGAATATCATCAAGCTAGTTTTCATCGCGTTCATATGATTCGCGTTCGATACTTTGATAATTTGATATGTGGGTGGACCGGTGCTTGGGTGCTGTTCTTACTTGAACAAGCATCCCACCTATGATTAACCTCTATTGCAAGCATCCGCAACTACAACAAAAGTATTAAGGTAAACCTAACCATAGCAAGAAACATGTGGATCCAAATCAGCCCCTTATGAAGCGACGCATAAACTAGGGTTTAAGCTTCTGTCACTCTAGCAACCCATCATCTACTTATTACTTCCCAATGCCTTCCTCTAGGCCCAAATAATGGTGAAGTGTTATGTAATCGACGTTCACATAACACCACTAGAGGCTAGACAACATACATCTTATCAAAATATCAAACGAATACCAAATTCACATGACTACTAATAGCAAGACTTCTCCCTTGTTCTCAGGAACGAACGTAATTACTCACAAAGCATATTCATGTTCATAATCAGAGGGGTAATAATATGCATATAGGATCTGAACATATAATATTCCACCAAATAAACCAACTAGCATCAACTACAAGGAGTAATCAACACTACTAGCAACCTACTAGCACCAACCCCGAACTTTGAGACAAGAATTGGATACAAGAGATGAACTAGGATTTGGAGATGAGATGGTGCTGGTGAAGATGTTGATGGAGATTGCCCGCTCCTGATGAGAGGATCGTTGGTGATGACGATGGTGATGATTTCCCCCTCCCGGAGGGAAGTATCCCCGGCAAAACAGCTCTGCCGGAGCTCTAGATTGGTTCCGCCAAGGTTCCGCCTCGTGGCGGCGGAGTCTCGTCCCGAAAAGTTCCCTCCTATTTTTTTCTCATCAAAAGACTTCATATAGGAGAAGATGGACGTTAGAGAGCCACCAGGGGGCCCACGAGGTAGGGGGGCGCCCTAGGGGGGCGCGCCCCCCACCCTCGTGAGCAGGGTGTGGGCCCCCTGGCCTTCATCTTTGGCGAGAATTTTTCTTTATTTATTTTAAGACGTTCCGTGGAGTTTCAGGACTTTTGGAGTTGCGCAGAATAGGTCTCTAATATTTGCTCCTTTTCCAGCCCAGAATTCCAGCTGCCGGCATTCTCCCTCTTCATGTAAACCTTGTAAAATAAGAGAGAATAGCCATAAGTATTGTGACATAAAGTGAAATAACAACCCATAATGCAATAAATATCAATATAAAACCATGATACAAAATGGACGTATCAACTCCCCCAAGCTTAGACCTCACTTGTCCTCAAGCGAAAAGCCGATAACAATAAATATGTCCTCATGTTTAGAGGTAGAGGCGTCGATAAAAATAAAATACGGACATGAAGGCATCATGATTATTCTCATAACAGCAACATATATAGATCTTGTCATATGATTACTTATGTTCAAGTGATGATCTATTCACAATGCAAAAGTATAAATCATAAACCTTATTGGGCTCCAACAAACCATAATCTCAGTCATTGAAGCAATTGCAATTTATCATAACATCAGAAAGAGTCTATGTTAGAGCTAAAAAGCAAGTCCACATACTCAACTATCATTTAGTCCTCCATAATCGCTAACACTCATGCAATACTTGTGGTTACGGAGTTTTAATCGGACATAGAGAAAGATAGGGGCTTATAGTTTTGCCCCACAACCTTTTACCTCAAGGGTAATGTCAACAATAATGGTTCATGCTCCCCTACATCCAATTAGATATATATATATCATGTTCTTTCCAACATGCTGAGCTTGCCAAAGGATAAAATGAAAAATAAAAGGTGAAGATCACCATGACTCTTGCATAAGGTAGAAGATAATGATAAAGGATAGGCCCTTGGCGGAAGGAAGCAGAGGTTGCCATGCGCTTTTATGGTTGGATGCATAAAATCTCAATGCAAAAGAACGTCACTTTATATTGCCCCTTGTGATATGAACCTTTATTATGCAGTATGTCGCTTTTATTACTTCCACATCACAAGATCGTATAAATCTTATTTCCCCCACACCAATCAATCATACATAGTTAGAGCAATTTTTATTGCTTTGCACCGATGACAACTTACTTGAAGGATCTTACTCAATCCATAGGTAGATATGGTGGACTCTCATGGCAAAACTGGTTTAGGGATTTTGGAAGCACAAGTAGTATTTCTACTTGGTGCTGAGAATTTGGCTAGCATGAGGGGGAAAGGCAAGCTCAATAAGTTAGAGGATCCATGACAACATACTTTATCTTGGATATAAGAAAGACATAACTCATTACGTTGTCTTCCTTGTCCAACATCAACTCTTTAGCATGTCATATTTTAATGAGTGCTCCCAATCATAAAAGATGTCAATGATAATATATCTATATGTGAAAACCTCTCTTTCCTTATTACTTCCTATTAATTGCAACAATGACCAAAGCTATGTCTGCCAACTCCCAACAACTTTTAATCATCATACTCTTTCTATGTGAAGTCATTACTCTCAATAAGATCAATATGAACTCTTTGTTTCTTTTTATTCTTTTCTCTTTTTCTTTTATTCACCCAAGATCATGGCAAAATAGTCAAGCCCTTGACTCAACACTAATCTTTATTATATATAGCTCACGGACTCGATTACAAAGAGAGATCAAAAAGCAAAACTCAAAACTAGATCATGCCATAAACTTTATTCTACTAGATCAAGATACTACTAATAGGATCGAACTAAGGAAAACGATAAAGATAGGAGTTGTGATGGTGATACGATACCGGGGATCCTCCCCCAAGCTTGGCAGTTGCCAAGGGGAGTGCCCATACCCATGTGATTATATCTCCTTCTTTGTTGTAGGTGTAATATTCTTGGCGATGATTCCCCTCAGGATGCGGTTCTCCTCCTCGAGCTTATTAACTTGCTGTTTGAGGTCCATTATTTCCTTACGGAGCTTTCCTGTGACAGCTAAAGCTCCTTGCACCCAAGGGTGTTGCATAGCTGCGGGGGAACAAGTGACACTCCTCTTCATATTTTCATAAGAAAGAAATCTAACATTAGAAGGGATAACCGAGTTTGGAATAGCTGAGCTCTGTAGTTCCCCCATCGTGAACCCAGCTCGGGGGCGAGAGGTGACTTCTTGATCCTCCATGGCATCTACTCTCATCAAGTCAGCCTCCATCTCTTCCTCCGTTGCGGGCCCAAAGTGGTCAGTGTCGCTGTTTGCCCTTGGTTCCGGTGCCAGATTAGATACCCGGCTCTCCCTGATTGACTCTTGAGAAGACATCTTGTTCTAATCTGCAGCAGCAACAGCTCGAAAACAAAAACATAGGAAATTTGCGTGATACGGGTGTCAAAACCTTCGGGAGAATATATAATGAATTTTTACCGACCAAAATACGTATCGTGCAAGAAAACGGAGTCCGGAAGGCACACGAGGTGCTCACGAGGTAGGGGGGCGCCCACCACGATCGTGGGGCCCTCATGTCCTTCCCGGACTGCTACTTATTTTTCTATTTTTCTAAATATTCCAAAACGGAGAACTATTGCCTTAAAATTGTTTTGGAGTCGGTTTACTTACCGTACCACATACCTATTCCTTTTCGGAGTCTGAAACATTCCGGAAAGTGTCCCTTATGTATTCCTCCGGGGTTACGGTTTCAATAATATTGGTTTCAACATTTATGGGATTACCTGAGATATAATGTTTAATTCTTTGACCGTTTACCACCTTCGGATTTGTGCCCTCGAAGTTGTTGATTTTTATGGCACCGGAATGATAGACCTCCTCGATAACATAGGGGCCTTCCCATTTAGAGAGAAGTTTTCCTGCAAAAAATCTTAAATGAGAGTTGTATAGCAATACATAATCACCTACATTAAACTCGTGCTTTTGTATCCTTTTGTCATGCCATCTTTTAACTTTTTCTTTAAACAACTTGGCATTTTCATAAGCCTAGGTTCTCCATTCATCAAGTGAGCTAATATCAAATAAACTCTTCTCACCGGCAAGTTTGAAATCATAGTTAAGCTCTTTAATAGCCCAATATGCCTTATGTTCTAGTTCGAGAGGTAAGTGACATGCTTTTCCATAAACCATTTTATACGGAGACATACCCATAGGATTTTTGTATGCGGTTCTATATGCCCATAATGCATCATCAAGTTTCTTAGACCAATTCTTTCTAGACCTATTAACAGTCTTTTGCAAAATTAATTTGATCTCTCTATTGCTCAACTCTACTTGACCACTAGACTGTGGGTGATAAGAAGATGCAATTCTATGATTAACATCATATCTAGCAAGCATTTTACGGAAGGCACCATGAATAAAGTGTGGACCACCATCAGTCATTAAATATCTAGGGACTCCAAACCTCGGAAAAATAACTTCTTTAAGCATTTTAATAGAATTGTTGTGATCAGCACTACTAGTTGGAATAGCTTCTACCCACTTAGTAATGTAATCAACAGCAACTAGAATATGTGTGTATCCATTAGAGCCAGGAAAAGGTCCCATATAATCAAAGCCCCAAACATCAAATGGTTCAATAACAAGAGAATAATTCATAGGCATTTCTTGACGTCTACTAATATTACCAATTCTTTGACATTCATCACAAGACAAGACAAACTTACGGGCATCCTTGAAGAGAGTAGGCCAATAAAAACCAGATTGCAATACCTTATGTGCAGTTCTATCTCTAGCGTGGTGTCCTCCATAAGACTCGGAATGACACTTGCGTAGGATCTGTTCCTGTTCATGCTCAGGTACACAACGTCTAATAACACCATCTACTCCTTCTTTATAAAGATGTGGGTCATCCCAAAAGTAATGTCTCAAGTCATAGAAAAACTTTTTCTTTTGCTGGTATGTGAAGCTAGGTGGTATAAACTTAGCAACAATATAATTAGCATAATCAGCATACCATGGAGTACTACGAGAAGTACTTATAACATTTAATTGTTCATCAGGAAAGTTATCATTAATAGGTAGTGGGTCATCAAGAATATTTCTAACCTAGACAAGTTGTCTGCAACGGGGTTCTCAGCTCCCTTTCTATCAACAATATGCAAATCAAATTCTTGTAGCAAGAGAACCCATCTAATAAGTCTAGGTTTAGCATCTTTCTTTTCCATAAGGTATTTAATAGCAGCATGATCAGTTTGAATAGTTACTTTAGAATCAACAATATAAGATCTGAACTTATCACAAGCAAATACAACTGCTAAAAGCTCTTTTTCAGTAGTAGCATAATTTCTTTGAGCATTGTCTAGAGTCTTACTAGCATAATGAATAACATTTAATTTCTTATCAACTCTTTGCCCTAGAACAGCACCTACAGCATAATCACTAGCATCACACATAATTTCAAAGGGTAAATTCCAATTAGGTGGCTGAACAACAGGTGCAGAGATTAATGCTTTCTTAAGTATTTCAAATGCTTCTACACAATCATCATCAAAGACAAATGGTATATCTTTTTGTAATAAATTAGTCAGAGGCCGAGAAATTTTTGAAAAGTCCTTAATGAACCTCCTATAAAATCCAGCGTGACCAAGGAAACTTCTTATACCTTTGATGTCCTTGGGACATGGCATCTTTTCAATAGCATCAACCTTGGCTTTATCAACTTCAATACCTCTTTCAGAAACTTTGTGCCCCAAGACAATACCTTCATTAACCATAAAGTGGCACTTTTCCCAATTCAAGACAAGATTAGTTTCTTCACATCTCTGCAAAACTCGATCAATATTGCTCAAGCAATCATCAAAAGAAGAACCATAGACGGAAAAGTCGTCCATGAAAACCTCATAATTTTTTTCACAAAAGTCAGAGAATATAGCCATCATGCATCTTTGAAAGGTAGAAGGTGCATTACATAAACCAAAAGGCATACGTCTATAAGCAAAAGTACCAAAAGGGCATGTAAAAGTAGTCTTAGATTGATCTCTAGCCGACACAGGTATTTGAGAGAAACCAGAATAACCATCTAGAAAGCAATAGTGTGTATGTTTGCATAATCTTTCTAGCATTTGATCAATAAAAGGTAAGGGGTAATGATCTTTCTTAGTAGCTTTATTTAATTTGCGGAAATCAATTACCATCCTATAACCTGTGATAATTCTTTGTGGAATCAATTCATCTTTATCATTAGGAACAACAGTAATACCTCCCTTCTTAGGGACACAATGGACATGACTTACCCACTCACTATCAGCAACGGGATAGATTATACCTGCCTCCAGAAGCTTAAGTATTTCTTTTCTTACCACTTCTTTCATTTTAGGATTCAGACATCGTTGAGGATCACGAACTGGTTTGGCATCTGCTTCCAAATTTATTTTATGTTGACATAGAGTGGGACTAATGCCCTTAAGATCATCAAGAGTATATCAAATAGCAGCACGATGCTTCTTCAGAGTTTTCAATAATCTTTCTTCTTCATCCTCTGAAAGGTTAGCACTAGTAATAACAGGATATATCTTATTTTTATCAAGATAAGCATATTTAAGATTATCAGGCAACGGTTTAAGCTCAAACACGGGATCACCCTTGGGTGGAGGAGGATCTCCTAAAATTTCAACAGGCAAATTGTGTTGCAGAATAGGTTCCTGTTTAAAGAATACTTCATCTATTTCCCTTCTTTCATTCATGAACATATCATTTTCATGGTTTAGTAAATAATGTTCTAAAGGATCACTAGGAGGTACAGCAATAGAAGCAAGACCAATAATTTCATCCTTACTAGGCAATTCTTCCTCACGATGTTGTTTACTAAATTTAGAGAATTTAAACTCATGAACCATATCATCCAAGCCAATAGTAACAACATTCTTTTTGCAATCTATCCTAGCATTAATAGTGTTCAAGAAGGGTCTACAAATATAATGGGACAAAAGCTATCTTGCGGAGAAGTAAGAACAAGAAAATCAGCAGGATATTTAGTTTTCCCACACGAGACATCAACATCTCTAACAATTCCAAATGGTGAAATAGTATCTCTATTGGCAAGTCTAATTGTGACATCAATACCTTCTAACTCAGCAGGTGCAATTTCATTCTTAATTTCTTCGTATAAAGTATGCGGTATAACACTAGCACTCGCACCCATATCACATAAGCCATGATAACAATGATCTCCTATTTTAACAGAAATAACAGGCACGCCTACCACAGGTCTATGTTTATCTTTAGCACAAGGTATAGCAATTCTAGCAGTTTCACCTTCGAACTGAATAACATGCCCATCAATATTATCAGACAAGAGATCTTTAACAATAGCAATATTAGGTTCTACTTTAACTTGCTCAGGAGGTGTATAAGTTCAAATATTGCTTTTACAAACAACAGTTGAAGCTTTAGCATGATCCTTTACTCTAACAGGCAAAGGTGGTTTCTCAACATAAGAAGTAGGAACAATAGGATCATTATAAGTGACAGTCTTTTCTTCAACTTTAATAGGTGCAGCTACTTTTACTTCTATGGGAGGATGATATTTAAACCACTTCTCCTTAGGGAGATCAACATAAGTAGCAAAAGATTCACAGAAAGAAGCTACTATCTCAGAGTCAAGGCCATATTTAGTGCTAAACTTACAGAAAATATCGGTGTCCATAAAAGATTTAACACAATCAAACTTAGGTGTCATACCAAACTCCTTGCCTTCGTCGAGGTCCCAATCTTCAGAGTTGCGTTTAATTCTATCCAATAAATTCCATCTGAATTCAATAGTCTTCATCATAAAAGAGCCAGCACAAGAAGCATCGAGCATGGTGCGATTATTTTCAGAAAGCCGAGCATATAAATTTTGAATAATCATTTCTCTTGAGAGCTCATGATTGGGGCATCAATATAACATTGATTTAAGCCTCCCCCAAGCTTGAGCGATGCTTTCTCCTTCGCGAGGCCAGAAATTATATATATAATTGCGATAACGGTGAACAAGATGCATAGGGTAATACTTTTGATGAAATTCCAACTTCAATCTTTTATAGTCCCATGATCTCATATCATCACATAGCCTATACCATATCAATACATCTCCCTTCAAAGATAAAGGGAAGACCTTCTTCTTAGCAACATCATCGGGTATACCTGCAAACTTAAATAATCCACAAACTTCATCCACATATATTAAGTGCTCATCAGGATGCTTTGTTCCATCTCCTGTAAAAGGGTTAGCTAGCAGTCTTTCCATCATACCCGAAGGAAATTCAAAAGGAGTTTCATTTTCAATAGGTTCAGTAGGTTGAGGAGCAACTCTTTGCTCTACTGGACGGGGTGAAGATACCCCGAACAAGCCCCTCAGAGAATTACTTTCCATAGTAACAAGTGACAGTAAATTTCAGCACACTATATAAATTTTTCCTTACCAAATTCCACCTACCAAAGGCGCTACACTCCCCGGCAACGGCGCCAGAAAAGAGTCTTGATGACCCACAAGTATAGGGGATCTATCGTAGTCCTTTCGATAAGTAAGAGTGTCGAACCCAACGAGGAGCAGAAGGAAATGATAAGCGGTTTCAGCAAGGTATTCTCTGCAAGTACTGAAATAAGTGGTAACAGATAGTTTTGTGATAAGATAAATTGTAACGAGCAACAAGTAACAAAAGTAAATAAAGTGCAGCAAGGTGGCCCAATCCTTTTTGTAGCAAAGGACAAGCCAGAACAAACTCTTATAATAGGAAAAGCGCTCCCGAGGACACATGGGAATATCGTCAAGCTAGTTTTCATCACGTTCATATGATTCGCGTTCGATACTTTGATAATTTGATATGTGGGTGGACCGGTGCTTGGGTGCTGTTCTTACTTGAACAAGCATCCCACTTATGATTAACCTCTATTGCAAGCATCCACAACTACAACAAAAGTATTAAGGTAAACCTAACCATAGCATGAAACATGTGGATCCAAATCAGCCCCTTACGAAGCAACGCATAAACTAGGGTTTAAGCTTCTGTCACTCTAGCAACCCATCATCTACTTATTACTTCCCAATGCCTTCCTCTAGGCCCAAATAATGGTGAAGTGTTATGTAGTCGACGTTCACATAACACCACTAGAGGCTAGACAACATACATCTTATCAAAATATCAAACGAATACCAAATTCACATGACTACTAATAGCAAGACTTCTCCCTTGTCCTCAGGAACAAACGTAATTACTCACAAAGCATATTCATGTTCATAATCAGAGGGGTAATAATATGCATATAGGATCTGAACATATAATCTTCCACCAAATAAACCAACTAGCATCAACTACAAGGAGTAATCAACACTACTAGCAACCTACTAGCACCAATCCCGGACTTTGAGACAAGAATTGGATACAAGAGATGAACTAGGGTTTGGAGATGAGATGGTGCTGGTGAAGATGTTGATGGAGATTGCCCTCTCCCGATGGGAGGATCGTTGGTGATGACGATGGTGATGATTTCCCCCTCCCAGAGGGAAGTATCCCCGGCAGAACAGCTCTACCGGAGCTCTAGATTGGTTCCGCCAAGGTTCCGCCTCGTGGCGGCGGAGTCTCGTCCCGAAAAATTCCCTCTTATTTTTTTCTCATCGAAAGACTTCATATAGGAGAAGATGGACGTCGGAGAGCCATCAGGGGGCCCACGAGGTAGGGGGCGCGCCCTAGGGGGGCGCGCCCCCACCCTCATGAGCAGGGTGTGGGCCCCCTGGCCTTCATCTTTGGCGAGGATTTTTCTTTATTTATTTTAAGACGTTCCGTGGAGTTTCGGGACTTTTGGAGTTGCGCAGACTAGGTCTCTAATATTTGCTCATTTTCCAGCCCAGAATTCCAGCTGCCGGCATTCTCCCTCTTCATGTAAACCTTGTAAAATAAGAGAGAATAGTCATAAGTATTGTGACATAAAGTGAAATAACAGCCCATAATGCAATAAATATCGATATAAAAGCATGATGCAAAATGGACGTATCACACATCACTATGAGCCTTGCAAGAAATGTGTCTAATGAGTTAGCCACAGGATGATGCATTACGGAATGAGTAAAGAGACTTTCCGGTGATGAGATTGAACTAGGTATGATGATACCGACGGTCGACTCTCGGGCAAGTAACATACCGATGACAAAGGGAAAAACATATGTTGTTATGCGTTTTGACCATTAAAAATCTTCATAGAATATGTAGGAGCTAATATGAGCATCCAGGTTCCGCTATTGGTTGTTGACCGGAGATGTGTCTCGGTCATGTCTACATAGTTCTTGAACCCATAGGGTCCGCACGCTTAATGTTTGGTGACAATTTGTATTATGAGTTTCGTGTTTTGATGAACCGAAGTTTGTTCGGAGTCCCAGATGTGATCACAGACATGACGAGGAGTCTCAAAATGTTCAAGACATAAAGATCCATATATTGGAAGGCTACATTCGGACACCGGAATGGTTCGGGTCGTTTTAGATAAGTTTCGGAGTACCGGGGGTTACCAGAACCGCCCCCCCCCCCCCCGGAGGTTAATGGGCCACCATGGGCCTTAGTGGAGAAGAGAGAGGACCAGCCAAGATGTGGCACCCCCCCCTTGCCCAGTCCGAATTGGGCAAGGGGAGGGGGCGGCGCCCCCCTCCTTCCTTCTCTCCTCTTCCTCCTTCCCTTCTTCTCCTACTTAGAATAGGAAAGGGGGGACCGAATACTACTTGGACCGTGAGTCCAAGTAGGACTCCACCCATGGCGCGGCCCCCTAGGGCCGGCCACCTCTCCTCCCCCCTTTATATACGTGGGAGGGGGCACCCCAAAGGCACAACACGTTTTCTCTTAGCCGTGTGCGGTGTCCCCTCCATAGTTACACACCTCGGTCATATCGTCGTAGTGCTTAGGCGAAGCCCTGCACCGGTAACTTCATCATCACCGTCATCACGCCATCGTGCTGACGGAACTCTCCCTCGTCCTCAACTGGATCAAGAGATCAAGGGACGTCATCGAGCTGAACATGTGCTGAACGCGGAGGTGTCGTACGTTCGGTGCTTGGATCGGTTGGATCATGAAGACGTTCGACTACATCAACCGCGTTACTAAACGCTTCCGCTTTAGGTCTACGAGGGTACGCGGACACACTCTCCCCTCTCGTTGCTATGCATCTCCTAGATAGATCTTGCGTTATCGTAGGATTTTTTTTTTGAAATACTTCGTTCCCCAACAGGGGGCGACACCCTCTCCTAGTACAATTCGGACCAGCCATGGGGGGCACCCCTTGCGGCCCTTCCCTGCTTTCCACTAAAGCCCATTAAGGCCCACTACTTCCCCTGGGGGTTCCGGTAACCTATCGGTACTCCGAAAAATACCCGAAACACTTCGGAACCATTCCGGTGTCCGAATATAACCTTCCAATATATCAATCTTTACCTCTCGACCATTTCGAGACTACTGGTCATGTCTGTGATCTCATCCGGGACTCCTAAGAAGCTTTGGTCATCAAATCACATAACCCATAATACAAATCGTCATCGAACATTAAGCGTGCGGACCCTACAGGTTTGAGAACTATGTAGACATGACCGAGACACATCTCCGGTCAATAACCAATAGCGAAACATGGATGATCATATTGGTTCCCACATATTCTACAAAGATCTTTATCGGTCAAACCGCATAACAACATATGTTATTCCCTTTGTCATCGGTATGTTACTTGCCCGAGATTCGATCATCGGTATCTTCATACCTAGTTCAATCTCGTTACCGAAAAGTCTCTTTACTCGTTCCGTAATGCATGATCCCGTAACTAACTCATTAGTTACATTGCTTGCAAGGCTCATAGTGATGTGCATTACCGAGAGGGACTAGAGATACCTCTCTGATACACGGGGTGACAAATCCTAATCTTGATCTATGCCAACTCAACAAACACCATCAGAGACACCTGTAGAGCATCTTTATAATCACCCAGTTACGTTATGATGTTTGATAGCACGCAAGGTATTCCTCCGGTATTCGGGAGTTGCATAATCTCATAGTTAGAGGAACATGTATAAGTCATGATGAAAGCAATAGCAATAAAACTAAACAATCATTATGCTAAGCTAACAGATGGGTCTTGTCCATCACATCATTCTCTAATGATGTGATCTCATTCATCAAATGACAACACATGTCTATGGTCATGAAGCTGAACCATCTTTGATTAACGAGCTAGTCTAGTAGAGGCATACTAGGGACACTCTGTTTGTCTATGTATACACACATGTACTAAGTTTCCGGTTAATACAATTCTAGCATGAATAATAAACATTTATCATGATATAAGGAAATATAAATAACAACTTTATTATTGTCTCTAGGGCATATTTCCTTCAGTCTCCCACTTGCATTAGAGTCAATAATCTAGATTACATAGTAATGATTCTAACACCCATGGAGTCTTGGTGCTGATCATGTTTTGCTCGTGAGAGAGGCTTACTCAACGGGTCTACAACATTCAGATTCGTGTGTATCTTGCAAATCTCTATGTCTCCCTCCTTGACTTGACCGCTAATGGAATTGAAGCGTCTCTTGATGTGTTTGGTTCTCTTGTGAAATCTGGATCCCTTCGCCAAGGCAATTGCTCCAGTATTGTCACAAAAGATTTTCATTGGACCCGATGCACTAGGTATTACACCTAGATCGGATATGAACTCCTTCGTACAGACTCCTTCATTTGTTGCTTCCGAAGTAGCTATGTATTCCGCTTCACACGTAGACCCCGCCACGACGCTCTGCTTGGAACTGCACCAACTGACAGCTCCACCATTCAATATAAATACGTATCCAGTTTGTGACTTAGAGTCATCTGGATCAGTGTCAAAGCTGGGATCGATGTAACCATTTATGATGAGCTCTTTGTCACCTCCATAAATGAGAAACATATCCTTAGTCCTTTTCAGGTATTTCACGATGTTCTTGACCGATGTCCAGTGATCCACTCCTGGATTACTTTGGTACCTCCCTGCTAAATTTATAGCAAGGCACACATTAGGCCTGGTACACAGCATTGCGTACATGATAGAACCTATGGCTGAGGCATAGGGAATGACTTTCATTTTCTCTCTATCTTCTGCAGTGGTCGGGCATTGAGTCTGACTGAACTTCACACCTTGTAACACAGGCAAGAACCCTTTCTTTGACTGACCCATTTTGAACTTCTTCAAAACTTTATCAAGGTATGTGCTTTGTGAAAGTCCAATTAAGCGTCTTGATCTATCTCTATAGATCTTGATGCCCAATATATAAGCAGCTTCACCGAGGTCTTCCATTAAAAAAGTCTTATTCAAGTATCCTTTTATGCTATCCAGAAATTATGTATTATTTCCAATCAACAATATGTCATCCACATATAATATTAGAAATGCTACACAACTCCCACTCACTTTCTGGTAAATACATGCTTCTCCAAAAGTCTGTATAAAACCATATGCTTTGATCACATTATCAAAGTGTATATTCCAACTCCGAGAGGCTTGCACCAGTCCATAAATGGATCGCTGGAGCTTGCACACTTTGTTAGCACCTTTAGGATCGACAAAACCTTCTGGTTGCATCATATACAACTCTTCTTTAAGATATCCATTAAGGAATGCAGTTCTGACATCCATTTGCCAAATTTCATAATCATAAAATGTGGCAATTGCTAACATGATTCGGACAGACTTAAGCATCGCTACAGGTGAGAAGGTCTCATCGTAGTCAACCCCTTAAACTTGTCGAAAACCTTTCGCAACAAGTTGAGCTTTGCAGACAGTAACATTATTGTCAGCGTCAGTCTTCTTCTTGAAGATCCATTTATTCTCTATTGCTTGGCGATCATCGGGCAAGTCAACCAAAGTCCACACTTTGTTCTCATACATGGATCCCATCTCAGATTTCATGGCCTCAAGCCATTTTGTAGAATCTGGGCTCATAATCGCTTCCTCATAGTTCGTAGGTTCGTCATGTCAAGTAACATGACTTCCAGAACAGGATTACCGTACCACTCTTGTGTGGATCATACCCTGGTTGACCTACGAGGTTCAATAGTAACTTGATCCGAAGTTTCATGATCATCATCATTAGCTTCCTCACTTACTTTTGTAGGAATCACTGGAACTGATTTCTGTGATGAACTAGTTTCCAATTCGGGAGAAGGTACAATTACCTCATCAAGTTCTACTTTCCTCCCACTCACTTCTTTTGAGAGAAACTCCTTCTCTGGAAAGTATCCATTCTTAGCAACGAATATCTCGCCTTCGGATGTGTGATAGAAGGTGTACCCAACAGTATCCTTTGGGTATCCTATGAAGACACATTTCTCTGATTTGGGTTCAAGCTTATCAGGTTGAAGCTTTTTGACATAAGCATCGCAGCCCCAAACTTTAAGAAACGACAGCTTAGGTTTCTTGCCAAACCACGGTTCATAAAGTGTCGTCTCAACGGATTTTGATGGTGCCCTATTTAACGTGAATGCAGCCGTCTCTAAAGCATAACCCCAAAACGATAGCGGTAAATCAGTAAGAGACATCATAGATCACACCATATCTAATAAAGTACGGTTACGACGTTTGGACACACCATTATGCTGTGGTGTTCCAGGTGGCGTGAGTTGCGAAACTATTCCACGTTGTTTCGAATGAAGACCAAACTCGTAACTCAAATATTCACCTCCACGGTCAGATCGTATAAACTTTATTTTCTTGTTACAATGATTTTCCACTTCACTCTGAAATTCTTTGAACTTCTCAAATGTTTCAGACTTATGTTTCATCAAGTAGATATAGCCATATCTGCTCAAATCATCTATGAAAGTCAGAAAATAATGATACCCGCCGCGAGACTCAACACTCATCGGATCGCATACATCAATATGTATTATTTCCAATAACTCAGTTGCTCGCTCCATTGTTCCGGAGAATAGAGTCTTAGTCATCTTTCCCATGAGGCATGGTTCACAAGCATCAAGCGATTCATAATCAAGTTATTCCAAAAGCCCATCAGCATGGAGTTTCTTCATGCGCTTTACACCAATATGACCTAAACGGCAGTGCCACAAATAAGTTGCACTATCATTATTAACCTTGCATCTTTTGGCTTCAATATTATTCAACAAAAATAGACCACTCTTCAAGGGTGCATGACCATAAAAGATATTACTCATATAAATAGAACAACCATGATTCTCTGATTTAAATGAATAACTGTCTCGCATCAAACAAGATCCAGATATAATGTTTATGCTCAACGCTGGCACCAAATAACAATTTTTTAGGTCTAAAACTAATCCCAACGGTAGATGTAGAGGTAGCGTGCCGACGGTTATCACATCGACTTTGGAATCATTTCCCACGCGCATCATCACCTCGTGCTTAGCCAATCTTCGTTTAATCTGTAGCCCTTGTTTCGAGTTGCAAATATGAGCAACAGAACCAGTATCAAATACCCAGACGCTACTACGAGCATTAGTAAGGTACACATCAATAACATGTATATCAAATATACCTTTCACTTTGTCATCCTTCTTATCCACCAAATACTTGGGGCAGTTTCGCTTCCAGTGACCAGTCCCTTTGAAGTAGAAGCACTCAGCCTCAAGCTTAGGTCCAGACTTGGGCTTCTTTACTTGAGCGGTAACTTGCTTCCCGTTCTTCTTGAAGTTCCCCTTCTTACCTTTGCCCTTTTTCTTGAAACTAGTGGTCTTGTTAACCATCAACACATGATGCTCCTTCTTGATTTCTACCTCCGCAGCCTTTAGCATCGCGAAGAGCTCGGGAATTGTCTTATCCATCCCTTGCATATTATAGTTCATCATGAAGCTTTTATAGCTTGGTGGCAGTGATTGAAGAACTCTGGAAATGACACTATCATCAGGAAGATTAACTCCAAGTTGAGTCAAGTGGTTGTGGTACCCAGATATTCTAAGTATATGTTCACTGACAAAACTATTCTCCTCCATTTTGGAGCTACAGAACTTATTGGAGACTTCATATCTCTCAATTCAGGCATTTGCTTGAAATATTAACTTCAACTCCTGGAATATCTCATATGCTCCATGATGTTCAAAACGTCGTTGAAGTCCCAGTTCTAAGTTGTAAAGCATGGCACACTGAACTATCGAGTAGTCATCAGCTTTGCTCTGCCAGGTGTTCATAACATCTGGCGTTGCTCCTGCAGCGGGTTTGTCACCTAGCGGTGCTTCCAGGATGTAATTCTTTTGTACAACAATGAGGATAATCCTCAAGTTACGGACAAAGGGAATAACGTATGTTGTTATGCGGTTTGACTGATAAAGATCTTCATAGAATATGAAGGAGCCAATATGAGCATCCAGGTTCTGCTATTAGTTATTGACTGGAGATGTGTCTCGGTCATGTCTACATAGTTCTCGAAACCGTAGGGTCCGTACGCTTAACGTTCGATGACAATTTATATTATGAGTTATGTGATTTGATGACCGAAGTATGTTTGAAGTCCCGGATGAGATCACGGACATGACGAGGAGTCTCGAAATGGTCGAGAGGTAAAGATCGATACATTGGAAGGCTATATTCGGACATTGGAATGGTTCCGAGTGATTCAGGTATTTTTCAGAGTACCGGAGAGTTACGGGAATTTGCCGGGGGAAGTTAATGGGCCTTATTGGGCTTTAGTGGAGAGAGGGAAGAAGGGCCACGAGGTGCCGCACGCCTCCCCTGCCCAAACCGAATTGGACAAGGGGTGGGGGCGCCCCCCCCCCCCCCCCCCCCCCCTTACCTTCGCCCTCTCCCTCCTTTCCATCTTTCCTACTCCGAAAAGGAAAGGGAATCCTACTAGGACTTGGGAGTCCTAGTAGGACTCCCTACACTTGGCGTGCCCCTAGGAGGGCCGGCCTCTATCCCTCCCTCCTTTATATACATGGGCAGGGGGCACACCAAAGGCACACCGAGTCTTCTCTTAGCCGTGTGCGGTGCCCCCCCTCCACAGTTACACACCTTGGTCATATCGTCGTAGTGCTTAGGCAAAGCCCTGCTTCGGTAACATCATCATCACCGTCACCACGCCGTTGTGCTGACGGAACTCTCCCTCGTCCTCAACTGGATCAAGAGATCAAGGGACGTCATCGGGCTGAACGTGTGTTGAACGCGGAGGTGTCGTACGTCGGTGCTTGGATCGGTTGGATCGCGAAGACGTTCGACTACATCAACCGCGTTACTAAACGCTTTCGCTTTCGGTCTACGAGGGTACGTGGACACACTCTCCCCTCTCATTGCTATGCATCTCCTAGATAGATCTTGCGTGATCGTAGGAATTTTTTTGAAATGTTGTGTTCCCCAACAGTGGCATCCGAGCCAGGTCTATTCGTAGATGTTATATGCACGAGTAGAACACAAAGAGTTGTGGGCGATAATAGTCATACTGCTTACCAGCAACATCTTACTTTGATTCAGCCATATTGTTGGATGAAGCGTCTCAGACTGACATTACATGACCGCGTTCATGAGACTGGTTCTACCGGCGTGCTTTGCACACAGGTGGCTGGCGGGTGTCTGTTTCTCCAACTTTAGTTGAATCGAGTTTGACTACGACCGGTCCTTGTTGAACGTTAAAATAGCACACTTGACGAAAAATCGTTGTGGTTTTGATGCATAGGTAAGAATGGTTGCTAGAAGCCCGTAGCAGCCACGTAAAACTTGCAACAACAAAGTAGAGGATGTCTAACTTGTTTTTGCAGGGCATGTTGTGATGTGATATGGTCAAGACGTGATGATATATAAATTGTTGTATGAGATGATCATGTTTTGTAACAGTTATCAGAAACTAGCAGGAGCCATATGATTGTCGCTTTATTGTATGAAATGCAATAATTACTTAACTTTATCACTAAGCGGTAGTGATAATCGTAGAAGCAATAGTTGGTGAGACGACAACGATGCTACGATGGAGATCAAGGTGTCAAGCCGGTGATGATGGTGATCATGACAGTGCTTTGGAGATGGAGATCAAAGGCACAAGATGATGATGGCCATATCATATCACTTATTTTGATTGCATGTGATGTTTATCCTTTATGCATCTTATTTTGCTTAGTACGGCGGTATCATTGTAAGATGATCTCTCACTAAATTTCAAGGTATAAGTTTTCTCCCTGAGTATGCACCGTTGCTACAGTTCGTCGTGCCGAGACACCATGTGATGATCGGGTGTGATAAGCTCTACGTTCACATACAATGGGTGCAAGCCAGTTTTGCACACACAGAATACTCGGGTTAAACTTGACGAGCCTAGCATATGCAGATATGGCCTCGGAACACTGAGACCGAAAGGTCGAACATGAATCATATAGTAGATATGATCAACATAGAGATGTTCACCATTGAAAACTACTCCATCTCACGTGATGATCGGACATGGTTTAGTTGATATGGCTCATGTTATCATTTAGATGACCAGAGGGATGCCTATCTAAGTGGGAGTTCTTAAGTAATATAATTAATTGAACTTTAATTTATCATGAACTTACTCTGATAGTATTTGCAAATTATGTTGTAGGTCAATAGCTCACGTTATAGCTCCCTGTTTATTTTTTGATATGTTCCTAGAGAAAAATAAGTTGAAAGATGATAGTATCAATGATGTGTACTGGGTCCGTGATCTAAGGATTATCCTCGTTGTTGCACAAAAGAATTATGTCCTTGATGCACCGCTAGGTGACAGACATATTGCAGGAGCAGATGCAGACATTATGAACATTTGACAAGCTCGGTATGATGACTACTTGATATCTTAGTTCACCATGCTTTACGGCTTAGAACCGGGACTTCAAAAATGTTTTGAATGCCACAGAGCATATGAGATGTTCCAAGAGTTGAAATTGGTATTTCAGACTCATGCCCATGTCGAGAGGTATGAAACCTCTGACAAGTACTTTGCCTACAAGATGGAGGAGAATAGATCAACCAGTGAGCATGTGCTCAGAATGTCTGAGTACTACAATCGCTTGAATCAAGTGGGAGTTAATCTTCTAGATAATATAGTGATTGATAGAGTTCTCTAGTCACTATCACGAAGTTACTGGAACTTCATGATGAACTATAATATGCAAGGGATGACAAAAATGATTCCCGAGCTCTTCGCGATGCTAAAATCGGCGAAGGTAGAAATCAAGAAAGAGCATCAAGTGTCGATGGTTAACAAGACCACTAGTTTCAAGAAAAGGGGAAAAGGAAAAGAAAGGGAACTTCAGGAAAGAATGGCAAGCAAGTCGCCACTGATACGTCTTCATCGTATCTACTTTTCCAAACACTTTTACCCTTGTTTTGGACTCTAACTTGCATGATTTGAATAGAACTAACCCAAACTGACGCTGTTTCTAGCAGAATTGCCATGGTGTTATTTATGTGTAGAAACAAAAGTTCTCGGAATGACCTGAAACTTCACGGAACATCTTTTCGGAAATAGTAAAAAATCATTGCAAAAGATGAAGACCAGGGAGCCCACCACTTGTCCACGAGGGTGGAGGGCGCCCCCCTACCTCGTGGGCCCCCTGGAGTTCCTCCGACCTCAACTCCAACTCTATATATTTGGTTTCGGAGAGAAAAAAATCAGGGAGAAAGATTCATCGCATTTTACGATACGGAGCCGCCGCCAAGCCCTAAAACCTCTCGGGAGGGCTGATCTGGAGTCCATTCGGGCTCCAGAGAGGGGAATCCGTCGCCATCGTCATCATCAACCTTCCTCCATCACCAATTTCATGATGCTCACTGCCGTGCGTGAGTAATTCCTTCATAGTCTTGTTGGACGGTGATGGGTTGGATGAGATTTATCATGTAATCGAGTTAGTTTTGTTAGGGTTTGTTCCCTAGTATCCACTATGTTCTGAGATTGATGTTGATATGACTTTGCTATGCTTAATGCTTGTCGCTAGGGCCCGAGTGCCATGATTTCAGATCTGAACCTATTATGTTTTCATCAATATATGAGAGTTCTTGATCCTATCTTGCAAGTCTATAGTCACCTATTATGTGTTATGATTCGTTAACCCCGAAGTGACAATAATCGGGATACTTACCGGTGATGACCATAGTTCGAGGAGTTCATGTATTCACTATGTGCTAATGCTTTGTTCCGGTACTCTATTAAAAGGAGGCCTTAATATCCCTTAGTTTCCATTAGGACCTCGCTGCCACGGGAGGGTAGGACAAAAGATGTCATGCAAGTTCTTTTCCATAAGCACGTATGACTATATTTGGAATACATGCCTACATTATATTGATGAATTGGAGCTAGTTCTGTGTCACCCTATGTTATGATTGTTACATGATGAACCACATCCGGCATAATTCTCCATCACCGATCCATTGCCTACGAGCTTTCCACATATTGTTCTTCGCTTATTTACTTTTCCGTTGCTATTGCTATCATCACTACAAAATACCAAAAACATTACTTTTGCTACTGTACCATTTGCTACCGTTACCACTACTATCATATTACTTTGCTACTAAATACTTTGTTGCAGATATTAAGCTTCCAGGTGTGGTTGAATTGACAACTCAAGTGCTAATACTTGAGAATATTCTTTGGCTCCCCTTGTGTCGAATCAATAAATTTGGGTTGAATACTTTACCCTCGAAAACTGTTGTGATCCCCTATACTTGTGGGTTATCAAGACTATTTTCTTGCGCCGTTGCCGGGGAGCATAGCTTTATTCTTTGAGTCACTTGGGATTTATATCTTCTTATCATTATGAAGAACTTGAGAGATCCAAAAACCAAGATTTATCCCTCAACTACGAGGGGAGGTAAGGAACTGCCATCTAGCTCTGCACTTGATTCACCTTCTGTTTTGAGTAAGCTTGCGGCACCTAAACCTGCTTCTGCTATTCGTTCTGATATGTCGCTTGTTATTGATGATGCCACTTCTGCTATGAATGATACTTATGATGAAACTACTTCTATGCTTGATACTATTGTGCCACTTGGTGAATTTCTTGATGAACAACTTGCTAGGGTTAGAGAGAATGAAAATATTGAATCTGATAATATTGATGCAAGTGATGATGAAAACTCTTCCCCTAATAATGAATCACTTGTTATTCCTGAGGGTTATGTTTTTGATAAGGAAGCTTCTTTAGCTATTTTAGCTTGCAAAGATAGATATGAACTTAAGAGGTTATTAGCTAAATGGAGTAAGCAATCTCTAAATGCTAGGATGAAACCTGACCCTGCTTTTGCTACTTCACCTATCTTTGTTACTGATAAAGATTATGAATTCTCTATTGATCCTGATATAATTACTTTGGTTGAATCTGATCCTTTTCATGGCTATGAATCTGAAACTGTTGTGGCACATCTTACTAAATTAAATGATATAGCCACCCTGTTCACTAATGATGAGAGAACTCGCTAAATGGAGTAAGCAATCTCTAAATGCTAGGATGAAACCTGACCCTGCTTTTGCTACTTCACCTATCTTTGTTACTGATAAAGATTATGAATTCTCTATTGATCCTGATATAATTACTTTGGTTGAATCTGATCCTTTTCATGGCTATGAATCTGAAACTGTTGTGGCACATCTTACTAAATTAAATGATATAGCCACCCTGTTCACTAATGATGAGAGAACTCGCTACTTTTATATCCTTAAAATATTTCCGTTCTCATTAAAGGGTGATGCTAAGATATAGTTTAATTCTCTGGATCCTGGTTGTGTGCGTAGTCCCCATGATATGATTTATTACTTCTCTGCTAAATATTTCCCTGCTCATAAGAAACAAGCTACTTTAAGGGATATATATATATAATATTGTGCAAATTGAAGAAGAGAGTCTCCCACAAGCTTGGGGGAGGCTTCTCCAATCACTTAATGCTTTGCCTGATCATCCTCTTAAGAAAAATGAAATACTTGATATCTTTTATAATGGACTAACCGATGCCTCCAGAGATTACCTGGATAGTTGTGTTGGTAAACTTTTCAGGGAAAGAACGCCGGATGAAGCTGAAATTCTATTGAATAATATGTTGACAAATGAAAATAATTGGACACTTCCCGAGCCTATTCCTAAACCAACTCCGAAGAAAAGGGGTATTCTATTTCTCAATCCTGAAGATATGCAAGAGGCAAAGAAATCTATGAAAGAAAAGGGTATTAAAGCTGAAGATGCTAAGAATTTACCTCCCATTGAAGAAATACACGATCTTAATTTACCACATGTTGAAGAAACATATGATCTTAATCCTCCACCTATTGAAGAAACTCATGGTCTTGATAACCCGACACAGGTAGTAAAGGTAAACTCTCTCTAAAGATATGATAAAGCTGAAATCCCGTTTGCTAAATTTGCTAGCCCATGCTTAGATGAATTTGATAAATGTATGGTTAAGCAAGAAGATTTTAATGCTTATTTTGGTAGACAATTGAAATACAATTCAAATATGCTTGAACACTTGGGTGATTATATGGCTAATGTCAAAGGTGAACTTAAACTTATTAGTAAACATGCTTCTATGGTTACCACTCAAGTAGAACAAGTACTTAAAGCTCAAAAGGGTTTGCTCAATGAAATGAATAGTAAGAAAAATGATAACGATGTTAGAGTTATGACTAGAGGTGGTAGAATGACTCGAGAACCTTTGTATCCTGAAGACCATCCTAAGAGAATTGAGCAAGATTCTCAGAGAAATAATATAGATGCACCTAGTCCTTCTAAAAGGAAGAAAAAGAAAAATGATAGGACTTTGCATGCTTCTAGTGAACCTATTGCTGAACCACCTGAGAATCCAAATGATATTTCTATTTCTGATGCTGAAACACAATCTGGTAATGAACCTGAAACTAGTGATAATGTTAATGATAATGTTCATGATGATGCTCAACCTAGTAATGATATAGAAATTGAACCTGTTGTTGATCTTGATAACCCACAATCAAAGAATCAACGTTATGATAAGAAAGACTTTGTTGCTAGGAAACACGGTAAGGAAAGAGAGCCTTGGGTTCAGAAACCCATGCCTTTTCCTCCCAAACCATCCAAGAAAAGGGATGATGAGGATTTTGAGCGCTTTGCTGAAATGATTAGACCTATCTTTTTGCGTATGCGATTAACTGATATGCTTAAAATGAATCCTTATGCTAAGTATATGAAAGATATTGTTACAAATAAAAGAAAGACACTGGAAGCTGAAATTTCCACCATGCTTGCTAATTATACTTTTAAGGGTGGAATACCAAAGAAACTTGGAGATCCAGGAGTACCTACTATACCATGCTCCATTAAAAGAAATTATGTTAAAACTGCTTTATGTGATCTTGGAGCCGGTGTTAGTGTTATGCCTCTCTCTTTATACTGTAGACTTGATCTGAATAAGTTGACACCTACTGAAATATCTTTGCAAATGGCTGATAAATCAACTGCTATACCTGTCGGTATTTGTGAGGATGTGCCTGTTCTAGTTGCAAACGTTGCTATTTTAACGGATTTTGTTATTCTTGATATTCCCGAGGACGATAGTATGTCTATTATTCTTGGAAGACCTTTTTTGAACACTGTAGGGGCTGTTATTGATTGCACTAAAGGCAATGTCACTTTTCATGTTAATGGTAATGAGCATACGGTACACTTTCCGAGGAAACAACCTCAAGTTCATAGTATCAACTCTATTGGAAAAATTCCATCAATTATATTTGGAGGTTTTGAATTTCCTCTTCCTACTGTCAAGAAGAAATATGATATTCTTATTATTGGGGATGTGCATATCCCCGTTGAGGTAACATAGTGTTATTCGAAATTTCTCCGGTTCCATGTTGTTCTGAATGAGTTCGTCAACAAGACTTGATCAACCTTGTTAGTGGATTTCTTTTGATGAGCATGAGATGGATGAAACTAGAAAGCACAACTCTCTCTACCTTCTTTTTATTTTTTGTTATTTGTATTAAATAAAATAAAAATAAGTATTTCCTGTCTGTTATCTGAATATCCGTGCAATATAAAAAATACCCCGACAATAAAAGTTCTCCAAATGCCCTGAAATTTAAATATGATGTTTTCTGGAATATTTGAGAATATTTGGAACTGAGAACACAGCAGGGGGATCAACCACCTGGCCACGAGGGTGGAGGGCGCACCCTACCCCCCTAGGCGCACCCCCCTGCCTCGTGGGCCCACGGTGGACCTCCTCCACTTATTCCTGCACCCATACACTTCTTCTTCCTCCCATAAACACGAATATCCAGCTCAAACACGAGTTCTAGCTCATTTTGCTGCCATTTTCGATCTCCTTGCTCAAAGCACCTCTCACAAAACTACTTGGGGAGATTGTTCCTTGGTATGTGACTCCTCCATTGGTCCAATTAGTTTTTGTTCTAGTGCTTTATTCATTGCATATTTTTACTGCTTAGGTGACCCTGTTCTTGAGCTTGCATGTCAAATTTATATGGTCAAAAGTAGTTTTGATGCATGATATAGGCTCTAGGCACTTGTAGGAGTAGTTGATATCAATATTATTGAGTTTGGTTCACTTTTATTTTGAAGTTACTAAAAAATTTAGAAAATGATGAAGAGATTTTTGAGGGGCTCATCGAGCCGAAGCTCAAGGGAAAAGCAAAATGAAGAGGCACAGAAGCCCAAATATAATTTGCCTCGCACCGCGGAGGTTCGGCCGTGTGAATGGCCCTCCGATGATTTCTTGAGAGCAACCGGGATTTATGAGGATTTTTATGAATTGGCTAAAAATGCAGGCCTCACCGACTTCCTTCGCGACCGACGCGAACAGTATCTCTTACTCACCAATACTTTTGTGCAAAACTTCTACTATTATCCTAAGGAATCACCTCCTTCAGTAGAGTTTCATTTATATGATGTGGTTAAGAAGATGTCACTATATGAATTTTGCAGGGTTTGGAAAGTACCTTTCGGGGGTAGTTTATAGGAACCACATCGCAAGGATGTGGACGGTTTTATTGATACTATTATTGTAGGGGAAACTAGGAAGGCTTCCGATGCAAGAATCACTAGCATACATTTTCCTGTTTTACGCTACTTTGCAATATTTGCTAGTCGTTGCTTAATTGGTCGCAGAAACTGTGGAAATTTTAGTGTTCTTGATATTTTTATTTTGTTCCATGGCTTATTCTGTGATGACTCTGTTAGTATGGGTGGTATTATTGCTAAACGGTTAAGTCTGAACCGTACAAAAGGACCCATCTTTGGTGGTATTTATGCTTCACGCCTTGCTGCACATTATAATATACCTATTAGGCACTATGAAAAAGAAGAAAAATTGTTGCCTATTGTTTATTTAGATTATAAGAGTATGGTAGCACATGATTTTTATTGTTAAGAATAGGGAAGGAGAGCTTAAATACAAATTGTTCTTTGATAAACATCATCCTGAGACTATTACCCTGCCTGCTTCTTCCTTGTTTGACTTATCTGCAGGTAAATACCTTGTTCCGTTAGGGGCTATTCACGCCTACCGGAACCCTACATCAGCTACAGAGCCAGAGTCGGAACCACAAGTTGATCCTCCATGACAGTCTAATTACCTGTGGGATCCGGAGATGATTGCCAACCAGTGGCAATCGGAGCCTTCTTCATCGCAGTACGACCCCAACTATAACTATGGATATCAGCCAGGCCAGCCATGGCCATAGACCAACTTAGGCCAAAAGCCTAAGCTTGGGGGAGTACGTATTTCTCACCGACATTATATTCATGTTCACACACTCATTGCTAGATGTCGGTGCTCATACTTTTTCATTGTATCATCCATGCTAGTTTATTTTCATTTTCATGTTTTCTTCTTGTGTGTTTAATAAACCTTAAGAAATGCCAAAAAAAATTAGTTATAGCTTTTTATTAGTTTACTTTCCATGCTTGTAGTAGTAATTAAAAAAGAAAACCCAAAGAGATTTCATGTTCTTCTTTTGCTTGTTGGGAGCTTTCTCGTGTAAATAGTTTTATTTCTTTTATTTTATTTGGGGGTCGATAGGAGAAGACCAAAATTAAATTGTCGAAGTGGATCTTATATGCATTATTGTTGATCTGACAAAAGAGCCCATATTGCCTTGTCTTCTCCTGCTTATTGAATGCTTGCATATTCCAGCTTAGTCTAATGCACGTGCATTATTATTATTATTCACATCGTTCGGCCGTGTAAGTGAAAGGCAATTATGACGATATATGATGGACTGACTGAGATGAGAAAAGCTGGTATGAACTCGACCTCTTTTGTTTTTGTAAATATGATTAGTTCATCGTTCCTGATTCAGCCTATTATGAATAAACATGTTTGCGATGACAACTAGAGATCATAGTTTCTTGTGCCATGCTAGATTAGCTATGAGTTATAATGGTTTACCTTGCGTGCCAACATGCTATTAAAATGGTTGTGATGTGGTATGATAGGGTGGTATCCTCCTCTGAATGATTTAAGTGACTTGACTTGGCACATGTTCATAAATGTAGTTGAAACAAAATCAACATAGCCTTCACGATATTTATGTTCATGGTGGATTATATCCTACTCATGCTTGCATTCAGTGTTGATTAATTTTAATGCATGTTCATGACTGTTGTCGCTCTCTAGCTGGTCGCTTCCCATTCTTTTGCTAGCCTTCACCTATACTAAGCGGGAATACTGCTTGTGTATCCAATCCCATAAACCCCAAAGTTATTCCACATGAGTCCACTATACCTTCCTATATGCGGTATCTACCTGCCGTTCCAAGTAAATTTGTATGTGCTAAACTCTAAACCTTCAAATAAATATCCTATTTTGTATGCTCGAATAGCTCATGTATCAACTAGGGCTGTCCATATCTTCCATGTTAGGCGGGTTATTCTCAAGAGGAGTGGACTCCGCTCCTCACTCACGAGAAAGTGGCTGGTCACCGAGATGCCCAGTCCCATGCTTTATGCAAACTAAATTAAAATAATTGCAAAACAAAACTCCCCCTAGGACTGTTGTTAGCTGGAGGCACTCATTGTTTCGAGCAAGCCATGGAATGATGCTTGTTGGTGGAGGGGGAGTATAAACTTTACCATTCTGTTTGGGAACCGCCTATAATGTGTGTAGCATGGAAGATATCGCCATCTCTTGGTTGTTATGTTGACAATTAGAGTATACCGCTCAAAATATTATTCATCTCTATTTCAAAACCGAGCTCTGGCACCTCTACAAATCCCTGCTTCCCTCTGCGAAGGGCCTATCTATTTACTTTCATGTTGAGTCATCATCCTCTTATTAAAAAGCACCAGTTGGAGAGCACCACTGTCATTTGCATTCATTACTGTTAGTTTACATTGAGTATGACTTGACTGGATCTCTTTTACCATGAATTACAATGTCTAGTCAGTCCTTGATCTTTAAAGGTGCTCTGCATTTATGTTTTGCGGTCTCAGAAAGGGCTAGCGAGATACCATCTTGTTATATCATATTATGATTGTTTTGAGAAAGTGTTGTCATCCGAGATTTATTATTATTGCTCGCTAGTTGATTATGCCATTGATATGAGTAAACATGAGACCTAGGCGTTATTTTGAATGTGGTTAGTCATAATCTTTGCTGAAAACTTGAATGCTGGCTTTACATATTTACAACAACAAGAGCAAACAGAGTTTGTAAAAGTTTTTCTTTATCACTTTCAGTTTATCAACTGAACTGCTTGAGGACAAGCAATGGTTTAAGCTTGGGGGAGTTGATACGTCTCCATCGTATCTACTTTTCCAAACACTTTTCCCTTTTTTTGGACTCTAACTTGCATGATTTGAATAGAAGTAACCTGGACTGACGCTGTTTCCAGCAAAATTGCCATGGTGTTATTTATGTGCAGAAACAAAAGTTCTTGGAATAACCTAAAACTTCACGGAACATCTTTTCGGAAATAATAAAAATCCTTGCAAAAGATGAAGACCAAGGGGCCCACCACCTATCCACGAGGGTGGAGGGCGCCCCCCCTAGGGCGCGCCCCCTACCTCGTGGGCCCCCTGGAGCTCCTCCGACCTCAACTCCAACTCTATATATTTGGTTTCGGAGAGAAAAAAATCAGGGAGAAAGATTCATCGCGTTTTACGATACGGAGCCGCCGCCAAGCCCTAAAACCTCTCGGGAGGGCTGATCTGGAGTCCGTTCTTGGCTCCGGAGAGGGGAATCCGTCGCCATCATCATCATCGACCTTCCTCCATCACCAATTTCATGATGCTCACTGCCGTGCGTGACTAATTCCTTCGTAGGCTTGTTGGACGGTGATGGGTTGGATGAGATTTATCATGTAATCGAGTTAGTTTTGTTAGGGTTTGATCCCTAGTATCCACTATGTTCTGAGATTGATGTTGCTATGAATTTGCTATGCTTAATGCTTGTCACTAGGGCCCGAGTGCCATGATTTCAGATCTGAACCTATTATGTTTTCATCAATATATGAGAGTTCTTGATCCTATCTTGCAAGTCTATAGTCACCTATTATGTGTTATGATCCGTTAACCCCGAAGTGACAATAATCGGGATACTTACCGATGCTGACCATAGTTTGAGGAGTTCATGTATTCACTATGTGCTAATGCTTTATTCCGGTACTCTATTAAAAGGAGGCCTTAATATCCCTTAGTTTCCATTAGGACCCCGCTGCCACAGGAGGGTAGGACAAAAGATGGCATGCAAGCTCTTTTCCATAAGCACGTAGGACTATATTCGGAATACATGCCTACAATACATTGATGAATTGGAGCTAGTTTTGTGTCACCTTATGTTATGATTGTTACATGATGAACCGCATCCGGCATAATTCTCCATCACCTATCCATTGCCTACGAGCTTTCCACATATTGTTCTTCTCTTATTTACTTTTCTGTTGCTATTGCTATCATCACTACAAAATACCAAAAACGTTTTTTTTGCTACTGTACCTTTTGCTACCGTTACCACTACTATCATATTACTTTGCTACTAAATACTTTGCTGCAGATATTAAGCTTCCAGGTGTGGTTGAATTGACAACTCAGCTGCTAATACTTGAGAATATTCTTTGGCTCCCCTTGTGTCGAATCAATAAATTTGGGTTGAATACTTTACCCTCGAAAACTGTTGCGATCCCCTATACTTGTGGGTTATCAGCCACTCCCATGAAGAAACCCAAAGCTAGGCCTAAGCCTGAAACTGAGTGCTTCTACTGCAAAGGAAATGGTCACTGGTAGCGGAACTGCCCCAAATACTTGGCGGATAAGAAGGATGGCAAAGTGAACAAAAATTACATAAGATATACATGTTATTTATGTGTACTTTACTAGTGTTCATAGTAGCCCCTGGGTATTTGATACTGGTTCAGTTGCTATGATTAGTAACTTGAAACAGGAGTTACAAAATGAACAAAGACTAGTTGAGGGTGAGGTGACGATGTGTGTTGGAAGTGATTCCAAGGTTGATAAGATCGCCATCGCACACTCCCTTTACCTTCGTGATTAGTGTGGAACCTAAAATAAATGTTAGTTGGTGCTTGCGTTGAGCATAATATGATTGGATCATGTTTATTGCAATACGTTATTCATTTAAGTCAAAGAATAATTGTTATTCTGTTTACATGAATAAAACCTTTTGTGGTCATACACCCAAGGTGAATGGTTTATTGAATCTCGATTGCAGCGATACACATATTCATAATATTGAAGCCAAAAGATGCAAAGATAATAATGATAGTGCAACTTATTTGTGGCACTGCCTTTTAGGTCATATTGGTGTAAAGAGCATGAAGAAACTCCATGCTGATGGGCTTTTGGAATCACTTGATTATGAATCATTTGATGCTTGCGAACCATGCCCCATGGGCAAGATGACTAAAACTCCGTTCTCCGGAACAATGGAGCGAGCCACTGACTTATTGGAAATAATACATACTGATGTATGTGGTCCGATGAGTGTTGAGGCTCGCGGCGGGTATCGTTATTTTCTAACCTTCACAGATGATTTAAGTAGATATGGGTATATCTACTTAATGAAACACAAGACTGAAACATTTGAAAAGTTCAAAGAAATTCAAAGTGAAGTTGAGAATCATCGTAACAAGAAAATAAAGTTTCTATGATCTGATCACGGAGGTAAATAGTTGAGTTACGAGTTTGGCCTTCATTTAAAAACAATGTGGAATAGTTTCACAACTCATGCCACCTGGAACACCACAGAGTAATGGTGTGTCTGAACGTCGTAACCGTAATTTATTAGGTATGGTGCGATCTATGATGTCTCTTACCGATTTACCACTATCATTTTGGGGTTATGCATTAGAGACAGCTGCATTCACGTTAAATAGGGAACCATCTAAATTCGTTGAGGCGACACTGTATGAACTATGGTTTGGCAAGAAACCTAAGCCGTCATTTCTTAAAGTTTGAGGTAGCGATGCTCATGTGAAAAAGCTTCAGCCTGATAAGCTCGAACCCAAATCGGAGAAGTGCGTCTTCATAGGATACCCAAAAAGAAACTGTTGGGTACACTGATACGTCTCCAACGTATCTATAATTGTTTATTGTTCCATGCTATTATATTATCAACCTTGGATGTTTTATATGCATTTATATGCTATTTTATATGATTTTTGGGACTAACCTATTAACCTAGAGCCCAGTGCCAGTTTTTGTTTTTTCCTTGTTTTTGAGTATCGCAGAAAAGGAAAACCAAACGGAGTCCAATTGACCTAAAACTTCACGGAGCTTATTTTTGGACCAGAAGAAGGATATGAAGTAAAAGAGTTGGGCCAGAAGAGTCTCGGGCTACCCACGAGGGTGGGGGGCGCCCACCCCCCTGGGTGCGCCCCCTTCCTCGTGGACAGCCCGGAGACCCCCCTGCCTTGTTCCTGACTCCAACACCTCTTATATAACCCAAAACTTCCAGAAAATAACCTAGATCAGGAGTTCTGCCGCCAGAAGCCTCCGTAGCCACCGAAAACCAATCTAGACCTGTTCCGGCACCCTGCTGGAGGGGGGAATCCCTCTCCGGTGGCCATCTTCATCATCCCGGTGCTCTCCATGACGAGGAGGGAGCAGTTCACCCTCGGGGCTGAGGGCATGTACCAGTAGCTATGTGTTTGATCTCTCTCTCTCTCTCTTTCTCTCGTGTTCTTGAGGTGGCATGATCTTGATGTATCGCGAGCTTTGCTATTATAATTGGATCTTATGATGTTTCTCCCCCTCTACTCTCTTGTAATGGATTGAGTTTTCCCTTTGAAGTTATCTTATCGGATTGAGTCTTTAAGGATTTGAGAACACTTGACGTATGTCTTGCACGTGCTTATCTGTGGTGACAATGGGATATCATGTGATCCACTTGATGTGTGTTTTGGTGATCAACTTGCGAGTTCCATGACCTCGTGAACTTATGCATAGGGGTTGGCACACATTTTCGTCTTGACTCTCCAGTAGAAACTTTGGGGCACTCTTTGAAGTTCTTTGTGTTGGTTGAATAGATGAATCTGAGATTGTTTGATGCATATCATATAATCATACCCACGGATACTTCAGGTGACATTGGAGTATCTAGGTTACATTAGGGTTTTCGTTGATTTGTGTCTTAAGGTGTTATTCTAGTACGAACTCTATGATAGATCGAACGGAAAGAATAGCTTCATGTTATTTTACTACGGACTCTTGAATAGATCGATCAGAAAGGATAACTTTGAGGTGGTTTCGTACCCTACCATAATCTCATCGTTTGTTCTCTGCTATTAGTGACTTTGGAGTGACTCTTTGTTGCATGTTGAGGGATAGTTTTATGATCCAATTATGTTATTATTGTTGAGAGAACTTGCACTAGTGAAAGTATGAACCCTAGGCCTTGTTTCCTAGCATTGCAATACCGTTTGTGCTCACTTTTTTATCATTAGTTACCTTGCTGTTTTATATTTTCAGATTACAAAAACCATTATCTACTATCCATATTGCACTTGTATCATCATCTCTTCACCGAACTAGTGCACCTATACAATTTACCATTGTATTGGGTGTGTGGGGGACACAAGAGAGTCTTTGTTATTTGGTTGCAGGGTTGCTTGAGAGAGACCATCTTCACCCTACGCCTCCCACGGATTGATAAACCTTAGGTCATCCACTTGAGGGAAATTTGCTATTGTCCTACAAACCTCTGCACTTGGAGGCCCAACAATGTCTACAAGAAGAAGGTTGTGTAGTAGGCATCAAGCTCTTTTCTGGCGTCGTTGCCGGGGAGGTTAGCGCTTGAAGGTATATCTTTAGATCTTGCAATCGAATCTTCTTGTTTCTTGTTTTATCACTAGTTTAGTCTATAAAAGAAAACTACAAAAAAATGGAATTTAGGGTACCTCATATGCTTCATGTTTTTAATATCTTTGATGAAAATAAGGATTCCGATAATTGTGCCAAAGTGTTATAAGAAGAATGCATTAGAATGTTTGGCGCTAAGTCTTTGAATGATGAGCATGATTGCAATGTTATTAGTATGAACTCTTTGAATATCCATAGTACTAATGATGATTGCATTAGTCATGATGAAAATGTCTCTTATAAGCATGTCAACTTTGGTGGAATACATAAAGCTTGCAAGCACACACCAAATAGGGAAGATGGATTTTGCAAGAGGCATAAGTATTTGGAAACTAAACGGTTGCAAGAAAGGCTAGATGATTGTGCTGAAAGATTCAATATTTATCATCATACTTGTGAGCTTTGCAATGAACATGGTCATTTAAAGCTCCAATGGTATTTGTTTCATGATCAAATCGCGTCCAAAAATTGTGATAACTTGATTACCCCTGAGCATCATAAAGAGTTTAGTCTTCTTTTGGGGTATGAAGAAATGAAACGTATAACTGAGGGTATTCCAAAATTTAATCTTAATAGATTTCTTGATTTTTACCTAGAAGAAATTTTTATGTTGTGCGGTGAATTGCATTGAAAATCCTTATATTGCCAATTACATAAAGACAAGAAAACAAATAGAAGATGAAGAGAATACTAATGAAAGAGAAGAGACTTCCCAATATTCTCCTATTATTTCTTATGATTAATCAGGTAACGAGGAGGAGCCTCCTATTCAACCAATCTCATTAATAAGGAGCTTAGAAAAGAGGATTAAACCCACACATTATGTGAAGAAGAAAAAGAAAAGACGGAGGAGCAAAGGTGAAAAGGTATCCCTCCCAAATGATGTTGCTCCTATTACTCATTGTGATGATGATAATTGCTATACTATTGGTGCTATCCATACTTTTAGTGATGAGAGTGATTATGATTATGATATGAAAAGGCCCAAGCTTGGGGATGCTATGTTTGATGAGAATGACAAGTTTGAGAATATATTTGCTGCAATTAATTTTTGTCCCAAGCTTGGGGATGCTATGTTTAATGAAGATGATATTTTTAGTCCCAAGTTTTGATATGCAAATTTATTATGATGATAGCATGCCTCCTACTTATGATGATTATATTGATGAAAGTGGATTTGGAGAGGTCATGACTTTATTTAGTAATGCTTCCACTATCTTGGAAGAGGTTTCAATTGATTATGATGAGAACAAAGTTGCTACTTATGATGATTATTGTGATGACACGTATGATATAAAAAGTAGTGATGATTATATTAAAACTTGTCATGATTATGATTACCCTTTTTTTGAACATTACTCTTTTAATGTGGAAACAATTTATAGTATTCGAGTTTCTTATGATACCCCCACTATTCCGAATGAGAAGAATTTTGCCTATGTGGAGAGTAGTAAATTTTCTATGCTTGTAGATCATGAAAAGAATGCTTTATGTGATGGTTATATTGTTGAATTTATTCATGATGCTACTGAAGATTATTATGAGGGAGGGATATATGCTTGTAGGAGTTGCAATAATACCGAGTTTCCTCTCTATATGTTGAAAATCTTGAAGTTATCCTTGTTTTACCTTTCTATGCAAGTTGATTCTTGTTCCCACAAGTTGTTTGCGCACAAAATCCCTATGCATAGGAAGTGGGTTAGACTTAAATGTGCTAGTCATATTCTTCATGATGCTCTCTTTATGTTTTAATTCTTATCTTTTATGTGAGCATCATTGAAATCATCACGCCTAGCTAGGGGCGTTAAACAATAGCGCTTGTTGGGAGGCAACCCAATTTTATTTTATTTTCCTTTCTTTTTGTTCCTGTTTAGTAATAAATAATTTATCTAGCCTCTGTTATGATTGATTTTTTATGTTTTAATTAGTGTTTGTGCCAAGTAGAACCTTTGGGAACACTTGGGGAAAGTCTTTGCGATCTTGCTGTAAAAAACAGAAACTTTAGCGCTCACGAGATTTGCTGCTATGTTTTACTGGAGAGTGATATTTAGTTGATTCTTTTTGCAGATGATTAATAGATAAATTCCTCACATCCAGAAATTTATTTTAGAATTTTTGGGGTTCCATAAGTATACCTTTTTGACAGATTCTGTTTTCTATGTGTTGTTTGCTTATTTTGATGAATCTATGAGTAGTATCGGAGGGTATGAACCATAGATAAGTTGGAATACAATATATATTACACCAATATGAATTTAGAATGAGTTCACAACAGTACCTAAGTGGTGATTTATTTTCTTATACTAACGGAGCTTAAGAGTTTTCTGTTAAGTTTTGTGTTGTAAAGTTTTCAAGTTTTGGGTGAAGATACGATGGAATATGGAATAAGGAGTGGCAAGAGCCTAAGCTTGGGGATTCCCTAAGCACCCCAAGGTAATATTCAAGGACAAACAATGACGATGGTGGTTTTATTTTGAAGAAATAGATGAACTCTCATGCTTCACTTATATTATTTTGAGAGTCCTGAACAGCATGGTAATTTTCTTTGGTTATGAATTTAGTCCTAATATGATGGGAATCCAAGAGGGATATAATAAAAACTTTCATATAAAGTGAATTGAATACTATGAGAAGTTTGATACTTGATAATTGTTTTGAGATATAAAGGTGGTAATATTAGAGTTGAGCTAGTTGAGTAATTGTGAAATTGAGAAATACTTGTGTTGAGGTTCACAATTCCCGTAGAATGCACGTATGGTAAACGTTGTGTGACAAATTTGAAGAATGGGGTGTTCTTTGATTGCTTTCCTTATGAGTGGCGGTCGGGGATGAGCGATGGTATTTTCCTACCAATCTATCCCCCTAGGGGCATGCGTAGTAGTACTTTGCTTCGAGGGCTAATAAACTTTTGCAATAAGTATGTTAGTTCTTTATGACTAATGTTGAGTCCATGAATATTATGCACTCTCACCCTTCCATCATTGCTAGCCTCTTCGGTACCGTGCATTGTACTTTCTCACCTTGAGAGTTGGTGCAAACTTCGCAGGTGCATCCAAACCCCGTGATATGATACGCTCTATCACACATAAGCCTCCTTATATCTTCCTCAAAACAGCCACCATACTGATACGTCTCCAACATATCTATAATTTTTGATTGTTCCATGCTATTATATTATCTGTTTTGGATGTTTATGGGCTTTATTAAACACTTTTATATTATTTTTGGGATAACCTATTAACCCAGAGCCTAGTGCCAGTTTCTGTTTTTTCCCCTTGTTTCAGTATTTTATCAAACGCGGTCCAAATGGAATGAAACCTTCGGGAGCGTGATTTTTGGAACAAGCGCGATCCATGAGACTTGGAGTTGAAGTCAAGGAAGCTTCAAGGTGGCCACAAGGCAGGGAGGCACGCCTGCCCCCCTAGGCGCGCCCCCACCCTTGTGGGCCCCTCGTGGCTTCCTTGACTGACTTATTTCGCCTATATATGTCCATATACCCTAAAAACATCGGGGAACAGAATAGATCGGGAGTTCCGCCGCCAGAAGCCTCCATAGCCACCGAAAACCAATCTAGACCCGTTTTGGCACCCTGCCGGAGGGGGGAATCCCTCTCGGTTGGCCATCTTCATCATCCCGGCGCTCTCCATGACGAGGAGGGAGTAGTTCTCCCTCGGGGCTGAGTGTATGTACCAGTAGCTATGTGTTTGATCTCTCTCTCTCTCGTGTTCTTGAGGTGGTACGATCTTGATGTATCGCGGGCTTCGCTATTATAGTTGGATCTTATGATGTTTCTCCCCCTCTACTCTCTTGTAATGGATTGAGTTTTCCCTTTAAAGTTATCTTATCGGATTGAGTCTTTAAGGATTTGAGAACACTTGATGTATGTCTTGCACGTGCTTATCTGTGGTGACATTGGGATATCATGTGATCCACTTGATGTATGTTTTGGTGATCAACTTGCGAGTTCCGTGACCTCGTGAACTTATGCATAGGGGTTGGCACATGTTTTCGTCTTGACTCTCCGGTAGAAACTTTGGGGCACTCTTTGAAGTTCTTTGTGTTGGTTGAATAGATGAATCTGAGATTGTGTGATGCATATCGTATAATCATACCCAGGGATACTTGAGGTGAGATTGGCGTATCTAGGTGGCATTAGGGTTTTGGTTGATTTGTGTCTTAAGGTGTTATTCTAGGACTAACTCTATGATAGATTGAACGGAAAGAATAACTTTGTGTTATTTTACTACGGACTCTTGAATAGATCGATCAGAAAGGATAACTTTGAGGTGGTTTCATACCCTACCATAATCTCTTCGTTTGTTCTCCGCTATTAGTGACTTTAGAGTGACTCTTTGTTGCATGTTGAGGGATAGTTATATGATCCAATTATGTTATTATTGTTGAGAGAACTTGCACTAATGAAAGTATGAACCCTAGGCCTTTTTTCAACTGTAACATCCCAAATTTTCAATTTGGAATGTTATACATTAGACCATCATGCATATCATATTTTATTTTCTTTGGGTTTTGATCCTAGAAAATTCTAAGCAACTCAAGGACCCACGGAGAGAGTTGGGGATTTCGTTATTTTCATATTTGAGTTTTTCTCAAATTTTGAGAATAGGATCATTTGATTTTATTTATTTTATCATCAATTATTTCTATTACAAAAATATGAGAGAGGGAATAAAATGACTTTCCCAAAATATAGAAATATTGAGGATTTAATAGAAAAATCAAATAGTTTTATTTCGGAGTTTTTTTTGTTGTTTTTATTTGAATTAGGAAAAATGTGTGTTTTTCAAAATTGCATTTAGGGCCCAAATAAATGTTCACTTCGTCGGGCTTGATTTTAGAAGTCCGGGAAAATTTATTTCGGGATTTTTGGAGTCCGTTTAGTATTTCTTTTTATTTTTTTTCTTCCGAGCGAAAAAAAAACGGAACCAACTTTGGGCCGTACTCGGCCAGGACTCCGCCTGGCCGGGGCCTTTATAAGCCGGGGCAAGCTAGCCCGAAGGCCCAGCCGTCCCGAAACCCTAACCCTAGCCGCCAGCCGCCGCCGCCGCCCCGTCGCCGATCTGGCGGAGCCGCGCGTCGCCTGAGGTTCGCTGCACCTCGAAATCTGTGCCGTTTAAAAAAAATTCCGTTCGTCGTTTTTCTTTTTCGTCGGATTTTTCCGTGGTTATTTTCTGATCGTGATTTCTGATCTGATTTTCGTTTTAGTTTTTCTTTTCGCTCGTTTATCGGAATCAGGCGATTCAAGCGCCTGGAGTTTCGTCTCGAAACCCTCTATCCGAATAATCAACTTGAACAAGTTTTTGCTACTGTAAAATTTGACTTAGGTTCATATTACTAGAACGAAGTTGTTTTCTTTCGCCGTTTGACTTTCTTTGCTTCGTTCGATTTGTTTCCTTTTGCCAACCGGAGTTCTTAAGTTGAACATTCTGGTTAGATCTCTTATTTGAGTTTTACCTGTGCATTAGATGAGTACTTATTGTATGCTTGTTTGTTTGCCTGCGATAGAGTACCCGGAGTGCGCCGCCTGTTACTTCGAATTGTTAGGTTTCACGGATCATCAACAAGGCAAGTAACACTTTGATCATACCTTTTCTACAACCCAGTTTTTTTGCATTAGATCAATCTTCACACATTGCATGATTAGGATCTAATTAAACTGTGGGATGGGAAGTAGATGAGGTAGTACCTATTACCTGTTTATTATCAAACCTTTGGGAGTTACTTCTACGTTTGCTTATTATGCCATGCTATGCTAGTAGACATGGATTGGGTGAGTGAAATCCATGACAGATGTGAGATTGATAATTAATGGTTTATCTAAGGTGGCAACTTAAACACACATCTGGGTGGATTGAGGCACCTGGGTATTCCAGGACATGCCTGTTTTCTTTTGGACCGCCACCCAGGCTCAAAGGGATCATGAGATTTTTCAAACTAGAAACTTCCGTGTGCAGCCACAAGCCATTATGGGCTCTGGCATAGTTGATTAAGTCGTGCGAACTCTTACAGGGTAGACTAGCAGATGTAGGGGAAAGTAGGTGTACCGGTCTATCCATCGTAAGGTGCTAGCGCTTCTGAAAGACTGTGTCTCGGTCATCCGTTTCTCAAACACCATGTAGTGCGAGAAATCCAACGGAGGCGATCGAGTCTTGTGGGGAAAAGTGCGCAAACCTCTGCAGAGTGTAACAAACTAATCATGATTAGTCGTGTCCCCGGTTATGGACATCTTGAGTATCTAGTATCTGGATTATCATGTGAATCTCAACATGTTACTCTAAAATTAATGTTGTTGGGTTAATGATGATGCTTAATTGGGATTGAGAATGCTGTCAACCATTCTCAATGTTTAACAACCACCATGATAGTAATTAAATTTATTCCTTTGAAGTAGGGAAAAATTGGCTTTATGCAAAACTGTAACCATAGAGCTTTCCACCAGCCAAATATGCATATAGTATAGCTGTTGCATTCCATAACTCTCTATGTGTTACCTTGCCAGCATATTCCATGTGCTGACCCATTTTCGGGCTGCAACGTTAATGTTGCAGACTTTTCAGACGACGATTAAGGAGTTTTTAGGTCGTGGTTCTATACTCAGTGATGCCGTTGGAGTTGATGGACTCACTTATCTTCCAAGCCTTCCGCTGTTATCGTAATTAGATGGCCTTAAGCCATATTTATTGTAATAAGTTCTCTTTTGAGACACTCGATGTAATAAGTGTGTGATTGCTACTCTGCTATAAATCCTCCAAGTACTGTGTGGTGTCAGCATTACTGATCCAGGGATGACACCGGAGCACAGAGATCAGACTATTTGAGGTCTGGTCGCTACATCAACACATTGCAATACCATTTACGCTCACTTTTATCATTAGTTACCTTGCTGTTTTTATATTTTTCAGATTACAAAAACCTATATCTACCATCCATATTGCACTTGTATCACCATCTCTTCGCCGAACTAGTGCACCTATACAATTTACCATTGTATTGGGTGTGTTGGGGACACAAGAGACTCTTTGTTATTTGGTTGCAGGGTTGTTTGAGAGAGACCATCTTCATCCTACACCTCCCACGGATTGATAAATCTTAGGTCATCCACTTAAGGGAAATTTTCTACTGTCCTACAAACCTCTGCACTTGGAGGCCCAACAACGTCTACAAGAAGAAGGTTGTGTAGTAGACATAACATACCTACCTATTATGGCATTTCCATAGCCATTCCGAGATATATTGCCATGCAACTTTCCACCGTTCTGTTTATTATGACACGCATCATCATTGTCATATTGCCTTGCATAATCATGTAGTTGACATCGTATTTGTGGCAAAGCCACCATGCTTAATTTTTCATACATGTCACTCTTGATTCATCGCAATCCCGGTACACCGCCGGAGGCATTCACATAGGGTGATATTTTGTTCTAAGTATCGAGTTGTAATTCTTGAGTTGTAAATAAATAAAAGTGTGATGATCATCATTAGAGCATTGTCCCATGTGAGGAAAGGATGATGGAGACTATGATTCCCCCCACAAGTCGGGATGAGACTCCGGACGAAAAAAAGAGGCCATAAAAAAGAAGAAAATAAGGCCCAAATAAAAAAAATAAAAAAAAATAAAAAAAATGAGAGAAAAAGAGAGAAGGGACAATGTTACTATCCTTTTCCACACTTGTGCTTCAAAGTAGCACCATGATCTTCATGATAGAGAGTCTCTTATTTTTTTCACTTTCATATACTAGTGGGAATTTTTTATTATAGGACTTGGCTTGTATATTCCAATGATGGGCTTCCTTAAAATGCCCAAGGTCTTCGTGAGCAAGCAAGTTGGATGCACACACACTTAGTTTCTTTTGATGAGATTTCATATATTTATAGATCTAGTGCATCCGTTGCATGGCAATCCCTACTCCTCGCATTGACATCAATTGATGGGCATCTCCATAGCCCATTGATTAGCCACGTAAATGTGAGACTTTCTTCCTTTTTGTCTTCTCACATAACCCCTATCATCATACTCTATTCCACCCATAGTGCTATGTCCATGGCTTGCGCTCATGTATTGCGTGAGGGTTGAAAAGGCTGAAGCGCATTAAAAATATGAACCAATTGCTCGGCTTGTCATCGGGGTTGTGCATGATGGGAGCATTTTGTGTGACGAAAATGAAGCATGGCCAAACTATATGATTTTGTAGGGATAAGCTTTCTTTGGCTATGTTATTTTGATAAGACATAATTGCTTGGTTAGTATGCTTGAAGTATTATTATTTTTATGTCAATATTAAACTTTTGTCTTGAATCTTATGGATCTGAATATTCTTGCCACAATAAAGATAATTATGTTAGGTAGCATTCCACATCAAAAATTCCGTTTTATCATTTACCTACTCGAGGACGAGCAGGAATTAAGCTTGGGGATGCTTGATACGTTTCCAATGTATATATAATTTTTTATTGTTCCATGCTATTATATTATCAACCTTGGATGTTTTATATGCATTTATATGCTATTTTATATGATTTCTGGGACTAGCCTATTAACCTAGAGCCCAGTGCCAGTTTTCTGTTTTTCCTTGTTTTTGAGTATCGTAGAAAAGGACAACCAAATGGAGTCCAATTGACCTGAAACTTCATGGAGCTTATTTTTGGACCAGAAGAAGGATATGGAGTAAAAGAGTTGGGCCAGAAGAGTCCTGGGCTGCCCACGAGGGTGGGGGGCGCGCCCACCCCCTGGGCGCGCCCCCCTGCCTCGTGGACAGCCCAAAGACCCCCCCTACCTTGTTCCCGACTCCAACACCTCTTATATAACCCAAAACTTCCAGAAAATAACCTAGATCGGGAGTTCCGCCGCCAGAAGCCTTCGTAGCCACCGAAAACCAATCTAGACCCGTTCCAGCACCCTACCGGAGGGGGGGATCCCTCTCCGGTGGCCATCTTCATTATCCCGGCGCTCTCCATGACGAGGAGGGATTAGTTCACCCTCGGGGCTGAGGGTATGTACCAGTAGCTATGTGTTTGATCTCTCTCTCTCTCTTGTGTTCTTAAGGTGGCATGATCTTGATGTATCGTGAGCTTTGCTATTATAGTTGGATCTTATGATGTTTATCCCCCTCTACTCTCTTGTAATGGATTGAGTTTTCCCTTTGAAGTTATCTTATCGGATTGAGTTTTAAGGATTTGAGAACACTTGATGTATGTCTTGCACGTGCTTATCTGTGGTGACAATGGGATATCATTTGATGCACTTGATGTATGTTTTGGTGATCAACTTGCGAGTTCCGCGACCTCATGAACTTATGCATAGGGGTTGGCACACGTTTTTGTCTTGACTCTACGGTAGAAACTTTGGGGCACTCTTTGAAGTTCTTTGTGTTGGTTGAATAGATGAATCTGAGATTGTGTGATGCATATAGTATAATCATACCCACGGATACTTGAGGTGACATTGGAGTATTAGGTGACATTAGGGTTTTGGTTGATTTGTGTCTTAAGGTGTTATTCTAGTACAAACTCTAGGATAGATCGAACGGAAAGAATAACTTCATGTTATTTTACTACGTACTCTTGAATAGATCTATCAGAAAGGATAACTTTGAGGTGGTTTCGTACCCTATAATAATCCCTTCGTTTGTTCTCCGCTATTAGTGACTTTGGAGTGAATCTTTGTTGCATGTTGAGGGATAGTTATATGATCCAATTATGTTATTATTGTTGAGAGAACTTGCACTAGTGAAATTATGAACCCTAAGCCTTGTTTCCTAACATTGCAATACCATTTGTGCTCACTTTTATCATTAGTTACCTTGCTGTTTTTATATTTTCAGATTACAAAAACCTATATCTACCATCCATATTGCACTTGTATCACCATCTCTTCGCCGAACTAGTGCACCTATACAATTTACCATTGTATTGGGTGTGTTGGGGACACAGGAGACTCTTTGTTATTTGGTTGCATGATTGCTTGAGAGAGACCATCTTCATCCTACGCCTCCCATGGATTGGTAAACCTTAGGTCATCCACTTTGAGGGAAATTTGCTACTATCCTACAAACCTCTGCACTTGGAGGCCCAACAACGTCTACAAGAAGAAGGTTGTGTAGTAGGCATCATACACCTTCTATCACAGATCCGAAAGCAAGATATTTGTTGCTAAGAGTGAATACTTTCTAGAGAAGGAGTTTCTCTCAAAAGAAGCGAGTGGGAGGAAAGTAGAACTTGATGAGGTAATTGTACCTTCTCTCGAGTTGGAGAGTAGTTCATCACAGAAATCAGTTCCAGTGATGCCTACACCAATTAGTGAGGAAGTTAATGATGATGATCATGAAACCTCATATCAAGTTACTACCGAACCTCGTAGGTCAACCAGAGTATGGTCGGCACCAGAGTGGTACGGTAATCCTATTCTCGAAGTCATGTTACTAGACCATTTGTACCTGTGAACTATGAGGAAGCGATGATGAGCCCAGATTCCGCAAAATGGCTTGAGGCCATGAAATCAAAGATGGGATGCATGTATGAAGAACAAAGTGTGGACTTTGGTTGACTTGCCCGATGATCAGCAAGCCATTAAGAATAAATGGATCTTCAAGAGGAAGACGGACGCTGATAGTAGTGTTACTATCTACAAAGCTTGTCGAAAAGGGTTTTTCACAAGTTCAAGGTGTTGACTATGATGAGATTTTCTCACTCATAGCGATGCTTAAGTCTGTCCGAATCATGTTAGCAATTGCCACATTTTATGAAATCTGGCAAATGGATGTCAAAACTACATTCCTTAATGAATTTTGTAAAGAAGAGTTGTATATGACGCAACAAGAAGGTTTTTATCAATCCTAAAGGTGCTAACAAAGTGTGCAAGCTCCAGCGATCCATCTATGGACTGGTGCAAGCATCTCGGAGTTGGAATATACGCTTTGATGAGTTGATCAAAGCATATAGTTTTATACAAACTTGCGGTGAAGCCTATATTAACAAGAAAGTGAGTCGGAGCACTACAACCTGTCTGATAAGTATATGTGAATAACATATTGTTGATCAGAAATGATGTAGAATTTTCTAGAAAGCATAAAGGAGTGTTTGAAAGGAGTTTTTTCAAAAAAAGACCTCGGTGAAGCTATTTACATATTGAGCATCAAGATCTATAGATATATATCAAGACGCTTGACAAGTTTTTTCAATGAGTACATACCTTGACAAATTTTTTGAAGTAGTTCAAAATGGAACAGTCAAAGAAGGAGTTCTTGCCTGTATTGCAAGGTGTGAAGTTGAGTAAAGACTCAAAACCCGGTCACGGTAGAAAATAGAAAGAGAATGAAAAAGCATTCCCTATGCCTCAGTCATAGGTTCTACAAAGTATGCTATGTTGTGTACCAAACCTATTGTGTACCTCACCATGAGTTTGGCAAGAGGGTACAATAGTGATCCAGGAGTGGATCACTAGACAGCGGTCAAAATTATCCTTAATTAGTGGAATAAGGACATGTTTCTTGGTTATGGAGGTGACAAAAAGTTCGTTGTAAACGGTTACGTCGATGCAAGCTTTGACACTGATCCAGATGACTCTAAGTCTCAATCTGGATACATATTGAAAGTGTGAGCAATTAGCTAGAGTAGCTCCGTACAGAGCATTATAAGACATAGAAAATTTGCAATATACATACGGCTCTGAATGTGGCAGACCCGTTGACTAAACTTCTCTCACAAGCAAAACATGATCACACCTTAGTACTCTTTGGGTGTTAATCACATAGCGATGTGAACTAGATTATTGACTCTAGTAAACCCTTTGGGTATTAGTCACATGGAGATGTGCACTAATCACATAAAGATGTGAACTATTGGTGTTAAATCACATGACGATGTGAACTAGATTATTGACTCTAGTGCAAGTGGGAGACTAAAGGAAATATGCCCTAGAGGCAATAATAAAGTTGTTATTTATATTTCCTTATATCATGATAAATGTTTATTATTCATGCTAGAATTGTATTAACCGAAAACTTAGTACATGTGTGAATACATAGACAAAACGGAATGTCCCTAATATGCCTCTACTTGACTAGCTCGTTAATCAAAGATGGTTAAGTTTCCTGACCATAGACATGTGTTGTCATTTGATGAACGGGATCACATTATTAGAGAATGATGTGATGGACAAGACACATCCGTTAGCTTAGCATAATGATCGTTTAGTTTTATTGCTATTGCTTTCTTCATGACTTATACATATTCCTCTGACTATGAGATTATGCAACTCCCGAATACCGGAGGAACACTTTGTGTGCTATCAAACGTCACAATGTAACTGGGTGATTATAAAGATGCTCTACAGGTGCCTCCGATGGTGTTTGTTGAGTTGGCATAGATCGAGATTAGGATTTGTCACTCTGTGTATCGGAGAGGTATCTGTGGGCCCTCTCGATAATGCTCATCACTATAAGCCTTGCAAGCAATGTGACTAATGAGTTAGTTGCGGGATGATGCATTACAGAACGAGTAAAGAGACTTGCTAGTAACGAGATTGAACTAGGTATAATGATACCGACGATCGAATCTCGGGCAAGTAACATACCGATGACAAAGGGAATAACGTATGTTGTTATGCGGTTTGACCGATAAAGATCTTCATAGAATATGTATGAGCCAATATGAGCATCCAGGTTCTACTATTGGTTATTGACCGGAGATGTGTCTCAGTCATGTCTACATAGTTCTCGAACCCATAGGGTCCGCACGCTTAACGTTCAATGATGATTTATATTATGAGTTATGTGGTTTGATGAGCGAAGTTTGTTCGGAGTCCCGGATGAGATCACAGACATGACGAGGAGTCTCGAAAGGTAAAACTTTGTTTTTGCCACTCTAGTTTTTGCCCACTTTGTTTATGCCACTCTAGAATTTGACATCTCACTTTTGCCACTCTTAGCTTTTGACAATACATCACAAATGCCATTCCATGGCAAGAGCGATAATTTTTCATTTCACTTTTGCCGCTCTTAGCGTTTGACATGTATCACAATTGCCACTCTGAAAATTTTGCTTTTGTCACGGAATGGCAAAAGTGATATATTGTCAAAAGCTAAGAGTGGCAAAAGTGAAATGTCAAATTTTAGAGTGGCATAAGCAAAGTGGGCAAAAGCTAGAGTGGAAAAAACAAAGTTTTCCCGTCTTGAAATGGTCGAGAGGTAAAGATAAATATATTGGAAGGCTATATTCGGACATCGGAACGGTTCCGAGTGATTGGAGTATTTTTCGGAGTACCGAGAGTTACGGGAATTCGCCGGGGGAAGTTAATGGGCCTTATTAGGCTTTAGTGGAGAGAGGGAAGAAGGGCCATGAGGTGGCGTGCGCCTCCCCCCCTGCCCAAACCGAATTGGACAAGGGGTGGGGCGCCCCCCCTTTCCTTCTCCCTCTCCCTCCTTTCCTCCTTTCCTACTCCAAAAAGGAAAGGGAATCCTACTAGGACTTGGGAGTCCTAGTAGTACTCTCTACACTTGGCGCGCCTCTAGGAGGGCCGGCCTCTCTCCCTCCCTCCTTTATATATGTGGGCAGGGGGCACCCCAAAGGCACACCAAGTCTTCTCTTAGCCGTGTGCGGTGCCCCCCTCCACAGTTACACACCTCGGTCATATAGTCGTAGTGCTTAGGCTAAGCCCTGCGTCAGTAACTTCATCATCATCGTCGCCATGCCGTTGTGCTGACGCAACTCTCCATCGTCCTCAACTGGATCAAGAGATCGAGGGGCGTCATCGAGCTGAACGTGTGCTGAATGCGGAGGTGCCGTACGTTCGGTGCTTGGATCGGTTGAATCGCGAAGACGTTCGACTACATCAACTGAGTTACTAAATGCTTCCGCTTTCGGTCTACGAGGGTACGTGGACACACTCTCCACTCTCCCCTCTCGTGGCTATGCATCTCCAAGATAGATCTTGCGTGATCGTAGGAATTTTTTTGAAATACTGTGTTCCCTAACAGGAGAAACAGACACCCACCAGCCACATGTGTGCGAAGCACGTCGGTAGAACCAGTCTCATGAACACAGTCGTGTAATGTCGGTCCGAGCTGCTTCATCCAACAATACCGCCGAATCAAAGTAAGACGTTGGTGGTAAGCAGTATGACTATTATCGCCCACAACTCTTTGTGTTCTACTTGTGCATATAACATCTACGCATAGACCTAGCTCGGATGCCACTGTTGGGGAACGCAGTATTTCAAAAAAAATCCTATGATCACGCAAGATCTATCTAGGAGATGCACAACAACGAGAGGGGAGAGTGTGTCCACGTACCCTCATAGATCGAAAGCGGAAGCGTTTAGTAACGCAGTTGATGTAGTCGAACGTCTTCACGATCCAACCGATCCAAGTATCGAACATACGTCACCTTCATGTTCTGAACACGTTCAACACGATGACGTCCCTTGAGCTCTTGATCCAGTTGAGGACGAGGGAGAGTTCCTCAGCACGACGGCGTGGTGACGGTGATGATGAAGTTACCGGCGCAGGGCTTCGCCTAAGCACTACGATGATATGACCGAGGTGGTAAACTATGAAGGGGGGCACCACACACGGCTAAAGATTGTCTGTTGTGCTTTGGGGTGCCCCTGCCCACGAATATAAAGGAGGGGGAGGAGGAGGCCGGCCTAAGGGGGGCGCGCCATAGGGGAGTCCAACTAGGATTCCCAATCCTAGTTGGAGTCCCCTTCCTTTTCCAAGAGGGAGAGAGAGGGAAGGAGGAAAGAGGGGGGCGCCGCCCCCTCCTAGTCCAATTCGGACCAGCCATGGGGCCAGGGGGCGGCCACCCCTTGTGGCCCTTATCTCCTTTCCACTAAAGCCATTAAGGCCCACTACTTCCCCGGGGGGTTCTGGTAACCTCCCGGTACTCCGAAAAATACCCGAAACACTTCAGAACCATTTTGGTGTCTGAATATAACCTTCTAATATACCGATCTTTACCTCTCGACCATTTCGAGACTCCTCGTCATGTCCGTGATCTCATCCTCTCCGAACAAGCTTCGGTCATCAAACCACATAACTCATAATACAAATCTTCATCGAGTGTTAAGCGTGCGGACCCTACGGGTTCGAGAACTATGTAGACATGACCGAGACACATCTCCGGTCAATAACCAATAGCGGAACCTGGATGCTCATATTGGTTCCTACATATTATACGAAGGTCTTTATCGGTCAAACCGCAGAACAACATACGTTATTCCCTTTGTCATCGGTATGTTACTTGCCCGAGATTCGATCGTCGGTATCTTCATACCTCTAGTTCAATCTCGTTACCGACAAGTCTCTTTACTCATTCCCTAATGCATCATCACATCACTAACTCATTAGTTACATTGCTTGCAAGGCTCATAGTGATGTGCATTACCGAGAGGGCCCAAAGATATCTCTCCGATACATGAAGTGACAAATCATAATCTTGATCTATGCCAACTCAACAAACACCATCAGAGACACCTGTAGAGCATCTTTATAATCACCCAGCTACGTTGTTACGTTTGATAGCATACAATGTGTTCCTTCGGTATTCGGGAGTTGCATAATCTCATAGTCAGAGGAACATGTATAAGTCATGATAAAAGCAATAGCAATAAAACTAAACGATCATTATGCTAAGCTAACAGATGGGTCTTGTCCATCACATCATTCTCTAATGATGTGATCCCGTTCATCAAATGACAACACATGTCTATGGTCAGGAAACTTAACCATCTTTGGTTAACGAGCTAGTCTAGTAGAGGCATACTAGGGACACTCTGTTTGTCTATGTATTCACACATGTACTAAGTTTCTGGTTAATACAATTTTAGCATGAATAATAAACATTTATCATGATATAAGGAAATATAAATAACAACTTTATTATTGCCTCTAGGGCATATTTCCTTCAGCTCGACCTCCGTCGCATCCGCCAGCTCCTCCATGTCCCGCCGCCGTAACATGAGTTGCGACCGCCCGTCCTGTGCCAGTCCAGATCCAAAGCAGGGCGGGCGTGTCCCCTTCCCCTCCGGCGGTTGCACCGCCCTGGGCAGCATTGGGTCCTCGTGTTCACGGCTACCGTGCACATGCGCATCCCGAATTTGGAGGCAAAGGCGGCCCGACGCGGGCGGCAGCGGGCGACGGCGATGGTGGTGCCTGGCTCTTCCCGCCAACGCGCATGGTCCGTCCCCGTCGACTCGGAGGAGGCCCTCCTCCGTTATGTCATGCAACGCTCCCTGACCACGGTAGGGACCGACGCGCGGCGCCTCCTGCGCAAGAATGCGAAGGCTCTGAGCACCACGCGAGGGAGAAGGACTCCGCCAAAAGGAGCACCAACGCCTCCTCCACTGCCTCTCCGGGTACATCCCCTTGTCGGAGGAGAGCAACACCACCACGAACGACGACAAAGACAATCCTCCCGTTGCGGACGCCTACATGGAGGAGATGGACCGCCGCGTCGCCGACCGCAAGGGCAAGGGCTCGACCAGGAAGTGGCGAATTCCGGCCACCCCAAACTGCTATGTTCATATTTTTAGTTGTTTTTATAGCATATTTAGGTTGAATTTGAACTCCACCGCCCCTTCTGGATGAACTTTTTGGATGTTCGATGACTGAAATGTTATGTTCTACGTTTGTAATGTCGTCTACGTACTTGCATGTGTTTGTATGAAAAGGGCATATGACATTTGAGGTTGTGGGGAGGGCAGAATGGCAACTGACCGGGCACTGCCAGCGGACGCGGCCGGACGCCCCCGTGAGTGTTTGGGAGCCACAATTTGCCAATCATGGTTGTAGATGCTATAAAGAACTTATATGGAGACTCATGTAACGTCCCACTCATGTAACACCAAACTTAAGATTGATATAGATTGTTTACCAATTGCAGACCTTACTTTTAATCTGCCACCTAAAATGCATTAAGAATTTTTTTTGAAAAAAAGATTGTGGGCACAAGGTTGAACAACAACTAGCAAGCAAGATCTCAAATAACAGTATCAATTTTTGGTTCATCTATTTGTGGTATCATCATTGTTTTCTTTCATAAACACATAACAAGTGCATATGCTCACATACATGCACACACACTCAACCTGTAAATGTATACACACACATTCTATCCCTATAGATGCTTTTGAGAGGCAGATCTAACAACTTTTAAGATTGACGAATGCACCATAAACATTAAACTCACTTTCTCTCATCCATGAAAATGAAAGCTCTTATTGAAAGGAAATGGAAACTTCGTTTGATCCGTGTCATCAGGGCGAAATTGTAAACGCTCATGGGGATATGAATTTATGGTCGTTGATGTCAAATCTAACGATCCAATCACACTCGACTGGACGTTTGCAATATTTTACAAAACATTGACGTAGAATAAAACCTGTTTGTCGGGATTGCAACAAGGCTCGTGTTGCAAAACGCCGAGCACGACATAACATTATTGTAAAGGCCCAACAACTCACATAAAGGATCCCACTTCTGTTTGCGGCTCTATCGAACAATGGTTCAGGCTTTTAGAATTATCATCCGCCCACCGGACACGTAGCCGGATAGTGGGCTTTTAGAATTATCATCGGACGGACAGTATCATGAACGATATGAAACCCACGTATTCCATGGTGCCTAGGAGATATATAAAATTAGGTAGTTTTTCAAAAAATAATTAAAATTAGGGTAGTTTTTCAAAAAATAATTAAAATTAGGGTAGTATTAGGGTAAGTTAATGTGAAATCTGACGGCGCAGGCACGCTCGACTGGACGTTTGCAAAGGAGACCCTGGAACAGAAAAGTATCCCGATCAGAGGGGCAAATCGTCAAGCGTAACATTCTGATTTCTGCTGCTGCTGCTGCTCCTCCTCCTCCTCGCACCTTCCACCCTTCGATACCACGTCTTCTCCTTCTCTACCTTTCTTCCCATCAAGAACCCAATCCAAACCTCAACTTCGAACAAAAATCCCAAGAGATTCCCCAAGAGGTTTCATTTTGCGTCAGATCAAACCCAGAATCCGCCACTACCCGCGGAGGTGAGATGATCCGGATCTTTGGTCGTATGTTAGCACCCTCTCCTAATCTGATCCCGCGGCCATTGTGTATTCGATTGCAGCAGTGAAGTAGAGCGGTGAGCAGCGAGGAGGGGCCATGGCGTCGTTGCCAGAGGAGGAGGAGGCCTTCGAGCACACGCTGCTGGTGGTGCGCGAGGTGTCGGTGTTCAAGATCCCGCCGCGCACCACCAGCGGCGGCTACAAGTGCGGCGAGTGGCTGCAGACGGACAAGATCTGGACGGGCCGCCTCCGCGTGGTGTCGTGCGGCGACCGCTGCGAGATCCGGCTCGAGGACCCGGGCTCCGGGGACCTCTTCGCCGCCTGCTTCGTGCTGCCGGGCCAGAGGGACAGCGCCGTCGAGACCGTGCTCGACTCGTCGCGCTACTTCGTGCTCCGCATCGAGGACGGCAGGGGGAAGCACGCCTTCGTCGGCCTGGGCTTCGGCGAGCGCAATGAGGCCTTCGACTTCAACGTCGCCCTGTCGGATCACGAGAAGTATGTCAAGAGAGAGCAAGACAAGGAGACCGGTGGCGAGGAGGCAGACGATAGCCAGATTGACATCCACCCGGCGGTGAATCGCCGGCTCAAGGTAACAGAAAAATGCCCAGCTTCTCTCTTTGCTATTGCTCAGCTATAGTGTAATCTGATTGATCAAAGGCTACATTTTCACTGCCAAATTAGTTGCTCCTTATCTGAAATATGTTCAGAATTTTTCATAAATGAATTGAAAATGTGTTCTGATACAAACTGTTTATCCAAGTAGGAAGTATCTAATATGCTGCTACAAAATGTCGACTTCTTTGTTCAAAATAATAAGGGCCAGTATAAAGTTACATAATGACCAAATGAACAATCACAGATATGTTACTAATTGCTTTGTATGACATTTGGTGATATAGCTTACTTGCCCACTTCATTATTGCTTTATCTCCCACTTAGAGCATCTCCAATAGATGATGTAGATGTAAAAATAACTGATTTTTACTTCACGAAGGCACAAAAACGGTGCTCCAATAGATGATGTAGATGCAAAAAAAAAATGCTTGAGTTTTCTCCATGATGTAAAATAGGGCACCAAGTGATGCAAATTTGCATCATTTGGGCCGCTCGAGCAAAACGTGAGCAAAACGCGCGCAGCCCCAACTGCCACACGGAACGTTCCCGCCGCGTGCCCGCTCTCCACCCGACCACCGCCGCTGGCGATTTCGGTCGGCAAGGCTGCGGCTGCCACTCGTCCGTCCTCCTCTGAGTTTGCCGTGACCCCGCCTCCCCACCCCCGTTACCCCAGATAGCCGCCGGAGGTGTCGCCGTGCCGATTTGGATCCGCCACTGCGCAGAGTTTCGGCTGATTCGGCTGTTGGCCGGAGCGCCGACGCCTGTGATGGCTCCTGGAGCTCGTGGTCGTCGTCCGTCGTAGGTCTTCTAGCCGCCGGAGCTACTGCGGGCAGGTGCGCAACCGCCGCGACCAAGCCGAGCGGCCGCTGCTTCGGTCGGCATCGCGGGCGCCGCCTCGCCGAAATTACGGGCAGCCCCCTACTGGTACGCGTCAACGAGGCAGAGGAGAGGCTCTATGACTCGCTTGACTACCATCTTCGAATATTGATGATGATTTGTTTGAGATGATTTAGGATTTATTTGAGATGATTTAGGATTTATTTTGAGATGATTTATGATTTTAAGATGATTTAGGATTTATTGGAGATGATTTTGATGTTATTTGGTTGAAATGTGTATGAAATTGTGGAGCGGTTGTTGTGCAGCTGCCCTGTTTTATATCACTTATTGGAGCACTAGTACCCTATTTTACATCATCTGTTGGAGTTGGAGGTTTTTGGTGATGTAAATTTTACTCGAAGCACAATTTGGTGATGTATTTTACATCATCGATTGAAGATGCTCTTGATTGTCGGTTCACTTTGTGCATATATCATTGCATTCATGGTCCAGCAAAAGAACAATGATGGGTGTTGGTGGGCCGTCCTGACTAGGGAAGCAGGCAGACGTGTCCGCTCCCGTCCGCGCGGCCAAAATTGCACTAATCCTAATTACTTTAATAACCGTACTAGTTTTAATTATGGGTATGCGAACAGTCACGGCATGCGGACGCCGTCTGTGTGCATCCCTAGTCTTGACACGACCCACTTGCACACCGACTTAGGGTCTTGCTGAGGGATATATTAAGACCACATGAAGTGAAGGCAGCTATAGATGCAATGAATTTGGTTTTTTAACATAACAGGTATGCCATGAAGATGAGAAAACATCGGACCAAACCACTGCATATAGGTGAGAATTACCCGGTTACTGGCTTAGCTGGCCAAAAATGGTGTCACAATTGTATGTAGCGATCTAGGTTCTACTGGATTAGAGTCTACACATGAATTGTTCATCCCATGTCCATTATCATTTTTCTCCATGTGTATGTAACTTCTGCTCATCTAGTAGTCCTAGATGGGTGAAGCTTTGATAGAGTTAGATTTCTGGTTATTATCACAAGGTTGATATTTGTGATATGATACACCACTTTTTTGGTCTATTATTTCTTATATGGATGCAAAAAATTGAAGCTGAGACACACTTTATCCAGTATTCTTGTAAGATGCATGCATGTTCTCTAATACTCCCTCCGTCCCAAAATAAGTGACTCAACTTTGCACTAAAGCTTGTACAAAGTTGAGTCACTTATTTTGGGACGGAGGGAGTAGTTTGTCTTTATAAGAGGTTAAGCCATCAGGGTAATGGGACTAATGCTTTTGCCTGATGCATGACCCCTATGGTTTTATATCTGTTCCTGACCTTTTGATGATGGTGTCCCTGCTGTTGTAGGAAGGTGAAACCATTAGGATAAACGTGAAAAACAAGCCATCAACTGGAAGTGGCATGCTTTCCTCTGCTGGCTTATCTGGTGGGGCCACTGAAAAACCTAAAGCAAGCATGCTCCTTGCACCACCGCCAGGTGCAACCGGGAAGCTTCGGTCTCCGCTCCCACCTCCCCCTAATGACTCTGCATCTGCAAGAATGAGTTCTGGACCCAATGCTGGAACCAGGGCCTCAAAAGAACCTACCAAGAAAAGCATCGACCCCTTTTCAGATATTTCTGCTCTAGAGGTGAGAATTAAATTTTGTACTTCACTACAATCTCTACACTTCTTGCAATATATGATTGTAAGTGATACCCGCCCAGCTTCTCATTTTGCTCTGTCTTGTCTGGGTGGCTTACACATCTCCTCTCTTCTGGACTTCCATTATCTGTGGTATGCAGCGAAGCCTACCCTCATCGACCGAACTGGGACAAACAAAAAGCACCGGTGCCGGATGGGCAGCATTTTGACAACAGAATGCCATCTGTTGTGTCACAGACAAACTGTGTGACTGAAAAAGTACACAAAATTTCTACTCACTGGAGCCTGTACCCTATGAAATCACATGGTGAAAAATGACGATCTGCATCCACTTGGTACTTGAAAAATAAACCTTTGGGGAGGTGCTGTTATCTATCAAGGCATCAACCCGCATGGATTCAGGGAGCTCCGAAAGTCTGAATATTTTCCTGAATAGAAGTGTGGGTTTCCTTGTTTGTCATATTTGTGTTTGCCGGATCTCATATACTGATACAAGAATCATACTGACCTCCACATGTATTTCTGTCCTGAAAGATTCGAGAGTACTGTTTATGCGAAAAGCTTGTTTTATTCTATCATTTGCGAAGATTCGTTTGAGAACTAGAGCACGGTTATGTTTGTTCCCTGTGCTGATCTGATAATGGTTTTATAGCAACAACCACCATACAAACATCTGGAATAGCAACATTGAACAGTCGTGAAACCAAGAATGATTCTGAATATGAAGTGTATACCTTGACAAAATGAAATTTAAAAACAAAAATTACCATTGGCAGAAGGGAGCAAAACAAGCAATATGTGAGCATTTTGCCATACATGGACGACAGCACCATTTTTTTATTTAAGTAGACGCCAGCATGATTTTGCCCATATCAAATGAAGAGAAGTGAAGCAAAGCCACAAAACTGATAAAAACGGCATCACGGCTTCAATAATTTTACTTTGTTAGATTGTCAATGGATTATTGTAGTCCCTCCCATCCATATTAATTGCCGCAGCTTTTGTAGTACTCCCTCTGTAAACTAATATAAGAGTGTTTAGATCATTATCTAAACGCTCTTATATTAGTTTATGGAGGAAGTACAACTTTATATGGATCAGAGGAAGTACATTTTTTTCCTTAGGAAACACACTCAACCAAAGCCACTCATTCAACTGTGTATTTTTAGCATCCCCTGTTTCTAACCTACAGGCTGGCTTCTGTGCCACCAGCTAAAACATTTGGCGACTATATTTCGACGCGCTTGGGCCTAAAATTCAGGCCAAAATTCCCCACCATTTTGGAGCCATGCAAACAAAATTGTGATCCTAACTTCGGGGGCAGTTCATTCACATGTAGATGGATTTTTACCCCAAACAAATTTTGCCTCAGTCAAGACAAGTATTGGATGCAGTTTCTTACAAGGGTGCCTCATAGGCTTATGCATTTGATTGTTTCTTGCTCTTGTTATCCCGTTTGCAATGGATTCTGCGAGGAGCTGGTTCAACAAGCTCCAAACGAGGGAGAAATCCATCGGCAAGAAGAAAGATATGCCTCCAAGTGGCAAGGAAGGGACCGATGAAGCACCTTCCAGCGCGACGAAGCAAAGGGTCGCCGCGGCAAAACAGTACATCGAGAAGCACTACAAGGAGCAGATGAAACATCTACAGGACAGGAAAGAGAGGTAAGTAATGAGGATCCGTGCCGCATCTTGGCCGATTGTCATAAGTTTTAACTGTCAATAAGGTCTAGTATTTTACCGGCCCATGATGTAATATGTTTGCCCATATGCAAAATGATAATTGTGAGACCTTTCACGTGTCGTTTCCGTACAACCTTGTGATCCCCGATAAAAGAAATGATTGGATTCAGGAATAATTTGTGTGGTAATTGTACTATATGTATAAGTTGAGGATTAATGTAATCCTACGAACCATTAAGCATATATGCTCGTCACATGATTTTGCTCGCGATAGAATTTTACATTGCTGGCCATGTTTAATTTCAAGGAATAATGCTTTAACTGGTGATTTTTTTTGTTTCACGATATAGACGGTATAGTTTTGAAAGGAAGCTAGCAGATGCCAATGTGTCCGAGGAGGAGCAGAACAACATCCTGAAGCAATTTGAGAAGAAGGAGACAGAGTACATGCGTTTGCAGAGGCACAAAATGAGTGCCGAGGATTTTGACCTGCTGACAATGATAGGGAAAGGAGCATTTGGTGAGGTAAAACTTCCATGCAAATGTAGGCTCACTCTACGTCCTCTTTCCATCTGTTCTTTCTTCCCAATTGCTGCAAAATTTTCCTTCTAGGTTAGGATCTGCAGAGAGAAGACCACACGGAATGTCTACGCAATGAAGAAACTCAAGAAGTCAGAAATGCTTCGCCGAGGTCAGGTATGACTATCTTGTGATAAGAATTCTGGGTGTGCATTTACGTCGAATTGTTCGCTCCGTCTCTGATCATACTTTGGATTTCACACAGGTTGAGCATGTCAGAGCCGAAAGGAACCTCCTTGCCGAAGTGGACCACCATTGCATTGTGAAGCTGTATTGTTCTTTCCAAGATAACGAATTTCTGTATCTCATAATGGAGTACCTTCCTGGAGGCGACATGATGACATTGCTGATGAGAAAAGACACGTTGACCGAGGATGAGGCTAGGTTCTATGTCGGCGAAACGGTTCTCGCAATAGAAGCAATCCACAAGCACAACTACATCCACAGGTATGTGTTCGGCTCCTATAAATGGTACATTTTTTTGCAGGAACCTATAAATTATACGTACTTGATATTTTGGAGATTTCCTTATGAACTTGGTACTTGATCTTCCAGAGATATCAAGCCTGATAATCTGCTCCTAGATAGATATGGCCACTTGAGACTATCCGATTTTGGGCTATGCAAACCGCTTGACTATGCAGCCTTCCCTGACTTGAATGAGAAGGATGTCACGCCTAATAGAACATCATCGGCTCATGGTGATGGAAGGCAGCAAACTACGCCGAAACGCACACAGCAAGAGCAGCTGGAGCACTGGCAAAAAAACAGAAGAACTTTGGTCAGTATTACCTACACCTTATTGAACTGATCATTAATCATTAGTAGCTTATCCATAAATAAACCATGAGAGAGCGGGCATTATTGTTCGTTCGGCCGCTTTTGAACTGTTTCCATGTTTCTGACATGCCCTTAAATGATTGCAGGCTTACTCCACTGTTGGTACACCCGACTACATTGCTCCAGAAGTTCTTCTGAAGAAAGGTTATGGGATGGAGTGCGATTGGTAAGCGTAATTTGCGGTATATCACATGCCATTGCATCTGTTGAGTTTCACTCAAATACAAAATGGTTTCCACTTTGTTTAGGTGGTCACTTGGTGCTATCATGTATGAAATGCTAGTGGGGTATCCCCCATTCTACTCGGACGAACCTATGACAACTTGCAGAAAGGTAGTCATGGGTATCCCCCATTCTACTCGGATTTCCAAGTTTTATTGTTCTCTGCTTTCATCTTATGCAATTTTGTTCTTGTTGCGTATATGCGGGCCACGACAGATTGTGAACTGGAGAACTCACCTTAAATTTCCGGAAGAAGCACGGCTAACGCTGGATGCAAAAGATCTAATAAGTAGACTCTTATGCAGCGTTGACCAACGCCTTGGTACAAAAGGTGCAGAGGAAATTAAGGTTGTTATGTGTCCTTTAAGAATGCCTTGAAACATGCCTCCAATCAAATATCTGAGTCCTTTAAAAAGAACATAAAAAAATGGTGCCACTACCGAATTTTTGTTCATACTACTTTGCATGTTTAATATTAGGAGCACATCTGGTTTAATGAAGTAGACTGGGAGAAATTGTATGAAACCGAAGCTGCATATTTACCTCAAGTAACGGATGAGTTGGACACTCAGAATTTTGAGAAATTTGAAGAGGTGGGTAGTTGGTTTTCTTCTAAATTATGTTCTACTTCATCTCCAGAAGTCAGTACATTTTTTTTTTAATTTATGTTGTATTTGCAGTCTTCGGATCATTCTCAAGCTTCATCAAAGACAGGCCCTTGGAGGAAGGTAATTTGCATTTATATATAAACTCTTTCGTTAACATTACAAATTTCAACCTATGTATGCAATAATTTGGACCGCCTTTTTCCCCATACATTCTGTCATTTGCCTTGCAGATGCTTTCATCAAAGGACTTGAATTTCGTGGGCTATACTTACAAGAACTTTGAACTTGTGAATGATGATGAAGTTCTTGAAATGGGTACTGTGTACTTTCGACTTTCTTTAAATAACTATGTTTGCCTCTTCCATTGCCACCATTTGTTCTTGTTATAGCCGATTATATAAGCAGATATACCATGATTCAAACTGTGTGAACATGTTGAAGTTATTCATCTTGTGTCAATTTTCAAAATGCATGAGTTTGTTATGCCACACGTTTTTTTAGGTAGAAACAAATCTATTTTGAATCATGAACTGTTGTGCTTGGTCTGACTTGAGCCTTTAACTTTTTTTTCGCGAATACGCTAAGCTTGCGTATCATTCATTGACAGGTAGTGTTAGGAATATGCAACATGTACTATTGAGAGATCAAAGCCAGCATATATACACATATATGGGGATGCCAAAAGGCTACAAGAGAATGCCAAGAGACTAGAATACAAAAGGTCAAAAGACATCACTAATATAACTCTACCACCCCCCCTCTCTCAAACTCATGGTGAATCCACAACACTGAGTTTGGAGAGATGGAATCCATGTTGCGTTCTAGTCTGGGCCTTCGTGAAGAAGTCTGCTAGTTGTAACTCAGAAGGCACATACTGAAGAGAAATAACATGATCCTGCACAACAGCGCACACATAAGAAGTATCAACACCAATATGCTTGGTAAGCTCATGCTTCACGGGATCCCGCACAATACTGATAGCACTTGTACTGTCTGACATGAGGATGGTAGGTGTTGTAACAGAAACACCTAAATCCTCCAGTAACCATCGTAACCAAGTCACCTCTGTTGTCAGAGGAGCCATAGCTCGCAACTCAACCTCTGCACTCGAATGGGAAACTGCAGTCTGTTTCCTCGTCTTCCATGCAATGAGAGAACCACCAAGAAAAACATAGTAAGCGGAAAGTGAACGGCGATCCGTAGGATCACTAGCCCACGTAGCATCCGAATAGGCCTGGAGCTGTAACGAGCTAGAATGGGGGAAAAAGAGACGACGAGAGATTGTGCCACGAAGATATCGTAGAACACGTAGAAGGTGACTATAGTGAACTGAAGTGGGAGCAGAAACAAACTGACTCAGAATATGGACAAGATAGGAGATATCCGGACGAGTGGCAGCAAGATAGACAAGACTCCCAACAAGATGACGATAACGCGTCGGATCAGACAAGGGCTCACACCATCTGAAGCGCAAAGGTGAACATTAAGCTCCATAGGAGTCTCAACGATGCGCTCATCACTGAGAGCCGCACGAGTAAGAAGATCCTGGATATACTTTTCTTGGGAAATAAAAAAGGCATCAGAGGTGGAGGAAACCTCAATCCCAAGAAAGTAACGAAGAGGACCAAGATCAGACACCAGGAACTGCTCACTGAGACGGGCCTTGACAAAGGCAATGTACTCAGAATCGTCGCCAGTGATGATCATGTAATCAACATATAGAAGAAGAAGAAGAAGAAGAGTCCTACCACGAGCAGAAAGATGGACAAACAACGCTGGATAATGAGCATTGGGCAAAAAACCAGCTGCTGTCACCACAGAGGCGAAGCGCTCAAACCAGGCAGGGAGGCTTGCTTAAGGCCATAGAGAGAGCGACGAAGATGACAAACCATGCCATCAAGAACAGAATACTCAGGTGGTGGCTGCATATAAACCTCCTCACGCAACTCACCATTTAGAAAGGCATTCTTCACATCAAGTTGAGACACAGACCAATGGCGAATAGAGGCCACGGCAAGAAGTGTGCGGACAATGGTCATATGGGCCACAGGAGCAAAAGTCTCATCATAATCACGACCATGCTCCTACTGAAAGCCACGAGCCACAAGACAAGCTTTATAACGCTCAAGAGAACCATCAGAGCGAGTCTTTATTTTATAGACCCACTTACAAGTGATGGGACAAACACCGGGAGGAAGAGAAACTAGATCCCATGTGCCGGTGCGCTCAAGGGAAGCAATCACCTCAGCCATCACAAACTGCCATTCATGATGAACAACAACATCTCGATAAGAAGTCGGCTCAAGAATGGTCGAAAGACCATAGCGAGAAGGAGAATATCTGTCAGGGGGTGGACAAGTCCGAGAACGAAGACCAAGTCGGCTGAGAGGAGGAAGACGACACACCAGAAGTAGAGGGCACATCAGTAGACTCATCTGCAATACGTGGACGACGAGTATAATGGAAATGAAAGGAGGGAAGAGGTGGAACCACTGGAGGTGGTGACGGGGAATGTATCGGTGATGAAGGTGGAGAATAGGAAGGTATCGGTGATGAATGTGAAGAAGGAGAAGGTATCGATGATGAAGGTGAAGAGTTATGCGATAAGGAAGGAGAAGAAATCATAGGAGAGGACGGGGTCGGATCTGCAACAGTGGGACGAGGAGTAGGAGTACTAGGTACAACGAGAGGTGTATCTAGAAATGTAAGAAAAGAGATGTCCTCTGTGGAAAAGGCCGAGGAGGATGGACGCGGGTAGAAGGGACTAGACTCATCAAAGGTCACATCTCGAGAAATATGCATCCAACGACCGACAGGATCCAAACACCGATAGCCCTTATGCTCATCACTGTATTCGAGAAAGACACACTCAACAGACTGAGCTGTCAGTTTGGTGCGTTCACGTGGGGCAAGCAAAACATAGCAAACGCAACCAAACAAACGAAGCGTCGAATAATCAGGAGAACGACCAGAAAGACGCTCGAGAGGGATACCACCCTGTAGAGCAGCAGATGGCTGAATGCTGATGAGATAGGTAGAAGTGGTAATAGCCTCAGCCCTAAAGTGAGGCGGAAGAGAGGCGGTGATCATCATGGCACGCGTCGTCTCAAGAAGATGACGATGCTTGCGCTCAGCCACACCATTCTGAGCATGAACACCAGGGCAAGAGAACTGAGTAAGAGTACTCTGCTCAGTAAGGAATCCTCGTAGCGCATGGGAGATATACTCACCAGCTAAATCTGTGCGAAAAACATGAATAGGAGTGGAAAACTTGGTATGAACCATGGCAGCAATTTTTTTATATATAAATAAGACCTCACTACGAGAAGACATGAAATAGATCCAAGTGTACCGAGAAAAGTCATCTATAAAGATAATATAGTAGCGATGACCGTCTTTCGAAGTGAAGGGAGCCGGACCCCAAACATCAGAGTGAACGAGATCAAAAGGGTGCTCGGACACTGACCCACTATGAGGATATGGTAGCTGAATCTGCTTACTAAGCCTACAACCCAGACAATCCAACGAAGCGTTACCAGAGATAGACCCCAGAACACCGCGATGAACCAAAGACGAGAGACAAGAACCACATAAATGGCCAAGAAGATGATGCCACTGTCGAAAAGAGCTGGTAGATGCAGCAATAGGGGCTACGAGACTGGTGGTGGTGGTGGCAGTGCAGGGAAGACGAAGCCAGTCAAGCTCCCAGAGACCATCAGAGCGTCGATGCGATGATCCTGAACAGAACATGAATCAAAGTCGAGAATGACCTTACAACTAGAGTCAACAGTCTGACCACCAGATATGACTTGCATGGTAAGTCGAGAAACATGAGCGACAGAGGGAACATGAAATGAAGAAGTGCTAAGAGTGCCTCGACTAGCTACAAGGAGAGGAGTGTCATCAGCCGTAAGAACGCGAACAGGAGACTCGACAGGTCGAACGGAGGTCAAAGTAGAAGAGTCATAAGTCATACAAAAAGATGCTACAGTATCAAGAATACATGGGGATGTATCTGAATGAGTAGAAGGTGATCTCTCAGTGCCAGAAGAGTCGGCCACAGAAACTACAAAACCCATCGGTGAAGAATCCCAAGCAGCAAGCAGGTCTCGCAGCTGCGCAATCTCATCCGTAGACAGAGACACGGCGGTAGAGGTCGAGGTAGAGACATCTGCCGACGAAGAGCGGACACCACCGCCCGTGGAAACCGAGTGCAGAGTCGACGAAGAGTAGCGAGTCGATGAAGAGTAGCATGTGAAAGCCACCAACAGAGTCGACGTAGATCGACGATCACCATGTAAGGAGGCCGCCAGATCGATGTAGGGTGGTCACCATCACGTGCGGAAGCCATCAAATAAGTCGTTGTAGAGCGGTCACAACCGTGGGCGGAAGCCGCGAGAGGAGTCGACGTAGAGCGGCCACCACCATGTGCAAAAGCCGCAAGACGAGTCGACGTAGAGCGAGCATCACCACCGCTGGAAGAAGCTGAGAGAAAATTCGGCGAATAGCGACCAATACAGACCGCTGAAGATATCGTAGGAGATGTCACGAACAGACGAGGACCAAATACCGAGCGACGACGTGTGTGCAAGACAGAATCAATACAGGGAACACCGTAAAAAAATCACCGGATAGCTAGGATGAAAGACCAGCCCCGACGAGAGCATTTTTTTCAACCGATCTGGATCGGGTCAACCACAGACCCGAAAGGCCCCAACACAGTTAACTGAACACCCGATGGGTCTGGATGGGTCTGGACGAGAGCGGTCAGGAGCAGCAGATCGATCCTGACGGGAGGCCAGCCGAACGAGGACCAGATCGATCCAGCGGGGCGGACCCAGTGAGCGCTCGATCCGATCAAAACAGGTTCGATCGAAACAGAAACAGCAGCAGCCGACCAGGCGGAGCAGCGATCGGTAAGGAGCAACTGGCGGATCGAGCAGCGGCGTTGACCAGCGGGAGTGGCAGAATCCGGCGGTATTAGGCGAGATGCAGCGAATACCAGCAGCCGGCGGCGCGAGCAGTAGCGGCAGACTTCACGGCGCCTGGTGATCGATGAGCACATGGAGTCTCGACTTGAGCCCACGGGACTTGTAATCAGGAACGGGTGTGTGTAGAGTGCAGGATTCTCTAGCAAATCAGCCAACGGAGGTTGACCAGCGGGCGGAAGATCGGATTGGGAGCCGTGCGGCACGCAGGATTGGAGCGCGTCAGGCCAGCACGCGGAGGTGAGACGTCGCGTGGACAGAAACAGCCAGAGTAGCGATGAACGTGGCGGGTAGGGAGGGCAGCGGCAGCCGGGAGCCGGCAAAGAGATGAAGGCGGCGGGGAGAAAGGATCAAGCACGAGTTGCCGCGTGTGGAAAAAAAAATTCTAAGGCTCTGATATCAGGTTAGGAATATGCAACATATATTATTAAAAGTCCAAAGTCAGCATATATACACATACATGAGGATGCCAAAAGGTTACAAAAAAATGCCAAAAGACTAGAATACAAAGGTCAAAAGATATCACTAATATAACTCTAACAGGTAGCAAAGAAATTGAAGCTTAAATTATGAATCAATCAATATAAACCCAAAAGTTTCTAATCTCGTCTAACATGAACCCTAATCTGGCTTTGAAAAGTTGTTTGCATTACACCTGCCAAAAATGCAAAAAGTGATTTTGAATGTATGAAATTATATGAAATTTAAAACCACAAACATTCCTCCAAATACTGGAATGTTTACGAGAGAATCCCTTTTTTTGTGTGTGGAATACAAATGATCTTATTAGTTGAATTTGTTTCCTTTTTTCTTCATAGCATTCTCCATCCCCATGAGTAGTTTAAGAAAAATTTCAAAACCTTAGACGACATAACAATCCTTCAAGACTTGACCTTGTTATTTAAATAGTGACTCTGAATCTTCAGAGTTTTAGGAAATTCTGAGGAAATTTACGAACAGCCATAAACAGTGTCGTGCTATACCGTTATCATTTTGTTGCTCACTAACAAGGCCTTGTTTAACCCACTGCATGCGCACACAGCTGGTCTGAAGAAGAAGGAGAAGGCGAAGAGACCAAACATCATGTCCCTCTTCGGTGCACACCGTTCTCGTGCTCAAATTTGATATGTTTTTCTTGACAAAAAGCTTATGTTGCTATAATTACGATAGATGAGCCTGAAGGAGAGGAGGAGCAGCAAGCGGCCACCGAAGACGACGACGACGGTGAAGGCAGCGTCCGGAACCGGAAGACGGAGCCCGAGCCCGAGCTGACAAGGAGCCTCAGCTTGCCGCCCCCCTCCGCCGACAAGCCCAACCTCGCCTTGCCAATGGATTAACGACAACATCGCTTCTTTCCCTTTGTGTACTCTGGACCTTTACGCTATGTCGTCAAGTCGGTGATGTTCCCTTGGATTGATCTATGTATGTCGTTATGCGTCGATCTAGCTCGTAGTGTTATTTCAAACCGGACTAGCTGAAAGGGGTTGATATTGCACATGCAAAAACGATTGGAAAAGCTACCTAGGGGTCTTCGGAAGAAAGGATAAACATGGTGATTGTTTATAATTGTTTGGAGGATAGCATTCTATAATTGTTTGGAGGATAGCATTATTTTTTGGACTGCAATAGCTTTATTGGGAGGAATGACATTTGCAAACTTTTTGCTAGCTTTTCTTTAGATTCGCGTGACATTTTCTTAGCATGACAATTTCTTTGTAGGATTACATTTTTCTTCAGAGGAAGGCATTTTTCTTCTAAAATTGTCACCGTTTATTCTGGCGTTGTAACTAAAACTGCTAAAAAGATGCGTTCGCTTGCCATCCCCTCCCAGAAAACCTCATAAAAATACAATTATTTATTCTACCATTTTTATTTTATTTTATCTGTCTATCTATTCCTACTATTCCGTGCAATTTAATCTTGTAACTAGCACGACAAGAAACTTGACAACCTTCTTCACGTGTTGGGGATAAGTTGGTGTTGTGTTTTGTGTGCAGGTACCAATGACTTTTTTTCTGCGAGAATTTTTTTGATCTATTCATCTTCAGTCATGACAATACAATGAACACCAGAAATAATAAAAATCTCATCAAGGTCCGAACAGACTTGGATCTTCGCTCGTTGTCCGGCTAGCTGGGCCACAGTTGCTACCTATCATAGCGTCGTAGAGGAGGAGGTATCTCATACCGCAACTCCTATCAGTCGAGGAGGTATCTCATACCCCATCTCCTGACCTATTTTTGCCACAAGGCCCAAAATTGTTTGGATAGCCTTGTCAACAAAAATGATGTCGTGTATGTTCGTGTCCGACACAAACCCTCTAGCCCATGGACACCTAGCAGCACCACAGTTATATGAGCCCGCTGCTAGACATACAAGACATGCGAAGGTGCAACATCTAAAATAGCAAATGTGCTTGATATTTATGAGGGGTCTTTCTATCATTCAACATGCATAGAAATAATTTCATGAGCCCACTGCTAGATGTACAAGACATGAGAAGGTGCAACATCTGGGGTGGCAAATGTGCTTGATATTTACGAGGGATCTTTCTACCATTCAACATGCATAGAAATAGAACCAATATCAATCACAAACAAATAAATATTTCATGAATATAGTATGTCTCCTCCATGAAGGTCCTCCAGCTGGTCCTAACTCCAATAGCATGTCGGATCTCCACCCGAGCAACGCAGTTGCTCTATGTCCTTCAATATTACTACAACTAGTAATGAATTACAAAGAATCACAAGCCGGCACGTAGTTTGTAGTACATTATAGTGATAGTGCTTAGGCTCTAGCCGACTTGACAAACCCATGACTCGCAGGTCATGCAAAATACATACATGAGCCATACCATTCACCGCAAACATGCAAAACCAAGTGACAAATAAGTCAAAACTGATCAATCTCTCTAGGGTGTGTGTGTGTGGGGGGGGGGGGGGCTACTATCACTGGACGGTCCATAAACTGGCATAACGCCACCATTAATGTGTAATTTTGGTCCTGGACTGGGTTGTGCCCGTGTGCCTTACTTTTGGTCCACAAACGAATTTTAATGTGTAACCATCTCAAAGGACATTAAACCTTACGAGCAAAGAGATACTGTTAACAACCTAACGATATCTTCCTCGATCTATCACTCTCACAGATGAACTCAGATAGCAATGGTGGATTACAGGATCACAGATACACGAATTGGAGGAAGGAAGGTAAGGGGAAAGGAGGGTAGCCGCCGCCGGGTTCATTCGTGATCCACTGGATAGGTTGTTCGTTGCTTTTGCCCAAGTATTTGTAGCTGCATCGGCCAGAGGATTCCCAGCCGGGCCAGGCCCAAGTGATGTCCAAAGGCAAGCCCATATGGGGTAGGGGGAGGGCCCTGACATCCCCCCTCCTTGAGATTCGGCTTGCCCCCAAGCCAATGCCACCGAGACCCGCCTGAATCCCATTGCACTCGATCGTCCTTGCCCCTTGAATGGCGCCATTGAGAACCGCCCGGGTCCCATTGCCGTCGGTGTTGCTTGACTAGCTTGACGTCATGGTGGTAGTCGAAGTCGGGGTTGACTTGAACAACGAGGTTGTAGTAGTCGTGGCCGATGGCAACCTGACCAAAGGAGGTGTCGAGGAAGTAGTCGTTGTAGACGTTGATGTAGTACTTGTGGTCGACGTAGCCTTGCACCAAGCCGGCAGCAAGAATGACCACGATGGCATTCCCTACTTCTTGAAAATGTTCTACGTCGCAACATTGAGAGAACGACATACCACTCATGGCTTGTGCTTCATGGTTGGTGAGCATCGACATCAGGATCTTCAACGACCGAGGATTGCAAGCTGGCATGGCAACACTCCCGGGATCCCATGACTTGTGCACAATTGCATTTTGTATGTGTTCATGCATGCTTGCATT